>NC_054539.1:21851933-22451933 GCF_017654505.1 Polyodon spathula
CTACTTATAGTTGTAATTATACTTGTATATACTTGTACCAATACTTGTGACGTCATCGGAAGTGGGTGAGGCTAACACCCAAAGTGCCGTCAAAAATCAATTACTGGTCCTACAGTATTTTAATGTTTATTTTATTACTTTGATGTTCTAATGTTTCATTTTAATTCTTGTTGAGTAAGACTTATTTAATATCAAATGTTTGTGAGGGGGTGTATAGTAATCTACATTTAGACTGGATTGCAAATTTGCAAGATGTATTGATTTATTTATTATTTACCAGTTATTTTTGGGATCACTGTGATGGGTGTGTGTGTGTGTGTACAGTACATAGTATGATAAGATCAGCTAAGTATGATGAGATTGTAATTAGATATTAGGAATACAACGCTGCAGACAGCAATTGTACTAAGATGAGCCAGTCGCAGCGCCAACATATCGCTATTGCATTTCTATTTCTTATAAAAGTATCAATTTTGTCGTATGTACTAAGAGAAAATATGTTTAATGAAGAGAGCTGCAATATACTAATTTGTATATTTGTTGCGTCTTCTTTGTGAACATTGTTCAGATAAATAGCAGGAGTTGAGTTGTGGTTTGCTGCAGCAGTGGGTGCCCGAAGGATAACGTCTATACATGCAAGGGTACAAGAATCAAAATATTATATATTTTTTTGTTTAATAAAAAACGTCATCTGTACCATGCATTCAGTTCTGCCTTCATTTTACCTATTTTAATACTGCTATATAGAGGGCCGGATGGACATGGGGGCCCTATGCTAACCCATATTTTGGGGGCCCTATGTATATTATGGCAAATGGTGTTATTGGTATATTAGTTAACCTGGCCCTGCATTGGGGACAGAGAGTGTCAGCCACACGTGAACACCTCATTGGCTAAAATAAAATCAGCTTCAGCAAGAGATATTTAATTTGCTTTGTGTTATTGTGCAATACATGCGTAAAGGATAAAAGTATGATATTAATGCTTTGTTTTTAATTGTTTTATATATTGCTGTTTGTAATGTGCAGTATGAAAGAAAATGAACATTAATTCTAAGTGCCTATGTACAGTATATTGCAGCTAAGGCATGCACAGTTAGACTGTAAAAATGGGGAGCCAACTCCAGGACCACGATATATCCGAATCCGCAGTATAGCAAGTGGCGCTATAACGAGGCGCAGGTGTATTTGTTTTATACAGTCGCATCCTCAATGCAGGCAGGGACAGCACCTGCGAGCACTGGGATACCTGACCCTACCAGTTCTACTGACTGCACAGACCCGTCAACAACACACACACACACACCTGACCCCACGCACAATGACGACAACGCATACACATCTGAGGACAAAACACATGCAACTGACGACAACACACACGCACATTGACGAGAACACACACGCACACTGACGACAACACACACACATCTGAGGACAACACGCACGCACACGGATGACAACGCACCCAAATCTGAGGGCAACACACACACTGACGTGAACACACACACCTGACCCCACATATAACCCCCCCGAGACTGACACACACACAAAAAGGAAGAGAATTCAGACAGGTAAGCATTTTGTGGAAATGTGTTTAGTGAATAAGCAATGTGTTGTTTTGAATGGTTCAATCTTATTTTTCAAATTGATGTATGTAAGTAAATCTTTACATTTTTATAAATTTAGAGAATGTGATTTATAGATAGCTAGATAGTAAAGAATTGAATTGTGGCGGTATTATTGAGTTATTTATTTCGATCTTCTAGCAGAGTGTTCTGCCCATTTAGGGTCAGAATTCTTCCCTTACAACCAAGTTGTCAGGAAAATAGAGTCAGGTTAGTCATAGAACAGAAAAGTACTTGTCTTGTTTTTGTCACATTTGAATTTTTAGTAAGACATAAGTATTTAGCAATTTCAGATTTTTAAACTGTGGAGTCATTTAAGCGTATTAACTCTTTATCTTATCTGCAACTGCCTATATCTGTCATAGTCTTTTCATCAGTTTTTTTTTTTTTCTTTTAATACAAGGAGAATATACATTACCTGCGGTATATGCTTGATGACACGGTATCTTATAATTCAAATTCTTCAACAGCTTAATAAATATGAGCATATTTCACTATTTTTTGCTGTCATAGTCATAATTATAGGAAATACTGTGGGGAATATATATATATATATATATATATATATATATATATATATATATATATATATATATATATATATATATATATATATATATATGGAACTCTCTTAGAGAAAAGATTTTCGGTAACGAACCGACCTGACAAACGGGATTTCACAGTAAATATATTTGTAGAAAACTTTAACATAATACATTTAGAAGACAGAGTGTAAGTGTAAGGGAAAAAAGAGGTCCTCATCAAATGGCTACCTTGCCCCTCATGGTATGTATACTTAAGCACAGAATTTTCTGTTAATTAACCCAATTGTTCCTCGAACTTTCCTAGACATGTTACTGTTGAAATTAAACTAATTCTTTACACATACATACATAATGTTTGAAATAAATGTTTATCATTCTTAGATTGTCAGTTGGTGTTTGTTTGTATATATTAGAAATAAATGTTTATTATTCTTAGATTGTTGATTTGGTTTGGTTTGTTTCAGTGGGGAAAAAGTTGAGGGATGCCTGGCAGCCACAGGACTTTCTCAACCAAAAATAACCCTTTTTTTTTGTCTTGGTTTTAATCATTTAAATTTTTAGTATTTATTTAATATTTATTTTAATAAATCCAACTTTAGTATCCTGTCTGTTGCCTCATCACTCCTACCTACCTCACAATTTTTTATTGTTTCATCTTACACTCTATAACCTACCTTCACAGGAGTAATGGAGGGAAGTACCTTACTGCAGAGAAGCATTTCTCATGCAGCCACCAGTGGAATTTTTTTTTGCAGCCATTAAAGCAAAGCAAGTTACAACAGATCACATACTATTCCATACTTGTTTTCTGAAATCTGTATCTACTCCATGCACCACTGTCTACTATCATTGCATAATACGAGACTTTTCATGAAATGACATGACAGACGTATTGCAGGCTCAGTCTGAATCCCTTGTTGCTAGCTTGTTAATACAGGTACTGTCATATTTCCAAATAAAACCGTTTGAGTCTGCAACAAAACATGCCTTTAAATCTTCTTATACATGTATGATGACAAATGGATAGTTGGGAGTGCTAGCATTGATGCAAGGCATTTTGAAATAAATTGTTTTATGTTGGAACTGCTCACTTTGCTTGCACTTATTGCGGACGACAACAGCGTTTACTATTGAGAATCACACACCCACTTTGTTCACAATGTGTAATGTGATTCTGCTCAATTGCATGCGTTCTCGACTTTGTATGCTACTCTCAGTCATATCTGATTGATCAATATTTTTAGCTAAGTCTATTGCAGACTGAGTTGGTCTGTCAATGGCACACCACTGTTGTAGCTGTTATGTGTATTCATCCTCCTCAGGCATTTTACTGCATTGATTTAATCAGGTCACCATCCAAGATGAGGCAGAATTATGACAATGGAATGAACTGAATGACTTAATAATCTCCTTTATGAAAAAAAGTTGGTTGTAAAATGATTGACCCAGGTCACCAAGGTCCTGTGCTAATTTGATCAGCAAAGCTTTTATTAACTCATGACATGATTAGAGTGCTGTTGGCAAACAAAGGTTTTATAGGTGTTAAGGAAAGGTGTCTCAGCCAAGTCAAGTGACACTAAATAAATCCGTCCATCCATTATCAATCCACTTCTCCTGATGAGGGTCATGGTGAGACTAAATACAATTAGACAAAATTTAACAATGAATGAATTAGGAGTGTGAGGAATGCTATAAAGACACACTGGTTTTGGTACAGCAGTCCAATAGATGATTTGTTCTATGTACATACATATGTATGTGGCCATTCTCTGTAGGTTGTACACAAGTTCTCTGTAGGTAATATGCATACATTCACACTGTAAGACTAGCAATTAATCATACAGTTGAACGGTGGATATTTTGTGATGTCAGATCATGGCATACAAATTCTCTTTTTATACCCTTCAAGGCTATCTTTGATGGACACCTCTATACAGTCAATTAGTTAGTTGCGAGGCTCTGGAAATGTTACTCAGTTAACTTTTTGCTCGATCTACCACCATGCTTTGCTGCTGCATTACCACAGAACCCCATATCTGCGTCTGTACGTCACCTTTTCAGTACTGGATTTGTTTCAAATGATCATTATTTTTTTAACATATTACACATACTGAATGTGTTCGTAAAACATATTACACGTGTAGAGAGAATTCTGAGCCGGCTCTTTTGTACAGCGGTATCAGCACTATGCTTTAGTGCGAGAGGTTCCGGGTTTGCGCCCACCCTTCGCCTGTGTGTGGATTGCCTCACCCTGTGTGATGCGCCTGTCTGTGTTAACCGAGATCACTACAATATGTAAAAAAAAATAATGATTGTTTGAAAATAATACAGTGCCGAAAAGGTTAAAAAAACAGAAAAAAAAAATCTATGTTTGAAACAAATCCAGTACTGTGTTGATGAAATGCTATCCTTGAAATTTTCTTGTTACAATTCTGATTAATGTTTCTGTGTTCAAAAATGGTAATTTATACCAGAATGTTAACATTTAAGATACTTTTATTTTTAAATTAGACTTATGGAAAAACTGTATACAGTTTATGTGTGAAATAAAAAAATAAAACCCTTTGAAGCCACTTTAACTGTCATGACAGTTTATTTTTCAGTGGATTAATTAAAATATGTTTTTAAAATTTTGACTATTATATATTATATATATATATATATATATATATTCTATATATATATATATATATATATATATATATATATATATGATGACAGAGTTTAGACCTTTTTTAAACTTGGATATATTCTCCATTATACATTTTCTTCCTTCTTCTGTAGTTGAGTTTTAAGGTCTCACATTTTGGGTTTGTAATGGGATCTATAAACTATGCTGCTGCTTCCTTTCCATAAATTATGTAACCTTTCCACAGACCACCTGAAGGGAGCCAGCGGACCACCAAGAGAGCAGCGCCTTCGTGCAATCAGCATGTTGGAGGCTGGACTAGGGCAGCGTACTGTGGCTCGCTATCTTGGGTGCTCACAGCTAGCAATTTCAAACCTGGCGAGGCGGTATAACCAGACACACACTGTCAATGACAGGCCATGAACTGGGAGACCAAGAGTCTGAACGAGCCAAGGGGAATCTCCTCACTCTTCTAAGTTATAAGCACATATCTTTTATTATCAATTCCAGAGGTCTCTTTCTCCACACAGCCGTCGATCATGCTCAATGAATACTAGAATTGCTAACCAATGACCTAACCATTCATAGTTTGGGGGAATGTGTGACATTTATTGAAAAGAAAATATCAGATGATAAAAAAATAATGAAAAACCAAAATGATGAAATTTATATAGTGGAGCACCGGGTGGCAGCATTACCACACTCTAGAAAAGACATGCATTGCATTTATACAAAGCATGTTTGGGATAGACCAATGCAGTTTAAAAACACATCATTGTTTTGTCATTCAGCACTAAGTGTGTATTTTACACTGTTTTAGAGTGTATAGTTATGGTGTTTTTATGATATGAATGAAATTTAAAAAGGATTATATCCAATAGATACCACTAGTGCTATTTTATAGACAATTGATAAAATGCAACATAAATTGATGTAGCACTTTTCTCAGGGATTTCATTTCTGAACAACATTCAAATTGAATTTATTTAGAATGTTGGTGTTCCAAAGGAAAAATGATAATGAAAAATGACTATGTTGTTCTTATAGAATACACACACACATATTATCTGTAATGTGTATGTTCTGATCACCAGCTGTCACTGTCGTTGGAGTTTTACAATGCCATATGGTTTTCTGTCAGCTGGTGAACAAGGTAGAATAGTCATTGATGTACATTCTGATATGGCATTATAAAAAGTAAAAGCCTTGTAACCTTACCCAATACTGAGGTGGGGTGTCATTTCAAGCAGCTCTACTGTTGTCAAAGATATTCTGTAACCCTATTCACTATTTAAAGGTCTTAAGAAATGCTGTATAATAATACCAGTTTTTTAAGCCAGTGGATTGCAAAATAATGTTGCCTTTCTATGTATCTGCAGGACATTTATCAATATAAAAGTTAACTTCTAATGGACTTGTAAATCTTCAAATTATTACACAACTTTCTTTCCACTTACACTCTGCAGAAGCAATTAGTTTTTGATTATTGTTCTGTGACAGAACAGCTGTTGTTTCCAAGAGAAGGGCATTTCTTTTCCAACATTCTCTAAGATTAAATTATTGATAGCGTATTGTGCCATCTCTGGGCATTTCCAGGAAATCCTATAAATGTTGATCAAATTAAAGTGATTGTATTCATTGATAGGCATTTTCCACAAGGCCCTGGTGTAAATAACAGTGTACAACACCATTTATAATGATCGAAAGTCTAGGACTGGAAACCATTTTGGAACATTAGATAACGAGTAGCTTGGTATGGGTGTTTAATGTATTTATCTTAAAGAGCAAGTAGCAAATATTTAAACATGTTTTTTGTTTGTTTGTTTTTTTTTGTTTTTTTAACTTTCCTTGATCTTTTAATGATTCTGAATGTCATTGTTCAAATATGGACTGTTTTGAAATGTTTTGAAAAGCTGAGGTCATTTTTTACGTTGCCAGACTTCTAATTTCACTTGCACTTCCTGATTCTGTTTATTGATGTAGATAGTGTCTCCAGGGCTACTAGTACTGTAGCTTCCTTTTGCTTGACCCCTCACTGAAGCTGCTTTAGTTTTCCTAAGTGGAGTCACTGCAGTTTGTACTGTGGATTTATTCAGTGCAATTTCTTTTAAAATCATGTTTATACAATCGAATTTACTGTCAAGTCCTTGAACTTGTTAGATCAGATATGAAAACTGATATTACTGAAGGGAGGGGGGATACTATTGTGTCACAAACAGGAATGAGGAAGTGCAAGATAAATAAGAATTTCCTGCAGCTTTGAAAAGGAGCTGAGCTTTCTAAAACAGTGCAAAGCTCTTTTCCCAGTTCATACAATAAACATAATATTTAGGCAAGATCATCCTATAAAGAGTTTTTGCTGGATGAATCATCCATATACTGTTGTCTCAAAGCAGGCTGAATTTCTGAAAGGATGTGGTTTGAAAGTACTAGGGCAGTGCATCTAATTTTTGTTGCCTATCTTCGGACATTCAGCGTTTAGCAGTATCCATGGCTGAAATAGGAAAATAACCATATAAGCAGAAACAGCAAACGAGAATTATGTGAAACACACACAACAGGATATTAACCAGAGACATTAAAAATAAGCACCTTATTGCCTGAACTGATATTACTTGCTAGACAAAAATAACCACACATACAAACTGACTGTTAATAAATAAATATTATTTCAGCAAAAACAAACTTGTGTGAAGAAAATAAATTATGTACTACAAGTATGACTATAAGTACGACAACATATTGGAAAAAACGAGAAGACCACCATTATTCTTAAAATATATAAGGGCATAAAATATATATATAAAATATATATATATAACTGATATCATATTTATAAACATGCTTTACAGTTTTATAAATAATAAAACATAATTCAGTTTGATACAGGCCCTCTTGTCTTGCTGGCTACAAGGCTCAGGTGAGTACAGTATATTGGCTGTAGTATTGCTTACTGAGTAACTAGGGGGCACACTATCCCTATCCAGGAAATCTGCAATTACTGGACAGTACTCTACTGCAGCAAAATCCAATGCATGGTAAAGTATAGAGACCGTTGTGTAAAATTTGATAAGGCAGGCCTTCAAAAGACAGTTTTCTGAATAAATACTTGGCAATTATTTAGAGGAATAATTAAGATAACACATCAATTATCAAATAGACCATCTTGCTTTTTAAAGTAATATTTTTTTGAAAATATTTTTACAATTGAAGTGGAAGCAAATGTTATGTTGTCTAGTTTGTTTGAGAAGTTTCATGTGTCAAAGTGTAAAACACCTCCAATCACTACTTAAGGTACCAGTGGTATTAGCAAGAACCTACTTTGTCCAATAATGTTTTTCGTGGGTTTAGAAACATGGTGATATCCTATTATTTCACAATTGGGTAAAGATCCAGTGATAGTGCTGGGTGACCCTGATGGCAGATCACAAACCAGTGTGTGTGTTGGCGCCCTTGGTTCTTCGGAACTGGAGCCTCAGAGCCTCGATGCACACAGCGCCCTCGGTGCCCACTCACTTTAGAGATTAAATGCCCTCTGTGTTCGGCGCCCCTCAGTGCTTCGGCGAACCAGCTCTTCATCTGTCATTGTGTAAGGACCCTCTCAAAGCAGCGGCTATGTCACTGGATTTCTCCCCCCCCCCCTTCCTTTCTAGTTTAAAAGCAGGTTCAGAAGCATTTAAACTAGAAAGGAAGGGGGGAGAAATCAACAAAAAACAGAAGGGAGACTGCATCAAAACAAGAACAACAACTCAGGTAAGATAACCATTAAATGTATTTATCTAAATGCTAGAAGTATCAGAAACAAAATTCTAGAACTTGAAGCTACTGCACTAACAAGTAACTATGATGTGATAGGTGTTACTGAAACTTGGTTGTCTGAGAGTGATGGGGACGAATATAATATTTGTGGGTATACACTGTATAGGAAAGACAGGCAGGACAGAAGAGGAGGAGGGGTAGCGCTATACATAAGAAACAGTCTTGAAGCCCAGGTGTTAAAGCTGGACAAAGAAAATAAAGCCAAATCAATATGGGTCAGTATAACGGACAAAAATTAAAAGGGCATAATAATAGGAACATGCTATAGACCGCCAGATTCAGATGGTGAGCAAAATAATCTGTTATACAATGACATTAGAAATGCGTGTAGCAAAGGAGAAGCCATACTAATGGGGGATTTCAACTTCCCCCATATAAAATGGGAAAACCCGGTGGGTAGCACGAAGGATGAAATTGAAATGGTGGAAATGACTGCTTCCTAACACAATTTGTCAAGGCACCGACTAGAGGGGAGGCATGCCTTGATTTAGTCTTTTCAAATAACGAAGACAGAATAACTAAAACAGAGGTCAGAGAACCACTGGCAAACTCAGACCACAACATGGTCTCATTTGAAGTGTTTTTTAAAACCCCAAAAGTAATTACTAAAGCTAAGGTTTACAATTTTAGAAAAGTAAACTATGAAGGTATGAAACAGAGACTAACAGAAGTAGATTGGAGTAAAATAGAGAAAACACCCACAGAAGAAGGATGGTTGTTCTTCAAAAATGTAGTACTAGAGGCGCAAAACAATTACATCCCTAAAGTAGACAAATCTAAATGTAAAACTAAATTGCCAAAATGGTTTAATAGATCAATTAAAAAAAATATTCAGCGAAAAATGACAATTTACAGAGCATTAAAAAAGGACCAAAAAGAAAGTACGCAGAAAGAGTACACGGAACTGCAAACGCAAGTCAAAAAGGAAGTTAGAAAGGCCAAGAGAGAAATAGAAATGAACATTGCTAAGGGAGCTAAAACCAATTCCAAAATGTTTTTCCAATATTACAACAGCAAGAGAACATTCAAAGAGGAGATTAAATGTTTAAGAGATACAAATGGCAAAATCGTAAAAACAGCAAATATATTAAATGATTACTTTTCACAAGTTTTTACAAAGGAAGATACTGACAACATGACCCACATGTCATCCACTTCCTATCCAGTTTTAAATAACTTTAGCATAATTGAGGCAGAAGTGTTAAAGGGACTAGGAGTGCTTAAAATAAACAAATCCCCTGGGCCAGATGAAATCCTCCCAATAGTACTCAAAGAAATGAAAGAAGTAATTTACAAACCGCTAACCAAGATCATGCAACAGTCTCTTGACACAGGGGTGGTACCGACAGACTGGAAAATTGCAAACGTAATACCGATCCACAAAAAGGGAAACAAAACTGAACCAGGTAACTACAGACCAGTAAGCCTGACTTCTATTATATGCAAACTTATGGAAACTATACTAAGATCCAAAATGGAAAATTACCTATATGGTAACAGGGTCCTGGGAGAGAGTCAACATGGTTTTAGGAAAGGGAGATCGTGTCTAACTAACTTGCTTGATTTTTTTGAGGATGCAACATCGATAATGGATAATTGCAAAGCATATGACATGGTTTATTTCCAGAAAGCTTTTGACAAAGTCCTGCACAAAAGATTAATTCTCAAACTGAACGCAGTTGGGATTCAAGGAAACACATGTACATGGATTAGGGAGTGGTTAACATGTAGAAAACAGAAAGTACTGATTAGAGGAGAAACCTCAGAATGGAGTGTGGTAACCAGTGGTGTACCACAGGGATCAATATTAGGTCCTCTGCTATTCCTAATCTACATTAATGATTTAGATTCTGGTATAGTAAGCAAACTTGTTAAATTTGCAGACGACACAAAAGTAGGAGGAGTGGCAAACACTGTTGCAGCAGCAAAGGTCATTCAAAATGATCTAGACAAGATTCAGAACTGGGCAGACACATGGCAAATGACATTTAATAGAGAAAAGTGTAAGGTACTGCACGCAGGAAATAAAAATGTACATTATAAATATCATATGGGAGATACTGAAATCGGAGAAGGAATCTATGAAAAAGACCTAGGAGTTTTTGTTGACTCAGAAATGTCTTCATCTAGACAATGTGGGGAAGCTATAAAAAGGCTAACAAGATGCTCGGATACATTGTGAAAAGTGTTGAATTTAAATCAAGGGAAGTAATGTTAAAACTGTACAACGCACTAGTAAGACCTCATCTTGAATATTGTGTGCAGTTCTGGTCACCTCGCTATAAAAAAGATATTGCTGCTCTAGAAAGAGTGCAAAGAAGAGTGACCAGAATTATTCCGGGCTTAAAAGGCATGTCATATGCAGACAGGCTAAAAGAATTGAATCTGTTCAGTCTTGAACAAAGAAGACTACGTGGCGACCTAATTCAAGCATTCAAAATTCTAAAAGGTATTGACAGTGTCAACCCAAGGGACTTTTTCAGCCTGAAAAAAGAAACAAGGACCAGGGGTCACAAATGGAGATTAGACAAAGGGGCATTCAGAACAGAAAATAGGAGACACTTTTTTACACAGAGAATTGTGAGGGTCTGGAATCAACTCCCCAGTAATGTTATTGAAGCTGACATCCTGGGATCTTTCAAGAAGCTGCTTGATGAGATTCTGGGATCAATAAGCTACTAACAACCTCTTGTTTGTAAACTTTCTTATGTTCTTATGTTCTTATGATTGTGGACACAGTTTTAACTGCATATACTAATGCCGGCCTACCCCCACCTGGGTGGGTGGCTGCGCACTCTACCAGACTCTACCAGTACATCATGGTCCCTCTTTAGAGGAGCCTCATTGTCCGACATATGTACTGCGGCTAGCTGGGCTATCCTACATATTTTCACCAGGCTCTACAGACTTAATGTGGTAGATCCCTCTATGCCTTCATTAGGCACAAGGGTCCTTGAGGTTGTACGCTCGGACCGCTAACCGTTGTGACAGCTTTAGTATACTTTTCCCAAAAGTATTATTGGTGATTGTCTTTAAATTTAAAGGGAGAATTAGATTACGGATGTAACCCTGGTTCCCTGAAAGAGAAGACAACCACCAAACTGCATGGTCGCGTCGGTCGCCTTCATGGGTTTGATGAAAAAGAGGAAGTGAGTTGTTTGGTCTTTATAATGCCTTGATGGCCTTTGTGAGCAAGTTCAAGGACACGACTGTGCAGTGATTTTGGGATTAAGAGTCTGGTTCCTCTAAAAAGGAGATTGGTTTCAGATGCTGTGTTTTCATGCCTCACGTTGTATAATGCACGGAGATGATAGTTCTAGGGTCATCGCACAGGAAATGGTGTGGTCAATGACAAAAGTGACCAGTTCTTCTGCTAACATTGTGGCCTGACTGTTGTCTGTCTCTGTTGGTGAAAGCAGGTGTCTAGTAATCAGTGGGATTGCTAGAGCCTGCTTTGTAGATTATGTCAAATTTGTAATTTTGAAGTTTTAGTAACCATCTTTCAATTGTTGGTGGTGCCTTGGATGAAGGCTTGTTGAAGATGGGCACTAGTGGCTTATGATCAGTGACGACTGTAAATGTCTGTCCTAAAAGATATAGGTCAAAATGAAGACACCCCCATATGACTGCTAGTGCTTCTCTTTCTGTCTGGGAGTATCTCTGTTTGACAGGAGATCATGCTTTACTGGCATATGCTAATGTGTGTATCTGCCCATCTTGGCATCTTTGGGTTACTATGGCTCCAAACCCAACCCAACTGGCACGAGCAGTTCTGTTTTCTTCAGTGGATCAAAGTAGGCCATCACCATGTCATTTTTTAGTTTGCTCTTTAATGTGTTGAATGTTTGGTGATGTGGTTCAGACCAGGACCATGGCTGGACTTTTTTTGTAAGCTCTCTCAGAGGTTGTGTCAGTGTAGCTAGGTTAGGGATGAAACGTCCACAATAGGTAACTAATCCAAGAAAGCTTCTTACCTCAGAGGGGTTTTGTGGTTCTTTGGCTTGTTTAATGTCTGCAATCTTCTAGGGATCTGCTGAAAGACCTTGCTCTGAAAACACATATCCAAAGAACTTCAGGGTCTTCTGATTGTATTCACACTGCATTGAGCATCAGGTTACAGTTTCTTATTCTCTTGAAAACTTTTTCTAGAGGATCATCATGGTCTTGTTGAGTTGTGCCAAATACTAGTATGTAATCACTGACAATCAAAACACCTGGTATGTTCTGGAAGGTCTCGGATGCCGATGAGATACCAAAGTTAAGCCGTAGCGGGAGTCCGGATGTAGTTCGAGATGATGATATCCAATGTTTAGGTCAAGCTTAGAAAATACCATTGCTCCATTGAGATTGGCGATGATGTCATCTACAGTGGGCATTAAGTGTCTTTCACATCGAATGGCTTAATTAGACTGTCTCATGTTAACACATAGTCAGGTTTTCCCGGGCTGTTTTGGTTTTGAAGCGACAACTATAGACGACACCCAAGGTGTCTACTCGCTCAATAACATCCAGAGCTGCAAGCTCCTCCACTTATTTTTCCACAAGCTTACACATGGGAAAGTGGATGCGTCCGTGTGGTTGAGCTGATGGTCGAACAGTAGAATCAATGAGAAGCTTTACTTGGTGTCCCTTCAGCTTGCCTATGCCTTGGAAAATGTTTGCATATTGTCTGGTTCTTATTTTTATTTTTGATATTACAAACTAGGCACACAAGGTCAGGAGCAACTGCTTTATTATATCCAAGCAGTCTGACAGTTGCATGATCTTCTACATATTTTGTGTTTTTTATGGTTTTGTCTCGAAAGTTCAGTTGTGATTTAAATTTTCCTCGCACTGGTAAAGGTGTAGCTGAACCATAGACAAATATCTTGATTGGTGTGGTTTCTATTGCTAGCTTAGCAGATAGAGAATTAAATGTGTTGATGTCCATCACATTCACTGATGCGCCTGTGTCCACAAGAACTTCCGGCAGGTGTCCCTGTATTAAGATGGATGGTTTGGCAGGCTCTCCTGACAAATAATGTACCGGGGCGTTGGGTCATTGTCGGGTCCATGGCATGTACAGTGACTTGCAAAAGTATTCAGACCCCTGACCAATTCTCTCATATTACCGAATTACAAATCGTACATTGAAATTTCGTTGTGTTTGATATTTTATTTTTCAACACTGAAACTCAAAATCAATTATTGTAAGGTGACATTGGTTTTATGTTGGGAAATATTTTTAAGAAAAATAAAAAACTGAAAGATCTTGCTTGCATAAGTATTCAACCCCCACATATTAATATTTGGTAGACCCACCTTTCACTGCAATAACAGCTTTAAGTCTTTTGGGGTAAGTATGTACCAGCTTTGCACACAGTGTCGGAGTGATCACACCACCCAGGCACTGCCAAGAAAAGGCCGTCCCTCAAATCTCAGCGCTCAAACAAGAAGGAGACTTGTGAGAGAAGCCACAGAGAGGCCAACAATCACTTTGATGGAGCTACAGAGTTCAATGGCTGGGAGTGGAGTAATGGTGCACCAGTCAACCATATCAAGAGCTCTGCATAACACTGGCCTGTATAGGAGGGTGGCAAGAAAGAAGCTGTTACTCAACAAGTACCATCAGAAAGCATGAGAATGACCCAGCTGCGATGTGGAAAAAGGTTTTGTGGTCAGATGAGACCAAGATAGAATTTTTTGGCCAAAACTCAAAGCGCTATGTGTGGCGCAAACCTAACACTGCCTATGCCTCAAGCCACACCATCCCTACAGTAAAGTATGGTGGTGGCAGCATCATGCTGTGGGAATGCTTCTCATCAGCAGGGACTGGGCATTTTGTAACAATTGAAGGAAGAATGGATGGAGCAAAATATAGGAAAATACTGCAAGAGAATCTGCTTCAGTCCACTAAAAAACTGAATCTTGGGAGGAAATTCACCTTTCAGCAAGACAATGATCCCAAGCACAAGGCCAAAGCAACATTGGAGTGGCTCAAGAACAAAAAGGTGAATGTTCTACAGTGGCCCAGTCAAAGTCCTGATCTCAATCCCATTGAGAATCTGTGGCACTATTTGAAAATTGCAGTCTACAAGTGTCGTCCAACCAACCTGAACAACCTGGAGCAAATCTGCCAAGAAGAATGGGCCAAAATCACTCTGACACTGTTTGCAAAGCTGGTATATTCTTACCCCAAAAGACTTAAAGCTGTTATTGCAGTGAAAGGTGGTCTACCAAATATTAATCTGTGGGGGTTGAATACTTATGCAAGCAAGATATTTCAGTTTTTTATTTTTCTTAAAAATATTTCCCAACATAAAACCAATGTCACCTTACAATAATTGATTTTGAGTTTAAGTGTTTTAAAAAAAAAAAATACAGAACAGAACGAAATTTCAATGTACCATTTGTAATTCAGTAATATGAGAGAATTGGTCAGGGGTTTGAATACTTTTGCAAGGCACTGTAAATACCAGTGCTGGCCCCCACAACTGTTACCTCATGTGGCAAAGCTATCCATTTCTATCTCAACTTACTGCACTCACTGAGTCACAAACTTCACTTAATGTACTGTGGAAGGGGTGTGGGTAATTCACTGACCAGGAGACAGACAGATGTATTTGGAAACACCACACAGGTGCCCAGTTTTATTTTAGACCGGTTCTTATTTCTCTCCGGCAGAGGGCACTGTTGACCGTGGGCTGCCTATCAACGATGATAGACAGCACCACGGAAATACCACAGCTGGTACACGAACAGCAAGTGCACTCGCAGGTGCTCAAAGAAATAATAATGAAAACAGAAGGCGAAAAGAACAAGGGAAAATAAAACAGTAATAAAACTACAAATAAAAGGTGCTGCACTCGGCAGCGTTATCCCGGTCGCCGCTACCCGCACTACCCGGATCACCATCCTACTCTGTCGGCTATCTAGCCTGCTCTTTTACAATACGCCGGGGTCTGCCCAAGGGTTCCCCGCTCTCTCTCTTTCTCGCTGTGAGTTTATTTTCTCCCGGCTGATTCCCGGTCCTGAATCAAAGCTTCCGCACTCTTGGTGCGTCTAAGTGGGCAGACCTGAGGAAACAACAGAGCGTTATTTTATAGGACCAACAATCACCCAAGACCCGCCTCCCAGCCATTCAGAGAGGGGGAAAGTCCACACACACCCTTTCCCACCTCCCCGTGTCATTGCCATGACTCACAGGCGGCTGTTGGGCGACTGCCGCCCTCTTCCTGCAGCCCGTGAACACGCCAGCAGAGTCAGCACAGATCTCTCCCTGTTACATGTACATATAAAAAAACACACCGGAATACGAAGACAAGGTGGGTGGGAAGCAATTATTAAAATGTAAAAATGATTGGAGAGTGTACAGGATGTTACATATCACTTCTGGTGGGCTGTGATGTGTAAAAAGAACAGGATTGGTGGCGCACAGTCGATAGGATTTATAGCATTATAGTTAAATATGACAGCATCAAGAACAGACTGTACACAGTAATTTCCTTTTGGCATAGTCTTGTGAGATATTAAACCTGGCTGAATAAACCCATATAATAACATGAAGCTGAAATCGATCATTCACACTATGGTACAGTTCACAAGTCAAGCAACAAATATAGCCTATTTTTGTTACGCATTAACACTAGTACATATTTAATATTGTTAAAAATGAAAAGTACTAAAACTGTGGTTTTAATGTTTTTTTTATTTTTTTTTATTTAAGTAATTCCAACAGTTTATATTAAATGTAGTGCACTACTGGGACAGTCAGATTTTATTTTATTTTTTTTCCTGAACAATGAAAACAAGCGGTCGAATGAGCACAGATTAGAAAGAGGTGCATTTACGTGAATGCTAGATGTAGATTGTTTTAAATAATCCTGGCTAAAATAAAGTAGTCTCTAATTTTGACAAGACAAATGTGCCTTCATAATATGTAAAAGTTATTTAGTTAGTATTTATTTCACATACGAAAGCTGTTTTAGTTAATGGCGACTTTGAAGGCAATGTTTGGTTGCATCAAAGAGAGCTATAATATATTAAATTATAAACACATCCATAATAGAAGGGGAAAAAAGCACACTGTCCTAGAGTATCATAATGGCAGATAGTTTGTAGCATTGTGAGAGATTGTACCATACCGGTATAACAGCACCCCCTTCTCCCTTAGATAATAAATTGACAGATGTACACTTCTGCAGCCTCTACTGAAGTAACTGACTGTAATTTTATTTTTCTACTGTTACCGAATCAGTACACCCTTAGCAACCTGGTACACAGGTACAATTTGGTGTGGAGAATCACATTTTTAGAATCATATCTAATGCAAACATGCAACAATGACTAATAACTAACTAATTTATATTAATATATCTAGATTATTCTTGCAGCTATTATTAAATGTGTATTATCACCTTCAAATGTTTGTATTTCATTGATCAAATAATTTTCAGGTCCATTAGAAAAAAGGTGTACTTTCCTTGTTTACAGCATGATGGTGATACTTTACTAGATAATTCCAGGCCCATTATCTCATCCTGAGGCTCAACATTCTGCTTGAGTCTGTTTAGTTTTCAATATATGGTAACTGCCATCTTGCTCCAATACTGAAAGCCAAGGAGCTACAGCACACAGTGGGAAGTCCTTACAAGCACTTCCACTTTAATTAAACATTAAGCCTACTTTCCAATTCTTAAATCTTTTATCTTCTTCTCCTTCAACATTGACAGAAATTCTGTAGCTCCTTCTTGACTCTTTATTGCGTTGTTTATACTGAGGTCAAGAGATGTACAGTTCATTAAACAGAAACATCCCATCTCACTACACAACCCTCTGGAGATCCAGCCCAAAATCAAGATTCACTTAGCATTGGGGAAGGTCGTTTCTCTTCCTGCCACAGTTTCACTCACATTTACGGCCTGTTTCTCAAACTTTTCACTCCGCACTTGGTCATGAAACCACCTCTAAGAACAACAACAAATGTGAGTTGTTTTTTTTTAATTTAAAAAATAAATAAATAAATCATTACTAATCTAATCATAATCTTAAGGGTTGTACATCTGTGTAAAAAACACACATGGACAATAACTCAGAGTGTACTCTCTCTAACCAGAAGACATTTTTAAAAATCACAAGACCTCAATATGGCGGTCTTATTAGGTCAGAGTTCAATGTCATGGTCACCAACACATTTAGCGTGTAGGATTTATTTACCGCAAATATTGAATAAAGTCACCACCGTAAATGGTTTCTGAGATACAGTAATACCTTGCTAATACCCAAAGGTCACTGTGAATTGCACGATCCAAAAATACACATTGAAAAAAAACAAAGGATTGTTATACGGACACCAAAGACAGGACATAAATAAACAGTAGCCTACTAAATCACTAAAATTAGGAACATGTAAAAGAGGGCATATAAAACTAACTGCTATCGATCGGCGAGAAGCTTTCAGAAATACTGATGGACTCCAGTGGTTCCAAATCCAAGATGTAGACTACCATATTCTGAATTTGAAGTCGTTTGTCTGACTCACACCAACAGAAAACAAAGGTGCCAGGTGAGCTAAAGTAATTGTTTTACTTGCAGCCTTGTACACACTGTAACATTTTTATAGGTTTTAAAATAATGTACAGTATTTCTGAAAAATGTGTGTTGTATATGTAAGGTACTGTACAATATCACAACATGTTAATGTAGCACTGTCATAAAGATGGCCGGAGTGGGTGACGTCAGAACCAGGAAGGGAATACACTGAGACAAAACAGATGATGTGAAATGATGAGGCGCTTGCTTGCGCTGGTTTATTGCAAATAAACAGTTTCAACAGACAAAAAGGCAGGACACGGCACTTTACGCCAAAACAAAAAGACAAACAAAAATGGATTAACACTTAACAAACGGTGAGTTTAAATAAACAAGTATAGCGCTGGTCCCACCAGCATGTAGTAGCAATTCATATATATAACTATTTCTCCTTCTCTCTCTCTCCCGTTCCCTACTCACCAAACACCCAACCCAGAGTGAGTAAAACGTGCATCTAAATATACTGTTGTGCTGGGATTCAATTACTAATTAATTATTCACTTGAATCCCAGGATGTGAATTAATTATGTGCAACCTCGTGCTCACATATTAACTACTTTAAATGCACGTGAAGTGATGTACAATCCCATGCCGAAATACAATTAAACATTTCTAAACACACTTGAAACACAGACCCGTTTATATGCCGTGTACCAATGCCTATACACCAACATTTAACACACCACACGCCACATATAACAGAATATATACACAGGGGCGGGCACTTTGTCACAAGCACCATGAGCTGTTTTGTTTTAATTGTGTACTACGTAGACCACGGTAAAAAAAAGAAAATGCATTAAAATCATTCAGTTTCAATTTTAAATAATCTTTGTACAGTAATGTGCACAGAGAACTTAGCAGCATGATTTATTTTGTGTTACTGGTGCTTACACGATAAAGTAAAAAGTGTGCTAGATATTTATTTCATTTTACTAATGTATCGTATAATGTATAGACCTACTGTACAGATTTAGATTTTTTACATAATGTAGTATGTACAGTGAACACATTAATATTATTTCAGCACAATGATTTATGCATTTTAAATAAATTGAGCAATATATATATATATATATATATATATATATATATATATATATATATATATATATATATATATATATGCACATTACTGTACAAAGATTATTTAAAATTGAAACTGAATGATTTTAATGCATTTTCTTTTTTTACCGTGGTCTACGTAGTACACAATTAAAACAAAACAGCTCATGGTGCTTGTGACAAAGTGCCCGCCCCTGTGTATATATTCTGTTATATGTGGCGTGTGGTGTGTTAAATGTTGGTGTATAGGCATTGGTACACGGCATATAAACGGGTCTGTGTTTCAAGTGTGTTTAGAAATGTTTAATTGTATTTCGGCATGGGATTGTACATCACTTCACGTGCATTTAAAGTAGTTAATATGTGAGCACGAGGTTGCACATAATTAATTCACATGCTGGGATTCAAGTGAATAATTAATTAGTAATTGAATCCCAGCACAACAGTATATTTAGATGCACGTTTTACTCACTCTGGGTTGGGTGTTTGGTGAGTAGGGAACGGGAGAGAGAGAGAAGGGGAAATAGTTCATATATATATATATATATATATATATATATATATATATATATATATATATATATATATATATATATATATATGAATTGCTACTACATGCTGGTGGGACCAGCGCTATACTTGTTTATTTAAACTCACCGTTTGTTAAGTGTTAGTCCGTTTTTGTTTGTCTTTTTGTTTTGGCGTAAAGTGCCGTGTCCTGCCTTTTTGTCTGTTTAAAACTGTTTATTTGCAATAAACCAGCGCAAGCAAGCGCCTCATCATTTCACATCATCTGTTTTGTCTCAGTGTATTCCCTTCCTGGTTCTGACGTCACCCACTCCGGCCGTCTTTATGACAGTGCTACATTAACATGTTGTGATATATATGTTGTGATATATATTAACATATATAGTATAACATATATTATATATATATATATAATATATATATATAATATATATATATATGGCACAAAAGGGTTGATTTTTCTTGTACAATACCCACGCTTGATCTTGATACAAAACATGTACAAAGTAAACAGCCAATATCTGGAAGCGATAAACCTTTATCATCCGTAAACCAAGTGTCACATGATTCCAATATGGCGGCCATCATTTTACCCAAGCAGTTTCTATAACACAGAAAACATGAAATTACCAGTGGAAATGGTTTATGAGAAATTAACAGTCATTGTTGTGGCCACAGCAGATTTGCAAACTTATGCAAGCTCCACTCACAGGGATGCTTAAATATCACGCCTTGTTATTCTGTACTGGTAACAAGTGGAAAAGATTTAGGGTGCCAATGCATTTGAATGACATTCTGCTTATTAACCCTTTGAGGTCCATTTATTCAGCGCTTGTAAAGCACGTCAATATTTTTTAAAACAGGTTTAAAAGGCACTGGGTCGCAAAAGGACACTCAATACTGCATCTCCAGCCAAGTCCCACCCCTTGTTCGCTGTATTTTTCACATACCTCTTCATAGTCGTGCATACTGATAAATCCTCTCCTGATCACTTGTTTTATCACCAAACTCCTCAATAATGTTATCCAAGCCATTATTTTGTTACTATAACATCTCAAAAAGCTCTACAAATGTCTGCGATATTCTTTGAGCGCTGGGCGCGGAAGCAGCTATCTTCTTTGTTTGTGTCCGTGTTATCTCTGAGGGGCTATGTGTATTGGTCAGACATTCCCCCCTTTTATTTATTTATTTTTTTCCCCAGCTTCTCTCAGCTCCTATCGGATTCGGTCATTGAAAAGTTTTTTCAGCTTTTTCCGGAGAAAAAACAACTAGAGAGCTGTGCTTGACGTCTTTCGATGATGTCAGACAGGGTATTGCATCGGACTGAAAAAGGAAAATTGTAATGTCAGAA
Organism: Polyodon spathula; assembly: GCF_017654505.1. NCBI lineage: Eukaryota > Metazoa > Chordata > Actinopteri > Acipenseriformes > Polyodontidae > Polyodon > Polyodon spathula. Next base: position 21,873,065 of record NC_054539.1, read on the forward strand.
CTGGTCTGACATAGGATTGCAAAGGGTTAAAATAGTTTGCCTACATTTGAAGAGATTATCTACAGTATATTTTATTCCAAATTACACTATCTAACAAGGGGGGGGGGTGTTATGTGTGTGGGTAGTCACTGGAAAATACTGACACAGACACGAAGCATTGGTGTTGATACACTGCTTAGGAATGCAGATATAATTTTAACACAGTACTGACACTAGGGTACCAGCAATGGTAGGCCTTGTGTCACATTTAATAAAGAAACCAAAACACAACAAAGTTAAAAATAAAAGTTTACCACACAAAATGACGAGCACTAGTCCCACTAAAAGGAACGTCCCGCTCCAGGAACCTGTTACTCTACAGTAACCCTCTCAGTACTGTTTTGAGATCCACATCCCCTAAGCTGACCTACTTCTGTTCTGGCCTCCCAGCGACTCCAGGCCATTCCAAGGGTTCCATGGTAGTAGCTCCTGCAGAGCAGAAGCTTTGCTCCTTAAATGTAATCAAACACACAGTGCCTGCCTGTTTGTCCATGGCACTGCCCCGACCTGTGGCCCAGCCGCTTTTTGAGCTCTGCGCAGCATCCTCGGGCACGCCCCCCCAGCCAATCCACACCTCCTGATCAGCTTGCGCAGGGTAACCCTCCAGAATGTGTGTGTGCTTTTTTCCAAAGCACACACACTTGCGCAGAACCAGTGACCCGGCTAGCCAGGATTTTGTTTTGGGGGTGGTTGGAGATTTTTTGATGATTGTTAATAACACTGGCAATACTGTAAAGCCATAAATATTTGTGAGCCTTTTATTATGTGTGTTTCGCATATGAAAAAAAAAAGCAAACATTTGTATTTCGTATTGCAAGTGTATTGATATAATGCAACAGGTCACCAACATTTCTGAAGCAACATAGGTTTTATGGTGTGATTCGCCAAATATTTAGTTTGCAAATATTAAAGGCTTTACAGTATTCTTTACTTCTTTGTCAGAGGTTTGTTACTTTTAATTACAGCATTAGAATACAGAGCTCAATGAAACTTGGTCAAAGTACCCTGTGGTAACACTCTCTTCCCCTTGTCCTAAGACACCTCATCACACGTCTCATCACACGTCAGTTTGAATAGTACGTGCACATGGCTTCTCCAATCAAAGGAGTCGAAGGTTGAATCTGGTGTAAAAATGACAGGACTCTGCCCAATCACAACTAGATATGGGTTTGACACTTTCAAGTGTGCTGCTGAGGCAGGCACAAAGCAAACAGCTCACGGGTCACAGGCTAGCTTACACTGGTTGGGACCGGGGGTTTACAGTGTCGATGACATTTTTTTCTCCCTCGTCGTTGAATAATGCATTTCGGGAGGACGTAGGTTCAAACCCCTAAAACCAACCCCTCGCTATGCCACACACTACGACTACATTTGTTATTTTCTCATTGACATCTACTGAGCAGGAACAACATACAGTTTTCACAAGTTCAAAGTGAAAAAAGCAGTATATTGTATTACAGGAACGTCGCAGAGCAGTCTTCACAGCATCCTGTATTTGCATTCTCCACGAGAAGAAATAAAATATGAGGAATAAAATGTTCATGCATTCATCCATATTTAAAGTATCCAGCATACATTACATTAAAATCAGTGTGCAATTGTGGCTTATCATTAAGAAATAGCATTGACTTAAAGAGCTGAACATTTAAAACATGTGTGTAACTCTATACATAATAGTAATTTATATATGATTTTATTATGGTTTACTTTTTATCCCAATTATGGAATAAGCAGTTAGTTAACATTTAACTAATTGCTTATTCCAAAATGTAAAATAAAAGTACAGATTTAACACATGGCATAAAAGCAGTTTAAAAGCACAAAACAGTAGAGTGTAATGGCTTTAGTTCCCCCACCAATACTGTACATTAGAATTGCAGTATTGCAGATTATGTTAGCTGTCATCATATGGTAATCTCTGTCCTAGGCACAGCTTTGAGAACCACTGTTCTAGATCAGGGCTACTCAAATCGTGGATTTTTATACAGCCAACATATTCTCTCACCAATCGAGCTACTATGAGACTGAACGTCCCTTTCCAGTCAATTAAAAAAAAAAAAAAAAACTTTTGAACTGAAAAGAACTGGGGGGCGGCGACGACGACAAAATCTCAAAACAGACTGACTTGCACTTAGTTTGGCCCAATGTCATGTTTCAGGGCTGCAAATGTGGCCCTTTAAAATTCCTATTTGAGAACCATTGCTCTAGAAGATGCTTGTTTTCTCATCATGACTGAGTTCTATCAGAGGGAAATGTCTTTTAAACAAACTGCAAAAATTCAAAGCAATTCCATTGTGGCAACTTTTCTGAACAGTTTTCTATGCAAAAACCTTTGTGAAAAAAATGTTATTTTTACCTTAAATGTTTTAAAATTTTACCTTAATAAAATGATTTTTCCAGTTTCAGTGCACTCTTTTTACACTTTTGCTGCAATTTCTTAAACGTAATTTTTTTTTTTTTACAAAGCATACCTATATACTATCATGGAACACGGCATTGTATGATTTTTATAAACATCTCATTGGAATCTGGAATGGCTAATTGGACTATAAATGCATTTTGCGTGATGAAGACATGCTCACTGATTTTGCTCTGAAACTTGTGGGCATATCATGCATTTTGAATATGGTGTAGGTTTCTTTTAGGCTTACTACAGTACACATGCATGTATCCTGCCACACTGTGTATTGTAGTTATGCAGGAAGGTTGTGCAATTGTCACTTTGTTCATCACCATAAACCCAAGGCATGTGATCATTTGATAACAATGCCAACCCCTTCTGGGTACTGCAAACCAAACAAATTGACTCTATTTGAAAGCTTGAAGTTATTCTGGACATGTAATATAGCTGAGGGATAATATTGCTTATCTTTTTAATACAATTAGCTTGTTATCTTGATGATACGTTAAAATGAACTGGACAACACAGCCATTGTTAAATCAGTGTTCTGATACTAAATCAGAATATAGAGAATCCTGTCAGTTAACATTATATTTCAGCTATTAAGTTTGCAATCTCTTGCAGTCACGCTGCATGCAACTACAAACTGATTAAGTGTTTCATATTGCCGCCCACTTATCCACTGTAAATGCCAGTATAATTATTTCTATTTAACAGCAATAGCACATTAATGACATGGTATACATGCTTTTCTTATGCGTATATGTATTTTTTTTTTTGTTATGAATTCTGAATATATTACAATCAGAGCAGCCAAAGCTAGTAGATACAACATGTGAATGCTGATCAAGTCATGATGTTCTTTAGCATAGTTTACATATACATTTCAAGATAGCATTTTGAATTGTAATTAAATCTAAAATTAAACACATTTTTTTTTAAAATGATGTGTTTTTGACCACACCAAATCTACTAATCACATATAAATAAATAATTCCCGTTTAACCCTGAAAAAAAAAGAACAGCAGGTTTGACTGATTTAAATTCAAAGCTTCAAAAGCAGTACACACCCAGTAAATCTGCTAGGTACAGTAACACTTATTGTCTAATGACACTTGCATGAAAAGCTTATGGGGAAAATAAACATGAAACCCTTTGCCAAGCCTTCTGCTGTTGTCTTTGATCCACCATAGGGTCATTAGGAGGAATTCATGAATTCCAAAAAGGAAATTAGCATGATAAAACTGTAGGGGTGTGCAATGTCTTTGAGGTCTGTTACCCTCACGTAATAGTGTATTATCCATGCGTTAGCCTTTTTTTTTTTTTTTTTTTTTTTTTTTGTAGTGCTTGATCTAACAAGTTGTATACACTTTTAAGTTTGATTTTTTTTTTTTTTTTTTATACAATTTAGAAGCAGCAACTCCCCTTACAATATCTAACACTTAATTTGAGATGACAACAATTGGTTTTAGCATCACATTTACAAATAAATATAAAGACAGCATAAGAATTACCTTAATATTTTAGTGGAACATTACAACAGTATTAAGTGCCATGTGTTTTGAAAAGGCTAAAGCTGGAGAAATTCTGCAAGCTTTATTCTTTGTCTCCTTGAACTCTGATTCTCAGGTTGCTTAGCAACTGTGACAGTAGCAGCTGGGGCAGCCTTGATCTTGTTGTGTAAACCATTAAAAATAGGTGAGGGAAGGTGGCACCATGGAAACAATAACAGAGCTCCAAATCAGGCGTCTTTATTGGCCATTTTAAGTTTGATGATGTTAAAAATTCAATTCAAAACATTTGAGATTTAAGAAGACTTTGTAAAATATTGCAATTGGCAACTTACCAGGCAAGGGATGGAATTACATGTGAGTAAGCAATACAAGCCAAGTAAGCCACATTAGAAGTGTGTATCTTCATAAAAACCCAATCAGTCCTACAGACTACATGCTATAGTGAAAGGATAACAATGGATTGGATTTAAGTTGGTTGTACCTTTTTGGGTAATTTGGGTTTACATGTTGTTTTCTTTTAGGCAGAGAAATTCACCTTCAAAATTCAAATGACATAATTAATATAAAAATATGGGAGGTTATATTTAAATATTTCTGTAAGTTCCAATTTGGCCATGTTCAAATACTGATATTGTACAGCTTTCTTAAACTGGCTTTACAATATGTTTTATACTATTTAATGCACTCAGGCAATGGTTGCATTGACTATGCTAGTATACCATAAAGCCCTTAGAAGGACTACTTCAAAAAATAAATAGGTGAAGCTGAATTTCTAATACTGACAATTACCAAGTTATATTATAAAAAAATTCATATGGTGATTTATTTTAAGAATGTGTTTATTTAAAGCTTTTAATAGATTAAATCAACGAGGCTGCCTACTTATACTGTATAAGGAAATGTAGTTTTTAGAATTCAAACAGCAGGAAATAACATATTTTAATATAATAAATGAACAGTAACGTAGTTTTTAGATTTTGTTTTTTTTTTTCATTTAAGACAGAATGCTACTTTATGCAAATCACAGGCATGTACAAATTCAGTGCCATTTTTTCCTCCAACAGGTTCCTAATTTTCTCAATGTTTTTTTTTTTTTAATTTTTTTCAGATAAGAGCAAAATGTTTGTCCGTTATGTGGACAAGGTCAGTCCGATATTTATGAATTAATGAATGAAATAATTCTTTAAAAATCTTTTTGTTCCATGTATCCCTTGAAGAGCTGATTCCGTCTGTAACTTTGGATTGCACATTTGGACCTGTGTGATATATTGGCTTCAGCTGAATCAAGTGTTCCTAATCACCAGAGGTGGCAAGGTGTGTCCTGTGGACCTTAAAAAACTACATCAGCAATGAACCTTAAGTGCAAATAATAACTCGCATTCCTTGAAAGTAGGATCCAAGTATTCCGCTTAGGTGTATTTAGAAGATTCCACTAAGGTTTTGTCTGTAACTAGGTCAAGTATGCCAAACATTTCCTTGTGTTTCTTGAATATTATAGTTGATACTTCCTTAGTATTTACAGCAGACTCATGTTGCTGATTTGTTGCCATGGACTCACTTTGTCCAAACAAAGGTTAAAAAAGAGAACATGTATTTGTGTGCAAGTGACCATGAATTCAGGAATGTCCTGTGTAAGTTCTTAATTCACATATTATATTTAGCGTTCTGCATTTTCAGTTTTTATCTTTAAAGTTTTTCAGAGTTTATTTTACATATATTAAAATAGGGATAAAATCGGTACAAAATAATTTTTAATCTGTAAAATCTGTAAAAATCGGGGAAAAACACCTTACATGTGGAATATGATGAGTAGCAGTTCTGGTTTCTGATTAATAATGTCCCTGGCAGGTCTGACAAAGCAGAATCTGTGCAAGTCAAAGCCACATTTTCCCAAGTTATCTGGTACTTTGTGAACGTTTGGACAATCGCTGTGCTGACAGAAATAGTATCTACAGAAGGTATGAACATGACATCAGCACAAAACAAGCCAGGTTTATTTGCCTTGAAAAAAAAAAAAGAAAATTGACAACTAAAGCATCACCATTTTTAATATAGAAAGTACTGTCGCAAGAAGTCACAAATACATACCTATCTGCAATAAACAGTGGCTGTTCAGCAAAGCACAGTGCTCTGACAAACTCATTAATACAGTCATTCTGAGCTTTCTTTTTTAAAGCACGTGTAACAGCAGCAGAAATGGATTGCTTGTCTCTCTGTTCACTTTCTTGTTTTAGTTTAATGTGTCGCTTATCTTTCACTACGTTCTTTTATTCAATATTGAACAATAGAAAAAAATCGGGTATAAATTAGTAAAAACCAACGTCCAGTTAAAAAAAAATCCTGTAAATTTTCAGTAAAATTCGGAATAAACTGGAAACGCGTAACACTAATTATACTATATAACATTATTCTTAAACTAAGCAAAACATTTTCATGGATTTATTATGAAGTTACATTTTTAAAACAATTTAACTAGTTGGAAACTTTGTTACATTTTCTTTGTCAATCACAATTCTTAAATCTTAAAAATTAAAGTATTCTGTCCAGTGCATTTCAGACAACTAGGACTATATTTTCATAAGTGACTAAATATTATTTTTTGTAGGCAGGTGACATTGGATTTAGATGTGTCAATGTAGGTGTGATTTTTAAAACCTGTAGTCATGAACGTGTTGATTGACTAGGCAGAATGTCAGTTAGGATGGCAATGAGCAGATGGGTCTCAGAATTGCCCAAATTTAATTACTTAGGCATTTGTAACATTCATTTGCGTTCCTGAAAAAACAAACAAACAAAAAAAAAAACAGTGTGCTTTACAATAAACGACTGCAAACCCAGTCTACTTGGGGTTATTTGTTATTTGATAGTTTTTTATAGTGTTTATTTTGCCTTTTGTACGCTGGGTTGTATGTCCCCCATGAGCTACCATTGCTGGTAGCATCACATGGGATTCGTATCTGTACTATGTGTAAATAAAACCTGCGTGCTTGCGGGGCATGTCAATCCCAACCATCTAATCTCCATTCCCTGTCAATCAAGCAGCAAACAAATAATCATTAAGCCATGTTTAGAGAGTCCGCTGTTACATGTGGTGGAAGCAGTGGGATTCGACCCCACGCCTCCAGAGATACTAGGAGAGATCTAGTCTCCTGAAACTAACTCCCTGTTCCTCAGACAGTTAACCCAACTCCAACCTCGGATATACACACAATTGTTGGTGCATTGCAGCTTCCTTCTCCCAGAACAAACCCCTGATCACCTCCCTACCTTGGAATATACATACGATCATGGTTAGAGGGAGTCATTTCATTTCCTGAACCCAGTCATTCAGCAGCACAGATGGGCCGATGCTTTGGAAGCAGCAGCACTCTGACCCCTATAGCTTACAGAGGCCGTGATCTGTGTAATAGTGACTCTTTTATTCCTGGCTCTACACTGCACAATGCCTACCTGCTGACTGGGCACTCACAGCTGGTAAATACACACACGCTGCTCCTTCCCGCAACTAAACACAGCAGGCAGGCTGCTACACACAGAGCTAAAACCACTAAAACCATTCTTATTTCAACAATCACAACACTCGTATTTGCAATAAACAATTACAGAAGCCCCCTCCTTATGTGCATGGCCACAGTCCTGCTACATGCACCTAGTGGCTAACTATGATGCACACAATACAGGCTCCAATATTCTTGAGGATCATACAATAAAAGTAAAGTTCACACCTGCCTACATCTTAAACTGAAAATGTCAACTCTTAACGACCTGAATGCAACTTGTTTTATGACATGGTCTTCCAATGGCAAATTTAATAAAACAAAAATTATGTTTTGTTTTTTTTTCTATTACCTTTAATGGGAGCTGTGGTACTGAAAATCGTCAAACTACACCACCACGTATGATTATGTGTGAATTTTAAATGTTTAGGTAAATACATTAGTCAGATTCTGTGTCTCAAAGAGTAACATATTTATTCAACGTACAATAATGCAGAAAGCCAGTATCTATGGTTCATCCTAGAGAAAACTATTGCAGTTGTCATTGTAGCATCAGAGTGGGTCATAATATCATTCTGTGTATGAAATTAACATAAATGGAATATACACAATGGGGTCCTAAGCCATTCTCTGTGTCCGCTTGCTTTCTTTTCACAAACTCCCCCACTGACAAAGAATGCTTTTAAAAAGTCAAACTAAATAGTGGACAAGCGGTTTATCTTCACCAGCGCTGAATTAATTCTGTGGCGATGCAATACAATGAGTATTTCAAGCAAAGTGCCGTCTTTTTCGTCGCAACTTCGGATCCAGCGATGGAAACTGCAGTGTTCATCACCAAAGAAGATTGACTTCTTTTTTGGAGATCGATAAGTATTCAACATATGTTAGACTCGAAATATTAACTGCAGCTAATGCTATCAAGTTAGTGGATAAATTATTCTAGGAATAGAATATAACTTCCTGTTTTAAAGTGTGTAAGAAATGTACTTTGTTTGTTGAAATGTGCAACTAAAAAGGAGTTGCCTCATAAATGCAGAGTTCATTTGAATAGATAATCTTGAAGTTGATAACATACTAGTAGTTTGGTAGATTAACACAGTAAAACTAATTTGCTAAATTAGGTACTGGAATGTTGGATTCTGTTCTGAATGGGAAGTTGAATTAATTCTCATGCATTTTGATATGAAACATGATTGATTACAATGAGAAACGAGTATTGGCAATACTAATGCAAAGTAGACACTTTGTGTGATCATCCATAGTTAATATCAGTATATTAACCATGTATGCTAATAATGTTATGGTCGTTGTAATCGTTTGACTATGAAATCAATGAACTGTATACTATTCACGCATATCTCTAACCAACTGCCATTTCCTTCTGTAATATATTAGTTGTGCACCCTTTTTATTCTTAAATAAAATATTGTTTTATATTTCTGACACGTTGTGTGAATGTCGTTTATTATCAAAGGAATCCAAGTTCTACATGATCCTGAACTTAAATAAAATTAAATTTTATTTTTTACATTTTGACATCCCAGAGTGGGCGGCTAGAGACTAATTTATGTTTAAATAAATTGTATACCTAATTCACTACATCATGCTTGGCTTTTAAAAGTCATTGTAAGTTATAAAAGGATGGCTGAAATAAATGTACGATAAGTCAAAATATTGTACATCACCAATAAAAAAGCAATCCCCTTTCATAAATTATATAAATCCCAATCATATTCTTTGGAAAAGCATAATTTTAGTAGCATCATTAAGCTACTGGGTTATGATCATCCCCATATGCCCTTCTACTCTACTAGCAATATTTCTACATCCTCTAATTGCTTCTTAATGTCTCTCTGATGGGTCTTAAATCCAGTTACTTAAACATTCCTTGTACATGTTTTTTTTTTTTGTTGTTGTTTCTGCCATCTGGACCTGCTGATTAAGAACTTGGCAATATTATTCTAACAATTTTATCAGATATAACTTACTCAGTCGTTATAGCTGGATCTGCTTTCACATGTGGTCATTATAAATTACTAGATGAATTAAAAAAAAAAGCAACAGTAAACTCACAAGACAAACATTAACATAAACTTAAAGAAACAACACTACCCCCTCCTCATTATGTGCACATTGATGCCTGCAAGTTAGCAAATAGAAAATTATTGAAAATCGGGCCTTATTGAATAAAACAAATTCTAATAATAATATTGAGCCCCAGTACGTGTTTAATCAATTTCAACAGTTAGTAGCTTGAAATGTAATTCTAACTGCTTTTGTTTTATATTTCTCTTAATTTTTTTGTTTCCCGTTATCCTGAGTGGAAGTTCCACTGTTGATTTTTTTTTTTTTTTCTAAATCTTCCTGGCTTTGTGATTGAGTATCTTACAAATAGTAAGGGCTCATCCAAAATCATTATTACATACAGCAAGCATACGCAGTGTGGTCTTTTACAAGACCCTCCCTAAAAGGGTATATAAAAATAGGGTGAGCCAACAGAGCAAGGTCAGGTTCATACTCTATGGGAAGGACAGAGTATGTGTATTGTCAATTCAGCAGTTTACACGCACACACACACCTGTACAAAAGTCTTAGACATGTTGCATTTTTCTACTCTGATGCATTATGAGCATCAACAATTTACTCAAAGCCACCACTAGTATTATCTACTATTATAATGACCTTGACCTGCATAAATAAGGAAAAACATTGCACGAAATAGCTTGCATCACTTGATTTTCAAAGTGTGGTATCTGAAGCATAATCAACAAGTACAGAGAAACATCAGCTGTAATTGACAAACCCAGGACTGGAAAACCCAAAAAGCTTTTCTAACAATGATGAGCAATACTTCAAGATAATCTCCTTAAGGAATAGAAAAACGACAAGTATTGAATTGACAACAGAACTGGCAGAAGGCACAGATGTCGTTGTCTACCAAATCAACAGTACAAAGGTCACTCTTGAAATACATCCTTAAAGGATGTGCTACAGTAAGAATACCTCTGTTAAAAAAGGGGAACAAGGCTAAAAGGCTAAAATATTCACAAGAACACAGACATTGGACTATGGAACAATGGTCAAAGGTGCTTTGGACTGTTGATGGATAGACAACAACATCTGTGACTTCTGCCAGCTCTGTTGTCAATTCAATGCTTGTCTTCTTTCTACTCCTTAAGGATATTATCTTCAAGTATTGCTCATGCTTGTTAGAAAAACTTTTTGTGTCTTCCAGTCCTGGGTTTGTCAATTACAGTTGATGTTTCTCTGTACTTGTTGATTGTGCTTCAGATACCACACCTTTAAAATCAAGTGATGCGAGCTATTTCACTCAATGTTTTTTTTTTCCCTTATTTATGCAAGTCAATGTTGTTATAATAGCAGACAGTACTAGTGGAGGCTTTGAGTACATTGTTTATGTTCATAATACATTGGAGTAGAAAAAAGCAAAATGTCTAAGACTTTTGCACAGTAGTGTATATATAACTTTTTGTCTGCTACACATCCGAGTTGTTATTTGTTTAACATGGCTCTAAAGTCGCTACAAATCATAAAAGCCAACGAAACCTGTTATAATAAAAGTACAATCTTTTGATTGTATTTTAAGTAAAACCAATATAGCATTTATACCGTTGCACTTAAGGGACACATTCATCTACTTTAACATAAGCACTCAATGATTACATTTTGATATGAAATAATTCACTTTCAAAATGACTCCTACGTGTTTTACTGCAGTACAAACTTAGTGCACTGAAGCAGCTGCTCAGTGGGTGCCGCCCCCTTTTAACTGGTGGTTTAGAGTAAGAGATGTTGTTTTTGGAGGCACTTATTGCACAACCATGTTGTCTTTGCTTGTTCTGTGTTTGTTACTGTTCATTACGTGTGTGTGTGAGTGTCATGCTGTGTGGATTTGTTGTGTTGTCGTAGGTGAGCATGTGGGCTAGCTTTAAGGGAGTGAGATACCATGCTGGAAAGACATAAGACACACAATAAAGTGTCCTGTTAGTTTTAGCATAGCAAGAGTCTTTTTTTTTTCTTTTTTTACAATACAACTCTGGCGACGAGGAAGTCTTCCTGGTTCTACCTGGCGAGCCGCCTGTTCCCTGGACTCGTTGGCTTTCATCTTTTCAGATGTACCTGCTTGCACTTGGTCTGGCTGATGTGAGTGATGCCTGCAAGCGCACCCTGCTTCTGCACTGCCTGGGGACTGAGAAACAGTGCGTCTTTTCCACTTTGGGACAAGCTGACACATATGCTGAAGCTGTTGCTGCACTCCAGCGGCATTTTAATAAAGTAAACACAATAATCAAAATAAAACAATATCAATTACAAACTTGCAAATCACCCAAACAATAAGTGTTTATAATCTAAACAAAACCTACCGCAAAACTAAGCTACAAAGCCCCCTAAAAACAGCCTGACGCTACTGAGTGTAATTAGTTTTCTAAGAAACCTGTAGTACCTAGGTACGAATTAGCAACAACATACATACAGTATATTAGCAGAGAAATAGCCAATCAAATTAGTAACATACAATGGTACAAATATACTTCAATAACCTGCCCCTCTACGAAACTCCTATAGTGAACGTATTTCCCTTCTAGTTAAAGGTCATATAAAAAAAAAACAAAGACATTGCAAACAGTTTAAAATAATGTGCCAGCCACACACAAATTAAAATATAACAAGCATCCACACAAACACCTGATTGACGCGCTGCTAGAGCGGAGCCGAGAGCGCTAGCAGAGAGAGAGAAAAAAAACACAGAATAGGTCTGCAAGAATGCTTTTTGTTGTTTGCTCTATAACAATAACACATGTCCAAAAGGACCAGCTCACCACACTCTACTCTACAACCGTCAATTTCTAGTACAGGTACCGATGTAGATGATCACAGCTTCCAAATTTTCCTTTTACACACTAGCAACTCTCGCTCGCTCTCGACTTCTCTCCAGTACGCGTCTAAGAGTGTTTAGTTCTCAATATGCCAAGTTTAAAATCATCAACTTTTTTTCAAAAATGCATCAGCAAGCCATCTTGTTTAACGCACAAATTTTTGAAAATGTAAGTTTTACCGACACAGGCACAATGGTTTTCAAGTTTGGAGTTAATCAAATGAAACATTTTAAAACTGAAGCAGTTTTAAATATAAGAAGAAAATGTAGGAGTGGCAGGCATATTGTTTCACAAAACATATTTTAACATATCTGTATTCCGCTGTCACCGGAACGATGCCTACCAAGTTTGGACGATGCTTGTGGACCGCAATTTTCAAATAGTGCCACAGATTCTCAATGGGACTGAGATCAGTACTTTGACTGGGCCACTGAAGAACCTTTTTGTTCTTGAGCCACTCCAATTTTGCTTTGGCCTTGTGCTTGGGATCATTGTCCTGCTGAAAGGTGAATTTCCTCCCAAGCTTCAGTTTTTTAGCGGACTAAAGCAGATTCTCTTGCAGTATTTTTCTGTGTTTTGCTCCATCCATACTTCCTTCAATTGTAACAAGATGCCCAGTCCCTGCTGATGAGAAGTATCCCCACAGCATGATGCTGCCACCACCATACTTCACTGTAGGGATGGTGAGTCTTGAGGCATGGGCAGTGTTAGGTTTGCGCCACACATAGCGCTTTGATTTTTGGCCAAAAAGCTCTATCTTGGTCTCATCTGACCACAAAACTTTTCCCACATCGCAGCTGGGTCACTCTCATGCTTTCTGGCAAACTCCAGACGTGCTTTCAGATGGAACTTTTTGAGTAATGGCATCTTTCTTGCCACCCTCCTATACAGGCCAGTGTTATGCAGAGCTCTTACCATTACTCCACTCCCAGCCATTGAACTCTATAGCTCCTTCAAAGTGATTGTTGGCCTCTCTGTGGCTTCTCTCACAAGTCTCCTTCTTGTTTGAGCGCTCCTTCGAGTTTTGAGGGACGGTCTTTTCTTGGCATTGCCTGGGTGGTGTGATGCAGCTTCCACTTCCTGATTATTGATCCAACTGTGCTCACTGGGATATCCAAACACTTGGATATTATTTTGTACCCTTTCCCTAATCTATGCATTTGTATTACTTTATCTCTAACTTCTGTACAATGCTCTTTGGTCTTCATTTTCCTTCAGATTCACAGCCTTACCAATGATCCTTCAACGGTGAGGTTTTTATCCAGAAAAATGTGACAGCAACTTTAATGGTTCACAGTTGGAGGCCAATGGTAAGGTAATTGTGTCCTCGTTAGGGCAATTTCTTTCATCGGTGCAAACTGGGAGCTTCCACAGCACAGGGGTTGAATACTTATGCAAGCAAGATATTTCAGTTTTTTATTTTTCTTAAAAATATTTCCCAACATAAAACCAATGTCACCTTACAATAATTGATTCTGAGTTTCAGTGTTTAAAAATAAAATATCAAACAGAACAAAATTTCAATGTACCATTTGTAATTCGGTAATATGAGAGAATTGGTCAGGGGTCTGATACTTTTGTATCTTACATATAAATAATGGCAGTACATAGTAAATTAACACAAATTCATAGGTACTAAAAAAATTAATAAATTAGATATGTATAACGGTAGATATTCGTCTTGTAATGAGAATTACAATGCACTCAGTAACTAATTGTTGTTCCTTCTATGTGTGTTCTATGGCTAGAATGAAATCAAAACTTTGTCAGCTATTGGTTCTGACCCAAACTGAAACTCTATTTGCTTTGGGTTTGTAATTAGTGTTTTTATTTAATTCCAACCTAGTCTTTCTAGTGTGTCATTCAGACCTGGCAGCAGCATGGACACTATGAGGGGGCACATTTTGGAAAAGCCAAATCTTTCACTTCACTGATGACAAACTAGGAAATAAATTAATTCAATGACAGCGGCGCTATATTATGAACTGTCCACACAGCATGAATTACCACAGATCTTTCCGGAATTATTTTAAAATATTATTACCCCATTAGTACCAATTGCATCTAATCTGAAATTAATAAAACACAAGCTCTCATAGAAAGTGCAAAAATAGATTGCCATATTACTGGAGTAAGAATGTACAGTATAACGCTGACTTTCAATTGACTATTCAATATTAAGCATACCCAAACGTAAACTTCATCAGATTTCCATGACGCAATGATTATTAACTTTGTCAGCTTTTAGTTGCATTTAAATACACCTGATAATAAAAATGTACTTCCCACAGCCGCAGGTCAGTAGCCTACATCGCTGCTTAAGGAATCAGGTTTTTACGAACGTATTTTATCCAATACACTGTATTTAATGGTCAGTTGAAAGTAAGCATTATTTATGTGTCTCAAGAAGGTGTATGTGTAACCAGACATTCTGATTCGATTATCTCTGTAATTTTTAATTTAGACAAGGTTGTGCGTGCGCAGCTTGGAGAAAATTGCACCAATTAAAAACACTCTCTACTGTTTCCAAGCACCCACCTATTCGTACATTTGCCTAGACATTTTTTTACTTATTATTTTTGTGCTTGAATTTAATTTGATTTGATTCATGATTTTATTTTGTTTTATTTCAACTAAGAATCTGAAACTGGGGGCCCCCTGAGGTCCACCCATAGCCCGGGGTAATGCAATCATATTTGCTTGCCTCTTGCTTGAACAACAAACCGCAACGATGTTTACTATATGCATATTATATTAAGCTTTTTGTATGTTTTCGAGATGCAGCACCAGGATGTGGCCAGTGAATGAAGATTTAATCAACTCAAGTGCTCTATAGAATTATTCTAACTTCATGTTCTCCTCAGCTACAAAGGTGAACTTTTATGTTTTTTTGTTTTTTTTCTTGTGTGAAAACGAACTAGCAAGTGAACCAAAGTCAATTAATTTGCCAAATTAACTAAGACCACAACTTCAGGTGAACTCGTTTGCCAAGAAAAAAAAAACTTTGTTGTTCACACTACAGCTATAGACAAAAGTTTTGCATCACCTACAATTTTAGGATTGAGTATTAATAAATAACAATCAAAAACTAAATGTACATAATTTAGATATTTTATTTATCATGTAATCAAATAAACTACAACATTATCTTGTAAAAGTGTACTGCACTAATTCATAATAATATTTCATGTTAAATTTCCAAATATCACAGTTTTCAATTTTTGGTCGTTTTTCAGAAAGTATATGGACATTACAAAGTTGTATGTAATTCAATATCTTAATATAACATTATACAGCAGGTTTTATTTGACTTTATGAAGCCAAATTAGTTAATTCTGTATGGAATAAACAACGATAATTCAAATCAGTAAAAATAATTAACTGTTTCGAGTGTCTTTATTTTCTTACCGATTCAACACTTTGAGTTGTTTATGCCACTGTGACAGAGAGAGAAGAAATTTGTGCTGTAAATCTCCCTCCCAACCAGAAAGGGCACTGTGTAATGTTGGTGGTATGCATCCCCCCCAGGCAGGATGACTCAACTGTAGGTGGAAACCGAAGGTCAGCCATCTTGGAGGAAGAGCGTAGCTGCAAGTGCTCTGAACGACTCCATTACGATCAGCTGCGGGGCAGGCAGTGACTGGATAAACTATGGCGGCGGGCTGATCGCAGGGAGGAGTTTTAGTAGTACAAAGGGGACGCAGCTACCTGAGTATGACACCTTACACTGACTGAGTAACAAGCCGGAACACTGTTTGTTTGTTTTCGCTGTTTTGTTGCAGAGTATTGAGAGCCAGGCAGCTGTTGTCAGAGACCCAGCATCACCACCCACAGCACTTGAAACACACCACACCAGAGAGCACTCGCCGTGCACTGCAATTCACAGTAAAACAGGTTTAAAGGGCACTCCATATCAACACGACACTCAATACTGCATCTCCAGCCCTGCCCCACCCCTTGTTAGCTGTAGTTATCACATCTCTCTTCATAATCGTGAATAATGATAAATCATCTGATCACTCGATTTATCACCAAACTCCTCAATAATGCTATCCAAGTCATTATTTTATTACTATAACATCTCAAAAAGCTCGGCAAATGTCTGTAATTTTCTCTGAGCGCTGGATATTGAAGCAGCTGTCTTGTTTTTTTATGTCAATGTTATGTCTGAAGGGACTATGTGCATTGTTCAGATCCGCCTCCCTTCCCTCAGCTTCTCTTGGCCTTTCTCAGCCATCGAAAGATTTTCTTGTCTTTTTCTGGAGAAAAAACGACTAAGGATCTGTGATTGATGTCTTTTTGACCGGAAAGGAACAATTTTAATGTCAGACCTGGTCCAACATAGGACCGCAAAGGGTTAAAATGCATCAAATACAAACCAGTTTTTCTATGATACTTGTTATATTGTACAAATGAGCACAATACTAAACAAACAAACATAACAGTACTGTTCTTTCCCTCCCTATATTACTGTAGTTTAAATAATTAAGACCAGAAACAGGAACTAGGAAATAAACAGAAAGAGAGGTGGAGTTTGGTGGAGCTGAGCAAATGGTCTCGCTCAGCATTTAATGATTTAACAGAACAGTAAAATAAAAAGGTTGTAACAAACAAAAACACAGGACACGGCATATTCGCCAAAACAAAAAGACAAAGAAAACGGACTATACAGACAAACACGTTGAGCAGATATTTAACTACTATTATTATTTTTACAATTATTACCTCCGTCTCCTATCCCGTTCTCCACTCACCAAATACACAAATGTGAAAACATGCTTCATTTATGCAGCTGTATAGGGACTCGATTGCTAATCAATCATTCAATTGGAGTCTCAGTACAACTGCATGTGAAGTATTAAAGTGCAATTCCCCGTGCTCACATATTACTTTTTACTTGCATGTGAAGTGCTGTGCAATCCTCGTGCCTAAATATATATACATTTTAAACACTTGTGTTACACAGACCCGTTTCTATCCCGTGTACCAATGACTACACACCAACATTAACACACAACATATAACACAAAATACACACAGGAGCAGGCACTTTGCCACAGTAAAAAATAATTATAATTATACAAAACGAACCAGACTGAGTCCATTTGAAATGGAACCAGTTTGAATGCAGCTGTTGAACTGAGGAATGTATGACTTAGGCCCTGTGCATTTAAACCAGCTTAAAAGTGCTAAATATGGTTAGTCTCTTGCACTATGCAGCATTTAATACCGTCCTCAGGGTGTAGTCTTGAGTCTGGTTCTAAATTATATCAGGTAGTGCAGTTTATTTTTTGTGTATCCTCCAATATCCCAGAATGCTTTCTGATATGTTTTGGCATGTGGACATTACAAATACAATACTCAGACTAGGTTCCTGAAGTTGGGAACGACTATCAATACTGCTGTACCGTATACAATTTCTGACTGACTGAGGCTTATTGTACAATGATGGATCATGGAGCGACATGATCTGATGCCGAAATCAAGGCACATTGCTATCTGGAGTGATGAAACTTCAGAGTTAAAAACAAAACACACACATTTCAATAAAATGTGCCTTGTGTTTTTAAGAAACAAAGCCACAACGTTCATGCTAAGAAGCGCTATGTCTTCTGTGGGCAGAGGCTCCATATTTGCCGGGTTGTAAACATAAAATACAGTGCATTGTGGGATAATGTGATATTAAAACCCACAGTCCATTGCACTGCCATAAACTATTTTAATAGTGTTTGTACACATTAAGCTTGACTAACATGAAACGGTACTTTAATGTGGACACTTTGAGCTGGAATAATTAAAACTTTTTTTAATCGAGATCGGTTAAGTACTGTGGACATGGCCTAAAAACATATCATGTTATAATTATTTTTAATTAAATCATATCATGTTAATTTATGTACATACACATTAATAAATATTATTTTTACATTCACCTTACTGTGATGCATAATAAAATCAATTATAACAGAATAGTATCCTTTAAAAATAAAAGTAACATACTACTGTTGCTATGGTATCATTTAAATAAAATAAATGAAAATGTGTATGATGTATTTTAATCCTATTATACACTAGAATGTGATTGTATTTTATATATTGAATAAAAAAAGCTCATGAAACTAAATAACATGACTACAGTGTACACTATACCTTACCATTTGAGATTAATCCATTAAGCAGATGCTTGTTAACTAATTTCTTGAGACCCAGCCAAATTATGTTTTTGCTGAATTTAACACTTTTCACTGCCTGAATATATCATGTCATATATACCTATTTTAAAAAGGGCACTAGAGAGTATATAATGAGGCTGAATGAAATATGAAGATTTATCACCACTTAGTCGTTTGTTAGCCTTTATTCCACAGCACCTACATCAACAGGTTCTCAATATGAGTTTTGTCAGCAGTATTAACCCTTTAAGGACCGTGACAGTGTAGACACGATAAGAAACACACTTCAGTTTATTGACTGACTGGGCCACCATACTTTGCTATACAGGTTGGAAACGCATATCAATGCATAGGGGAGGGATCGGGAATTTCTCTGCCTGATTGTGTTTTTTTTGTGTGACATCATTAAGACAGATATTTCAATTTTAAAATGTTTAAAATATTTTATTTTAAATCAGTCATGGTGTAGGTCTTCAGGTAACAGAATATTTATTTTGTACCTTTATCTCTATGAAACCCCCCAAATCTACTGAATACTAATCTGTTTTTTTTTTTTTTTAACTTATTAGAGTGGAAAATCTGTAGAATAATGTTTTAATAGTTCCTGAAGTATTGTATAATATTCTGTAGAAAAAAAAAAAATTAAAGTCTCGACAACTAACAATTGATGCTTTGATGAATTTCCAAATATAGAAGGCAGTCATAGAAATGTGTAAAAAAAAAAAATCACTCCAGTGTAATTTGCCCAAACATAAAGGAAGTATTGTAAGGTTTCTCCGGTCATATAATAACATGTTTTTTATACATTTATCTCTTTGAAAACACTAAGCAGAATACATAATAATAAAACAATACTTTTTTTTTTTTTTTTTTAAAAGAGGATTTTATAATGTACTATAATGTTCCCCAGAGGGTTCTGAAAAAAAGACACCAATTCCAAGATGCTACTGTAAAAATAATAATAGATTTCTATAGGAAGAGTCAATACAGCCAAAAAAAATCATAGTCCTGGGGGAGCATCCCACTGAAAAACACATGTTCCTTAAAGGGTTAAGGTCTGCTGCTGATTATTTTACTGGGTATTTTACTTTGTGGTTAGCATCCTTGACTGTGAGCCAAAGTGTTATTGGATCGAATCCATGTAGCCTAAGGACATTTAGCCAAATTGAGAATTTGGTACAGTTCAATATTTAGATGTATTATTGATTTTTGATATTTATATTATTTTTTTTTATCAAAATAAAATATTTTGGTCTTGATCGGTTTTATTCTTTTTGGGTTACAGACATATACAACATCATCATAAATCAATTTGCTTTCATACATAGCTTTACATTAGAAAATGTAAAAACAAGAAGACATTTGACCCATCTAACCTTGTCCAGTTCCTTGTAGCTGATTGATCTCAAATTTTGTCTAGTTGGGTCCAAATGATTCAAGTGATTCTGCCAACAACATGAAGAAGTGTCACCTTATCTCTGTCCTGTCTCAATCTACTCTTAATCTCCAGCTGTGACCTCTGGTCCTGGTTTCTGTACTGTGTTTTAAATATTGGTTAGGGTTAACTATGTCAATTCCTATTAAGAAAATACTTCAGTCATGTCTCCCTTAATTCTTCTTTGTTCCAAGCTGAACAGATTCAGATATTTCAGCCTATCTTCATAGCTCAGTCCTTTAAGACCTGCAATTATCTACTTGCTCTTTGTTGGACTGTTTAGGGCCTAAATTGGACACAATACTCAAAGTGTAATCTCAACAATGCATTATATAATGCCATCATAACCGCCTTGGGTTTGTACTCTAAACTTTTGGCTATATAACACAGCTTTTTTTGCCTTTTGTTATTGCTTCCCTGTGCAGTCTGGTTGTGGACAATAATTTCTGCACAAACATATTTCAGTTTTTTTTCCCTTATAACTCAAATCTAAGTGATGCCTTTATTGTATCTAGTAACCTTTTGAGATGAAAAGCTAAAGGACTTCAGAGGAAAGGAAGCTCTGTGTGTGTCACTGAATGGTTTCAAGGTCATTCTGTTACATTCTGAATATTACACAACAGACCTGTAACCAGTTTTGAGGCTGGAAGTTTTGCTGGTTAGCCTAATTTTATTAATTTTAATATGACCATTCACCATTGGTCTTCTTTTCAGAAGGCCCACTATTTTTCCCCTTAACACTAGAACAACCAAGGCGGTCATTTTGACCGTTTTTTTGGAATTTAAATTTAAATTGCACTGTGTGTGTTTAAGATACAGAGCTATGCTTTCCTGACTTTTCCTAAATATATGTACTAATTACCCTGACAAAGAAAGAATCACATAGCTGCAAAAATTAGGCAGATAAAATACTGTCATACCTATTCTGACGCCACATATAAAACATATTATAACAATGAAATGTTGCAGTATTATTTATATTTATCAGTCAGGTTTTTCCACCATGTATTGGAGTTTGATTAAATCAGTCTGCATTCCTCATTTCTGTTGTCTCAATGAGCCTCCTGGTAGCCCATCAGTCAGTCTTGCCAGCTCATATGACCCAGCTGTCTGTCTGTGTGATAGTCTATCACCTGTGTGAGCCACTGCTTATCTCCTCTGATTTTAGATGCATGCTGATTATTATATAAGTCACTCGTTTTTTCTAAGAAATTCATTGTTAACCTATGTGACACATTGAAAATGGATTGCGAAAGACACACCACAGCAAAGCAGTATTTGGAATTGCTGCAAAGTTTACCAAACAAAGATTCTGATGCAGCAGAGATGGACAATGACGAATAGGGCTCCGAAGCAGAATGAGTTTGTGAAGTTGAATCTTCCAGCAGCAGTGACAGTGATGTGGATGCCATCGAAGTGCCAGGACCAAGTAAACAAAGAGGGTTTAAGAGATCCCGTGGGAGAAGCAGCAATCTTGTGGCAGCCCCTGCAAGGATGCCAGCCACTTCACCTGCATCAACCCCTGCACCTGATCCAGCCATTACTTCACCTGAGGCAGCCTTCAGCTGTACCACCAGCACCACCTGGCACGCAAGAGGCTGGTAATGATGGCACTGTTTGTAACACTAAATCCTGGTGTTGAAGCTGCAGGTAGAAGGGGTGAACATAATATTTTCAGGGAAGTTCTGTGCAAAACGCAACATTGGTGAGAGCGCATTGAGTCCTTTTTGCCTATTGATTGACATGCATAAGTTTCACCACGTACAACATTGCAAAGAAGCAAAAGCCCACTGACAACTACAAGATAATTCCTGGTCAATGTCCTTGGCGGAATTAGAAGCTTTCAATGCACTAGTATATGCCATGGAATCATTTTTGTGAAAATTTGCAATTTCTGCATTTCGATTTGAAGCAAACCAGAAGGGCCCGACTTCAAAATGATAAATTTGCCCTGAAATTTGGACCTGCTTGATTGACAATACCATTCTCTGCTACAAAACCAGGACAACATATTCAGCGAATGAGCAGCCAGCTGCAAGAGTTGACAATGCCAGATTGTAAAATGTAATGGCAACAAGACTGGTGATAGTGCTATCAAATGCACAAAGGCAGTCTGTGGTAAGTGCACTGCCTACTTTGAAAAGCACAGGATCTGTGTGATTTGTGCCAGCACTTAGACTTTGTAAACGATTGTAAATGAAGCCCATTCTGTTCAAATGTTTATTTATTTGTGTCTTTTCGATTATTGTATGTCTGTGTATAAACACATAGCTCTAGTTGTGTATATGTGCTTTGTTATGTAGGCAATATAAACCCATTTATTTAAATACATCGTTTCAGTTGTACATTTTTGTATGTATATGATATACCGGTATATTTAATTTTTTTACAATAATTTTTTGAGGCTGCACATTAAGTAATATGTCTGTGTATAAACACATTTCTGTTCAAATGTCCACAAACAATTAGATTCTTTGTTTAACTTTTAATCAGGTGATTCTTGATTTTTTTTTTTTGAGTTAATAAGTACAAAAAAATAATATATACTATATATATATATATATATATATATATATATATATATATATATATATATATATGCATTTTGTAATTTGTGCAATTGTTTTTCCATAATCAAGGCATGAGCTTCCAACACTTTACATTATTACATTTTTAATAGGACTGACCATTTTTGTATCTTGTCCCCTTTTGTAGTTATCACATCGATATATGGATTGATTTTTCACACTAACTTGGCAAAGTTGCATCGAAATAAGCCTCAATAAATGTCAATTAGACAGTTTTCATTAATAAAAAGGCACAATTACTGATTACTGATTGTCACAATAGAGTCACAACTGCTATAAAATTTGTGATCACGGCTTCGCTCTTGATTTACAGTTGTCGACGCTTGGTCTATTCCTTAACCCACTAAAAAAGTTCTGTCTTAATTATGAACATCCTCAGAAATAAGGATTTTGCTAAATATGTTGGAAAATAAAACACTGTTCTGTTGTTAACAGATGTCTATCTACTCGCACCAATGGCTAAGAACATTTTGCAGCATGTCTGGTACATTCAGTTTATATGCTTGCCTTCAGGTTGTCAATATGAACATTTTGAAACATTCATTGCTATATCTTGAGACAACACATCATTCTTCAAAATCATAAAACATGGCTATGCTTTCTTTTGAACCATGAAGAACATTTTGGGTTAAATTGGGTTTTGTTTTTTAGTCTTACTATAACAAAAAGGTTCTGTGGGTGGCTGTATTATTATTATTATTATTATTATTATTATTATTATTATTATATATTATTATTATTATTATCTTGAACTGAGATTAGTTTAGATGTTCCTGTCTTTTTTCTCTTGCGTGAGATGAAAAAAGATTATTATTTTCTTCATTTCCACCATATATGATATTAAAACTGCTTGCTCACAATGACACGATTGCGTTGAATACATTCACATGAAGCAATCTTTAGATTCTATTAATATGAGCTTTTGCTTTTCAAAAGGCTCCACGTGTAGATACAATCTTTTTTTAACAGGAAAGCCTTTTCAGTTGCACTGCTTTTTCCATATATTGTCTAGCTACTGGGGACAGATTTAGTAATGCTTCAGACAGCTAATAAATTCCCTTACAAAATATAGTCATGCATTATTTGAAGCCTTGTTAACTTTAAATGGACTCAGCATTGTGACCAATGGCGGGACACTTGTTGTTATAAACAAATAGGAATGAGAGCTTCCTTTGAGTTTTACTTCTGTTTTGACGTATGTTGCTGCTGGGGGGTCACTGAGGAACTGCCTGTGGAACTGAAATAGACATATAGATAGGTTAATATTATTTAATCATGTAGGCAGATTGACTTTAAATACTTGAAAGATGTTAAAAAGTTATGAAAGCATATATGTATACACACACGAGTTGTTTGGCAAGGTAACGCATGTTCTGCTGGTGTAGGAGAATCGCTGCTTTCGGATGTTGGTGAAGTGCTGGAACCCTTGCTAGTTGTATGCGTAACCTCTATTAATTCAGTGTTATAAATTTGTTGGGAGATTCTGCATAAGAGAAGAAACTAAATGTTAATCTTGACATTTCACTACATAATGCTAACATTTCAACTCAAATATAGTTACAATTAATGTTGAAAGTGGTATGTTATTGTAATCATCGGAGAAGTGGCTGTTTTTTTTATTATTATTATTATTATTATTATTATTATTATTATTATTATTATTATTATTACAAAGCAGCAGGAGGAAATTATTATGGATATTATGCTTCCTGCTCTATCCCTATGGTTTCTGTATTTTTTATCATTGTTTTACTGTGTCGTTTGTGTTTATGTGTAATTGTAATTGTGGATAATTTAATACGGTTACCTACCTCATTAAGGCTACATACACACACACTGCAGTTGGCTCAACAACCGTATTTACAAATGGCACTCGCTGTGGTTGTTTGTTGTACACACACACACACACCTTTCACTACTGAAGTGAGTGCGCTCCCTGTTTAAACAAACCACTGAACTCGGGCCATCATTACATGCTGATCGTGAGGGAAAAAACAACATGGACGCTGTGTTTTTATTTTGGCTTTTGTTTTTTCAAGAAAGCACAGTAGACACCAGCAATTAGTCGGATAGATTAGGCCTATTGTTAAAAAATTCACAATACGTGATTGACATATGCATACTAACCATCATTATCAGATACCATCGCTGCAGTGATGCTGGCAGACGAATCCAAAAGTGCTGTTGGACGGCTGGTAGGCTTATCTCCAAGTATTGCATCCAGTCCCTTGAAATATTTAAATGTTTTTCAGGATCTTCCATAACGGTTGTTGTTATCAATAACATGCTTGTATTAATAACACGATTGTATTGTTCATCAAAGGTGGTGGCAGCTACAAGCTACTCTGCTTCAATCGAGTTAGAACACAACCTAGCCAGGACAGGTTTCATTACACTGGTGGCCAGTGGTGGGATTTCTGTTCTGTTTTCTTTTGTAAATTAATATACAACCTAACATGAAAGCTAGGGGTAGTGCAATGCAATCCATTAACAGGAGTAACCAAGTTTCCCAGCACCCTTTTTTAATCCCAGAAACCTTTACTGGGTCTGGACATGAATGGATTGATTGGGCAGAACAATTCGTAATGGCTGCTGAAGTAAATCAGTGGAGTGAAACAAAAATTCATGGCTTTATTGCTGTCTGGTCGTGCACAGGATATTTACTGGGGTCTGACCGCAGAGGCCCATAGTAGTTATGTAGATTTGAGAGAGGCCATGGAGAGATACTTGGTTCTGTCTGCTAGCGAAGATTGGAGTAGAGTACATTTTCAAACTAGGAAATGTCTGACAAAAGAGTCTGCTAGAGAGTTTGGGAATGTTGTTAGGAGACTGGTTACTAAAGCTTACACTACAGCTGACCTTGATGCACAGGATATGCTCGCGAGAGATAACTTTATTACACATGTTGGTAATGGAGATGCATGTATACAACTGCACAGTGCCAAACCTACTAGTCTAGAAGAAGCTATTAATTTGGCTTCTGAACTCGAATTGATTAGAGAACTCAAGCAGGGAAATGCGAGTACTGTAGATGGTAGAGTGCAGGGAGTAACTCAGGAGAAGAAGAACACATTGGCACAATAGAATACTCAAATGGAAACTGTATTGGGGGTTGTTGAGTCATTGCATAAAGAAATGAGACAATTTCAAACTACTGTACATGTACATAAAGTGAGTAGGGGCAGGGAATGAGAGTAATCGGGTTTGCTGGGAATGTGACTGTAATAGACATTTAAGGAGAAATTGTCCCTATGTGCAGGAAAACTACAATGAGCTGGCACTGTGAGTCAAGCCCCTGCCTGCTCTAATAATCCTGATAGACCCAAGATAGAAACTCCCCCTCCCCCCCTGGTCAGTTAGGAGCTGGGATTTACCTTAAAGGAAAAGTGGGAGGAGAAGCATATCCCTTATTGGTTGATACAGGTGCGCAAGTATCTAGACTCTAGTTTGTGGGAGCAAGCTACTGTAGGGAAACAATTGGACCTTAAGCAATATGAAGGCACAGTTAGAGTGGCGAATGGTGAAATAATGGTAATTCTGGGTGTGTGGCAAACCGTTTGTCAAGTAGATTCCCTAGCTCTAGCTGTACACTTCGTAGTTGCTTGTGATGCTCACCAAAATATCTCTCTTTCTTTAGTTACAGTGATAGTGACCTGGTGAGAATACACCTGACGTACCATCAAAATTATGCTGGCCAGTCCAGACCAATAAAAATAGGATTTCAGAAGGTACCCTTACAAGAAGAGGTTGTTGAACATTTGAAACAAATGCAGGAGAGTTGAGTAATACAACCTTCAACCAGTCCATGGACTGCTCTAATTGTGTTGGTCCGAAAAAAAGACTGAGGACTGAGCTTTTCTGTGGATTATAGAAAACTGAATGATGTAACCATTAAGGATGGTCACCCCCTACCAAGAGTAGATGACACCTTGGATGCTTTAGCTTCTGCTAAATGGTTCTCTACATTTGACTTGGTCAGCGTTGAAGTTGGCCCGAAGGATAAATGTAAGACCACCTTTACAACCTGGTATGGACTGTATGAGTTTAATATTATTGCCATTTGGTTTGTGTAATGCACCGAGTACATTTGAGAGATTGATTGACTTGGTTTTAACAGATTTGCAGTGGACTATAACAAAGAAACAAAAAATCACAAAGCTTTTAATGAAATGGAAGGAAGCCACCATGGATGTATGTATGCCATGCTCGGAAATCCCCAGTGTCCTGTTTTCAGTTTTAATAAATGCATCTAAAATAACCCCTGATGTTGGTAGTTGTTTCCTTCACCCTTGCCAATTGCTATTATGCCATGTACATGACGCAGCTTTCTGGTATACTTAAAACCAATGTGAGTAAATCACATAAATGATGCCTCACTTATTGCTGGAAGCAGCAGTTTCTTGTTCCTATACAAACCACAGCATTAGAAGCACTGCTGTACATCTGCTGAACGAAGCTGGCTTGGAGGTAAGAGAGATAATGTTGAATTTTGAGTTAAAGTAGAATCCGCTTTAAGAAGCTACTGGTCTGCTTTAACTCAAAACCAAAAGCAATGGAGTTAATTTCTTTTCAGGTTGTACTGGAAGCAATATTTCAACACCTCACAACTGCCTATCTTCATCTGCAGCTCCTCTGACAAAACACAAGGATAACGAGGAGGAAACACTTTCTACAACCCCTCCTAGTGGATGTTTCATTAATTCGTCACATTTTCCATTTTCAATGGAACATTTTACAATAAATGGAAACGTTGAAAAATGCCAGTTTAATGTTTACAACAAATAGGCCTTGCTTGATGGACTGTTTTTTTCTCTAAAGCAGAAGGATATATAATAAAATTGTTAACTTAAAAAAAAAATAAAAAAAACTTGTTTGGTTTTTAAAGAAAATTGGTCAGTTTTATAAGCGGGATAACACACTGCAGGGCTTGTACGTTGTGGTGTATTAACATAGGGCTTTGTTGGCTGAAGGCACTCAAAGCTTCACTTCATGACTCCAACCCACTATAGCCGTATGTTAATGTGACACAACACACACCCTGTCATGTATTCTCCCTTACTTTAAGTTTTTGGTTTTAACAGATAATAACTGAAAAACACCACCAAGGACATATTTATAAAATGTGGTTTTAATTTGGTTAAACTAATAAACTTGGGTATAGTAATGGCTTTCTGCAACAATTTATTGATTAATGGATTTTTCATTATGTTTAGATTGTGTTTCACTGTGCTTTTATAGTTAAGTTGTTTTAATGTGTTTAATAATTTAGTTGCTTTAATATGCTTTCATATTAATTTTATATACAGTATTGTGTAAGTTTTGAGTTCTTTCATTTCCCATTAGCAAAATCAGCTACATGCAGTTTTGCATAGCCTAACACGACTCAAAGTCACAGATAGCTGTCTGGGCTGAATGCCAAAAGGCAGGAGACTAATAGAGATAGTGTGAGATGGAGGAGGGGAACTGAAAGACAAGATGGATGCGCCCTTCTACGTACAATGTGATATGCAACACGTCATGGACAGAGCAAACCCCCCCCCCCCCTTTCCCCCGCAGAGGGATTGTGCAATGATAGAGTGTAACCCCTATCACTGGACAGAAGTAAGACAAATGGGAGTGGAGTCAACTGTTGCTTATGAAGGTATCAAATCTTGTAAAAGTTTTTTTTTTTTTTCACAAGATTCTCTTTTGAATTGACTCTGCAGATATCTGTGTTTTCTGATACAAACATATGCAGTGAGCTGTACTGAGGCCTGGTCCGATGTCAGTTTTCTTATATGATTGTATTGGAGGTTTATATTGAAGGTGCTTTTCTTTTATATAAAGTGTTTTTAATCAAAAAACATTTGTCAGCTTATTTTTCCACTATATGGGTTTCAGCAATGTATTTATAATAATTTCAATTATTCACAACTTTTTCTACATAAAGAAAACGTCTTTCAGAAGGTGGGCAGTGTACAAAGACATTGCTACTGACCAATCAGCAATTTATGTGGACATGCGTAATAGAATAAATCGCTCGAGTGACTTGTGACTGGGGTGGGCTAAAAAAAAAAAAAAACTCATAGCTGAAAAAAAAAAAAAACTTTTTAGTGCTGTAAGATTATTATTTTTATTGTTTAGGACCAGTAATTACTTGAAAGTTAGGTAGCCATTTATATTTACAAAATTAACAATTCCAAATTAATAAAACAACATCGGTATTACAGTTAACAAAATGATCATTATAATACATAACAAAATACTTATTGTTAGCTAATAAGTCAATTGGTTAAACTCTCCTGTTAACTGTAAGCTTGCTTTGCAGTATTGCTTTGGTAGTGTATTTGTGTTTGCCTTCTAATTGTTTGTATACAGTTATCTAAAGGTCTTGTATTCAATAAGCTTTATATTCATATTGACATTACAGTGTGATAGATATGCGGGCAGTAATGGCGTATAAAACGAAATACTTCTCACAATTGTCAGATTCAAAATGCATCCAGAGTTCTAAATTGTCTGAATCCTAAATGTGGACATCTTCACTTCAACACAGTGAGTTAACATTTGTATATGTATTAGTAAAGTGTACATGCAATTTATTATAGAAACTGAAAATTGATGTGCTTGAGTGTTGTTTATTTTTAATAACCGATTTTGCCAAATAATAATAAAAAACGAAGAAAAACTCCCGAATTCAACAAAGAATAAAACCAAAAAATTCAAGCCCTAAGTATAATTTCTTTAAAGTGTTTATTGTGTTGGACTTCAGTCGTTTTTTGTGATTTTGTCTTTCTTTGTCTGTCTAAACAAAACCTTTAGCCTGCTATATTTTTTTACACACAAATACTATACCTCTTGGAAAGCAAAGCATTGATATATCATATTGTTAGAAGGCAGTTTTTTTGTATCTTAACAAATTAAGATTTTTTGTATCATTGAAATAGTTTTTTTCTATATATACTGTTTTAAAATGTGAGATCAGGTGTCTGGTTATTGTAGTCCTATATTATACACAGACACCACTTTGTCTGTTTTGTTAAAAAGCAGTCGCCTTCAGGAGGACAATCTTTTTTTATTATTTTTTGAGATATTTTACATGTGTTTTTTTTATCATGAGTTGTGTGGGGTAAAGGAAAACACATTTAAATTTTTCATCAGACATACTTATCATAAGAAAGGTAAGTCATTTTTCGAGATTCTTGCTGTTACAAAAGAGGTATTTTTTGTGGTGTCTTCATATTAGTTGCTTTTTTTGTTAAACTATTATGTCTAATTTATTAAAGCTGCCGGTAATTACGGAGCTCATATTTGCTTGATTATTTTAAGAACTCTGAAAAGACAGTAGGCTATATAAAAGGCAAGGTGATGAGGGAGACTTGTCTGCAGCAAGAAGGATACATCGTTTACAAAGACAAAGAAACATTTAATAACATTTTGCAAATAGCTAAAGCTTTAACCCTTCTGATCAAGTCAGTTTCATAGCTTACATGACAAAAATAAAGTCTGCAAATAGATAATATAGAATTGTCACAAAGACGGCCAAGTGGGCGGCGTCAGAACCAGGAAAAGGAATGAAATACACAACACACAGGACGGATGAAATGAAATGATGAAGACGCCTGTTGGCGCCGGTTTATTACAAAATAAAAGGTTTAAACAAACATGAAAACACAGGACCCGGCACTCTACGCCAAAATAAATAGACAAACAAAAAAACAGACTAAACTTAACAAAACGGTGCACGGACAGACACTGACAAACACGGTGAGCAGATACCTTCTGTTATTATTATTATTATTACTACTATACTTATTTCCTCCGTCTCCAATCCCGTTCTCCGCTCACCGAACACCCAACCACCAGTATGTGACAACGTGCATCTATATATACTATTGTGCTGGGATTCAATTACCAATTAATTATTCACTTGAATCCCAGCACGTGAATTAATAAAGTGCAATTCCCCGTGCTCACATATTACTACATTTTACTTGCACGTGAAGTGCTGTGCAATCCTCGTGCCTAAATACACATATACATTTTTAAACACTCGTGTTACACAGACCCGTTTATATCCCGTGTACCAATGTCTATACACCAACATTTAAACACACCACACGCAACACATAACAGATAATATACACAGGGGCGGGCACTTTGTTACAAGAATCCATGTAAAAAAAGGTTCCTAGAAGCACCTAAAAGGTCTCCCCACAGTGGCAAAGCAAGGTTCTAACAAGAGCCTTTATTTCTAGAGTGTAGCCATTAAGAACGGTGGAGGAGATTAAGAAAAGATGGAACAATATTCCGAGGCTCACTGAAGAAAAAGTCTCATATACATGTAATACAATGAGGGTTCATCCCCCAACGTTATTTTAGTAATGCCTGCAGAATTTATGTTTTGTAATGTGGCATTCTGGTATTTAAAAAAATTGTTAAATTTGAGCAAAAAAAAACAAGTACAGAGGGACAGATGATGCAGCTAGTTTGTAACTAGAGAAAATACAGTACAGCTGGTTGTAGGCACATCTGAATAATGCAGCTATATTATAGACCATACAGATATGCTTTAAAATCATACTTACATAAGAAATAGGAGTAACTGCATAAGAACTTAAGAAGATATAAGTCGTAATTAAACTGAAGACTGTTTGTATGAAGCTCTATGGAGTTATTGTTGTTGAACATATTGCTGTACAATGGACGGATTTTCTATCCGTTTGACTTTAATGGATGTAAGTAAATAAAACTTATTGTTTCTGAAGTTTGAAAAGTATACGCCTGGAGTTATTTTTTATATAAAATAAGAAGTTGAACTAATAACCGAAGCACAATAACTGGATGATGTGTCGTAATGTATAAGCAACCTAGATTAGAAACTCTGAAGTGGTACATTTGTTCATTAAGAAACCACCACACATTCCATATTTTATTGTCCTGGTGATGTATTTTGAACTTGTAACACATTTTCATGTGTACCAAAATTTTTTGTACCAAAATCTCCACTTCCATATTGGTAAATTTCAGCTTTTGCTTCCGAGCATCCTCATCACCATGGCTAGTACCAGGCTGAGGTCTTTGTCTGCCATTCATTTTCTTTTGGAATGTGTAGCCTACACACACAGGGTTGACCCAAACCCTCTATTTGTTGTGAGAGGCATGTAATTCTGCATTACTTTTTAAGAATATTTTTGGCAAAGATATATTCCACGAGTTGTATGCTTATATTTTTCTACAAGTTGTGTTCACTGCTTAATGAGTAAGTAGCGGCGTTCTGAAAAATATAGCGTTACACGTCCCCAGGTGTTGCTACAACTGCTTAAATAAAGTACATCTAGTTTTTCTTTTCATTGTAAACAACCAACATTTTACACTTATAATTTTAAAGTCTGTTTCAAAGCTGTTTTCAAAATGTCCGCTATAGTGCACCGATAGTGTAAGCATCATTGCCCACATTATTATTATTATTATTATTATTATTATTATTATTATTATTATTATTATTATTATAATAATAATAATAATAATAATAATAATAATAATAATAATAATAATAATAATGTGTTCTTTTTTTAACAGAAGTACCTCTTAAAATCCCCAAATAATACTAAAATAATAGATTGTTCTTTAGATGCAGAGAAGGCATTTGATCGCCTTGAATTGAATTTGTTATTTGCTGTTTTGGCTTTGGTCACTTATTTATTAATATGATTCACACTTTGTACAACAACCCTGCTGACCGGTTCAGTTATACAGTATCCTCAATTTGTGCTTGAGAGAGGCACACGGCAGGGGTGCCCTCTATCCTCATGGTTGTTTGCTCTATCTTTAGAATCTGTAGCACAGGCCATCACATAAAGCACCAATATTACATCCATTGACATCTATGCGGATGATACACTGCTGGTCATTTTACAATATGTACATATCGATCCCCAGGCTTTAAAATTATTTGATGAATTTGGAGTGATTTCCAGGTATAAAATAAACTGGACCAAATCAGTCTTAATGCCTCTGAACCCTGCAGCTAAAACTACCTAAAACATTCCTGTTCAGTTACAGTGTGCAGGTTTTACCTATTTAGGTATTAAGATTGGCCCAAACTTCTATCAGATCCACAAAGAAAACTTGTCAGGTGCTTGAATAAATTAAAAACAGATCTAGCAAGATGGTTTCTCTTACAGCTCGCATTGAATGGCAAACTCTCTATTACACTGAACAAAAACGCAACATGCAACAATTTCAAATATTTTACTGAGTTACAGTTCATATAAGGAAATCAGTCCATTGAAATAAATTCATTAGGCCCTAATCTATGGATTTCAAACAACTGGGAATACAGATATGCATCTGTTGATCACAGACACCTTAAAAAATAAAAAAGGTAGGGGCGTGGATCAGAAAATCAGTCAGTATCTGGTGTGACCACCATTTACCTCACGCAGCGCGACACATCTCCTGCAGAGTTGATCAGGCTGTTGATTGTGGCCTGTGGAATGTTGTCCCACTCCTCTTCAATGGCTGTGCGAAGTTGCAGGATATTGGCGGGATACATGTTGATCCAGAGCATCCCAAACATGCTCAATCGGTGACATGTCTGGTGAGTATGCAGGCCATGGAAGAACTGGGACATTTTCAGCTTCCAGGAATTGTGTACAGATCCTTGTGACATGGGGCCGTGCATTATCATGCTGAAACATGAGGTGATGGTAGCGGTTGAATGGCACGACAATGGGCCTCAGGATCTCGTCACGGTATCTCTGAGCATTCAAATTGCCATCGATAAAATGCAATTGTGTTTGTTGTCCGTAGCTTATGTCTGCCCATACCATAACCCCACCGCCACCATGGGGCACTCTGTTCACAACATTGACATCAGCAAACCAGGACTCATCCGTGAAAAGCACACTTCTCCAGCGTGCCAGTGGCCATCAAAGGTGAGCATTTGCCCACTGAAGTCGGTTACGACGCCGAACTGCAGTCAGGTCAAGACCTTGGTGAGGACCACAAGCACGCAGATGAGCTTCCCTGAGATGGTTTCTGACAGTTTGTGCAGAAATTGTTTGGGTGTGCAAACCCACAGTTTCATCAGCTGTCCGAGTGGCTGGTCTCAGACGATCCCGCAGGTGAAGAAGCCAGATGTGGAGGTCCTGGGCTGGCGTGGTTACACGTGGTCTGCGGTTGTGAGGCTGGTTGGACGTACTGCCAAATTTTCTAAAACGACGTTGGAGACTGGTAGACATTCCTGCAGTCAGCATGCCAATTGCATGCTCCCTCAAAACTTGAGACATCTGTGCATTGTGTTGTGTGACAAAACTTTACATTTTAGAGTGGCCTTTTATTGTCCCCAGCATAAGGTGCACCTGTGTAATGATCATGCTGTTTAATCAGCTTCTTGACCTGTCAAGTGGATGGATTATCTTGGCAAAGGAGAAATGCTCACTAACAGGGATGTAAACAAATTTGTGCACAAAATTTGAGAGACATAAGCTTTTTGTGCGTATGGAAAATTTCTGGGATCTTTTATTTCAGCTCATGAAACATGGGACCAACACTTTACATGTTGCGTTTATATTTTTATTCAGTGTATAAAAATGAATTTACTCCCCTGTATTATTTTTTATTTTATTTTTTGTGTTAACTATCTCACCTCCTCATAAATGTACTTTTTTCTGGTGTCCCAAAACTTGTTCAGAATACTGCCTCTAGAATTCTGACTAAAACCAGGAAAAGTGAACATATTACCCCTGTTTTGGCCTCTTTGCATTGGCTCCCAGTACAGTGTAGACTTGACTTTTTGCTATTAACTTACAAGACCCTGAATGGATTAGCAACTATTTATTTGCAGGAGTTACTGGCCTCATATCAAGATTCAAGGCTGCTAGTTATTCTTAGGGTCAACAAAAGCAACATGGCAGGTGGGGATTTTTCTTGTAGATCTCCAAAATTATTGCCTTTGTTTATCAGGAAAGCTGGGACTGTTACAGTTTTCAAGTCAAGACTAAAAACGCACTTTTATAAAATGGCTTGTGGGTTTTAATGTAACTTTAAAATGGTTGATTTTTATTATATGTATACTGTTATTTAAATCTGTTATTTAAATGGTCTGACTGTGGCAATTGTATGTATGACATGCTGTACACATGTATATGGTTTGTTCTTTTTTTCTGCTATGTATTGTACAGTGCTTTGCGATATTATAAAAAGTGCTGTATAAATGCAGTAAATAAATAAATAAATAAAATTATATGATAACAGGCTTTATTTGGATGGGCAAACGACCAAGAATCCGACTGGCGACCTTGCAACACCCCAAAACACTTGGTGGTTTGGCAGTACATCTTTAAATATTATCACTGGGCCTCTTAGCTAAGGCTTTTTAAAACTTTGATCCAAAAAAACCCCAGTTGCCTGGCGACAAAATAGAAGAGGCCTTAGTTAAACCAATTAGGCTCTAGGATCTTAATTTCTCTGGCCCTCAAAAAAAAGGTCTTGCTTTCTTCGAACAGACAGTCATTATAAATTCATTAGATATATGGGTAGACAGATTACTTGGCAATCTTTTTGAAATTCCATAAGCTCTCCCATTTGGAACAACTCCCTTTTGCTGACTGGTTCTCAACCTTTTATTTACGCACCCTGGTCTTTAAAAAAATTAACATTTTAAATTACATTTTATAGGCCTCCATTTTCCAGGACCTCAAAGAGACTTTCTTGCTCCCTAGATTTTCTTTCTTATTTCTTTATGTACCTTAGACTCCACTCAGCCCTTTGTGTAGTTGACCTGCTTAGTTCAACTGGTATCACAAGAGGTATTGTTCATACACCTATATATGAAAACTATCAAAAATTTACGGAAACCAAGCTTTAAAAAAAAACAAACAGTTGATGTATTTTCTTTGCAGAAAAGTTTTTTTCAGTTCAACATAATAATTCATAATGCAATATAATCAGAGATGGGGAGACTCTGTGATGTGGGGTCGTGAAACCATTTCGCTGGTGGGAGACTTTATTCTAGAATGAAGTTGCCGGGGGAGACTCCATCACAGTAGTTTTCTGGCACAATGGTCACCGGCTGCACAAGCTACTCAGGCAGAGTAAACCCTGACCGGTCCTCGTAATACTTTCCACCCCCTTGTTGACATAGGTTATGCAGCACACAGCAACTCAGAACCGTTTGTCTTGTCAACACAAGACGGCAGTCATTTCTGGAGGCCTTCATTCAATGAACTTGCAGCATCTCTGTTAAGAAAAATAAATAACGTAAAACTAACTTTAATTCAGCTGAGTTATTTGGTGGATTTGCACTTAAAATAATAAAGAAAGATCCAACTGGGAAGATTAGTATAATTTATTTTACTAAGACTTGACAATGAAAGGACAATGAAAGTACAACTTATCGATTTGCATTGCCTGTCGCTCTGTGTGTGTACGTATGTGTACAAAGGGAGCACGCACAGCTGAGGCGTGCTTTTTGAAAATGATAGTGGACATGCATAATGTAAGTCTATGGGGAGAAAAGTATTAAAAGAAGGAAAATGGTTTTATAGTCTTTTGAAAGTACCTCTACTGTGAAAAATAATAAAAGTGATTTGTGATTAGTTAATAGGTAATGTTACTGTATTGTTTTAAAATAAAGTAAGATATAAATGTTTTTATATTTACTAATTAGTAATTTGGTATGTTCCAAGGGGAGGGGCCAAGTTGGGTTTAAATAGCCTGTATCGAGCCCACACTCTTAGTGTGTGTGTGTGTTAGTTTGTTAGAACTGGTTGGTGTGTGTAAAGGGATGAGAGTGAACCTGTTTATCAGATTATAGCCTCCTAGTGACAGTTAACTGTTTCTGATTTTTCTATTTAGTAATTTATTTATTTATTTATTTTCTCTTTGTGGCCACATTTGTACCAAGTGCAATTCTTGTTCCTCACTCTGGTTTGGAAAAATAAAAGAAAGCCAGCCTGGAGCAACAAAATCTTTTCTGGTCATTGCTTGTTACTTAATAACATCTGGCATTACGCACACCAGTCCCTAACACCCTGTATGGTTTCAATAGCCAGGGCTGCAAAGGATAGGCAGGTTCAAGATTCAGACAATTGGACAAATGAAGCAAAATTAAGTTATTTTTGTGTTCTACATAATAACTGAGCTTGAGAAAATATGAGAATATTTTCTGTTGTTAAAATAGGACTACATTTTGCTAATAAATTCCATACCTCCCTTTTATATCTAAATTATTGGCTGATTTTAGGTTGGAATACATGTTTTTTTTTTTTTCCAACTACCAGCAGAAATTATTGCATTGTTTCTGGCACATCTTGTCTATTTAAATGTGATACCACGTTAGACGAAAAGTCATAACAGATGCAGCATTGCTCTATATAATATTGCAGGTCTGCTATAATTAAAAATGTAATCTTAGGGTTGGTGTCAATTTTGTCATGGGTGCCACATCTTGGTCTCATACTGTATATCTAACTGGTTAAAGGATATCAGAGCCTCCAGGCTATTTTTTAGTCTTTTCATTAAATCCTTAGTAAACCCATTGAGTGACTTGAGTGATATATTTAAATTGTCTGGTTCCTGTTCCTATTAACTTTGAAAATTGATTCATCCAACTATGGGTTCTATTTTAATTATCTTAACAGCTGCTGACCTTAATTTTGCTGCCTTGGAATGTATAAACCCACTATTTTCTTTGACCTCATTCTTTGTATTTGTATTCCATTTTGAGATGGTAACAAGGGGATTGATAAATCAACCTACTTGTAAAGCAAGATCAATATAGAGGGATGGCTGTATTTTGGTTTGCCACTGCTTAGATCATTAAAATGTTTATCTTACAACTCACTCTGTTCTTAAGGGTGAAACTAGAAAATATGCTATCTTTCTCACCTCTAGCAATTCAACAGAGATTTCATATAAAACCGTAAGGTTTGGCTGAAAGTCAAAGCACAATTCTACAGAGACAGCAGTAATGCTGATGAGCAAGCAAAGCTGTGCCTACATAGAGAGCTGCGGTCATCAGTTTTATCCTGCTGTCAGCCACTCAGAATTTATCATTTTCAACTAAGCAAAAATCTAATTGGGTTTTGCTGCTTGTTTTGTATTCGTTTTTTAAAATTAAATAAATACATAAATAAATAAATAGTACATCAACCTGTAAGCAAAGTTTATTGCAAATCAAAAGGTGCACACCTTTGTGTGGCAGCATATTAGATTCAGATGGGTCTGTTTAGAAATATTTATTAAGAGAAACCAGTAAGTTCAAATTTGTTGGGGCCCAGGTACATTCTCGGAACAAGTGATAATATGTATAAAGCTGAAATGTAATAATAAAAATAAAAAAAAAACTCTGTCTTTTTAAAAAGTTTAAACCTAGCTTCACAATACCAGTGCAACAGAAAAACTAAATGCTAAAAGTTAACCTAAGGAAATCCTGTACTGCAGTAAACACTGTAATCACATCAACACAGTACAGTATATTTTATTAAGAAAGAACTTCAGTTGCAGGTTTGTGAAATAGTTTGTTAGCTATTTTTCCATATGATATATATATATATATACACACCATATGGAAATTATAATATATCATTCTAATTACTTGGATTCAATGCCCAACATTTACATTTCAG
Source organism: Polyodon spathula (assembly GCF_017654505.1). Lineage (NCBI taxonomy): Eukaryota > Metazoa > Chordata > Actinopteri > Acipenseriformes > Polyodontidae > Polyodon > Polyodon spathula. The sequence goes on from NC_054539.1 coordinate 21,911,224, forward strand.
AAGTTTTCATCACATAGGATGCAATCCTCTGAAATAAATAAAACCATTATCCTGAGGATTTGATTATTGAGAAGGACTACTACCATATTACATCCAATCATTTGTATTAAAATATAGAATATGCTTATATTGTGGTTCACAGTGCAATGACATTGTCCGGAGCTTAGGTTGCTAAGCAAATATTAAACAGTTGCTAGGGGTGAGAAGATCCATGTTTTATGGCTTGCAGACTGCATTCAAACAAATGCTACAAGGGTGTTATATTCAGACTGACCTTGGCTGGTGGAATCACATTCATGGTTTCAATGGAGCCACTAACCAGCAGGAGGGACCCCATATTCAAGCAAAAACACAATACACTGGGTGCACTGTGTGCCTTGTGCCAGAGCCATACACCCTCAGGTTCAGCAGCTCACCAGCCAAGCCAACATTCTTATGCAGATTTGAAGGCCTATGAATGTGCAATGAACCTGAAACTGGTACAGCAGCGGCTCCCCTTCTATGGAGAAACTAACATTTTTCCATTAGGCTTCTTGAAAACATTAACTGAAAACTTTGGAGACTTGGTTAACAATACCTTCCCCTCGTGGTTGGGAAACCTCTGAAATGCAGTGCATTAACTACCTGTTGCACTGAAACATTTTACATTGTATATAATTATATTTTTGTATAAAAATGATATACAATATACAGTTTTGTGTGAAAATCAAAGAAATGTATTAATATGTATCAGTAATGTATCAGTGATTTAACAAGAAACCGTAATCATCAAAGGTTATGACAATTATATACAGTATATGTACATTGGTCTGCAAATGTTTAGTGACAAATGATTTAGTGTTTTTTATAATATTTATTTATTGTTTGAGCTGGCCTTGCCATCAGTTTTCTACAGATGGTTTCACTGTAGTTCCTAATTCATTATGTCACAAACCTTATTTGTGTTACGTGAGAAGGATCTTCCACTTCATCTTCAAATGTTGTAGGAGATCAAAGGAACTCCTTCTCTTCTGGTTCCTTTGTGCCATTGCTGTTAAAGTAATAGATATGTTTGTTCAGGCTGAAATGTTATGAGTCACTGTATATTTACTAATCCTCTTTTGTCAAGAGAGATGACATTTCAAACAAAGCTGGCATAAGGGAGGTTGATGCATAGAAAAAATATGCCACACAAGATACAATTTTCACAAACCCCACACCACCCAGAACCAGACAGAAAAAATCAATGGGACCGATAACTATGTGTCTATATTTCTGGTCCATCCCAAAGCAACACATAATTAACAGCCAAGCTTGTCTTGAAACCATGGACCCATTACTGTTAATATAATGTCATAAGATTTACAGCAGTAGTGATGGTAGTAGTATCTTTTTAACATTTTTAAATACATTTTTGTTGATGTCCTAATTAATTTTTTAGCATTGTATTTATAAGATGACTGCTGCACTGTAAGTTTCCAGTAAAATTCCATTCCCTTATAGAAGTAATTTGGCTTGTGATAGGTGATCAAGGGTCTCATACAATTGCCTAATAATGGTACTAAATGTTCTTGAGTTCTTGATTGTTAACTGCACCCAACCAGTATTTAATCTGCTGCATCAAGCGGTGTTTCTAATTTTCTGCATTATACAGACTAATTCAAAGTGGTCAACTGGAACCATTAATAGTCTCTTTAAACTCTTGACTGCTTCCAAGCTGATTCACCCTTTCAATAGGCTTGTCATTAGCCTTCACAGAGAGAACACCGCACCACTGGATTAGACACATGCAGCTTACTTAAGCACCTGATATGTCATTTAAAAATCTATATTCTTTGTGTATTTCCTCAGTCTTTTACACAAAATATTGCATAATCTATAGCACAAGTATGGTTTACATTTCTGCAAGAGAAGAAATCTGGTTAAGCATTAAAATTATAAAATCCTTTACAGAGTAAGTACTGCAGGCAATCTTTGTGCAGAAATACATAACATTCCTTCTTACTGACAGGGGCAAGCAGAAGTAATGTTATCTTTTGTAATATAATCTTAATTTCTTGTTAGGCAAGTTATGTCTAAGTTCATCTTCTTTTGAGTGTTTCTTCACATTGTGAGCTCATGCTTATCACTCTGTATAGTCTTCTTTTAATCTTGTTGTACATCTGTTCATTCTTCATGTCTGTGTCTTTCAAAAAATATGATAAAACAAACCCTATGTTGTTTTGCTGTCGTTAACTAGAAACTGAACACCTTTTCTTGAAGGCATTTTTTTTTTTTTTAATGAGTTGGCAAAAATGACCAAAAATAATATTTCACTTCTAAATCCACTTTTGAATTTGCTTTAGTGGTATTGTGTTTCAGTTTCTATACTCCAAACACTCAACACATTACTTTGTTGATTAACCGTTTTAGGCTAATCATCTGTGACGTTTTCTACAAGATCTAAATATTTTCTCTAATTTGCATGCAAACATGCACATGTTTTTTTGTTTCACTAGCATTGTTCTAAAGACTAAAGTAGGTGCCTAAGTCAATTCAGGGGTGCAAATCATTTTGAAAAGCCTACTGGTGATAAATTATCAAACCGTGCCCTAATCAAGCCCCCCTCCCCCTTTCTTCGATTAATTGTTGTGTTTTGTGGTTGAATGTGGGTGAGTTATGTGAGTAGTCCAGACCCAATGATAAAGTTTCATCTATGGCTCCGGACTTTAATGTTTCAGGTGCTATATGAGGTACCCTGGTGCTAGAATCTAACGTCATAGCACCAAATGTGCACCCCTACAATTGCAGTTATGCTTCACAGGCTAGGAGCATGGCTGTGTTGGAGGAAGAACCTTGGGAATTAAAATGGGAGAGAAGTGCTTTGTGACTTAGAATGGAGGACAGGGTTTCTCCTTGGCTCACTGAGAGCCTCCCTAGTGGAGGTGACCTAACCGATCCGCATCCAAGGTTGATTACTTCCCCCAAGGGGAACCTAGAGTGGGTGGAGAACAAGAAAACAAAATAAAAGGCACTTTAATACTTGCATATGTATATTACAGGACATCCGAGTTTAATAAAATGAACTTGTTTTGTCAAAATGGAAATATAGTAGAGAACGCATTTATTTTGACATCTGTATCATTAATATTAAATGATGTATTGAATTTTAAAATGGACTAGTTGCACGCAATTTTTTTTTTTTTTATAGAACTACAGTAGATGCCAGTTATTAGCAACCCTGACAAAGACAACTTTCGGTTATTAACAACATTTTCACAGGAACCAATCCCGTCCCATAGATGTTAATGGATTTCGGATATTCGCAACTGTCTGCCGCTTAATGATAACTTTTTTTTAATACAATTCCTATAGCTACGGCACGCACACAAGTACACTGTGCGTACGCATCGCAGCATCTATTTATTTTCATAACGCAGCCGCACATTTACTGAGTGACGGATTTATGACGGATTGTCATCTGTAATCATGGTTTCAGAACGTGTAGACCTTTCTATAGCCAATAAAGTTCGGACTCTGGAGGCACTACGTGAACCTGGTGCTAAACAAGCACGGGTAGTAGAAAAGTAAAAAACAAACAAACAGCATTGGGCAACTACTTCTTTTAAAATGATGCTTTTGTATTAAATGCAAGTACTGTACCAAGTGTGTTTACTGGTTTTAAGGATACTGATAATATGTTGTTGTAATACTATGTGTACAATACAGTACTATGTATACTTTTTTGTTTTACACATCAGTGTAGTATTAGTAAACAGTTGTTTGTTCTGACATTTGTTGTTTTTCGTGTTTATTTTTTAACACTGTAATGAACCAAGTTGTGTATTTCAGTGCACTGTTTCTAAACTATGGCTTACATCGTTTTAACATATACATACACTTGAAAATGTGGCTTTTTGGTCAATAACAAATTTTTGCTGGGAAGTAATAGATATATTGCTAATAAGCAGCATCTACTGTAAATATAAAAAAAAAAGGTCTGGCGTGCATGGGATTTGAATGAAACTATAACCTTCAGTTTGCAAGTGTGTTATGTTATACTATCAGTACTATACGACTAGTTGAGGCAAGCAGTATTTTGAAAGTCAGCCAGCCGAGAATTTTCTGGACTATATTTTGGAGATTTTTCGAGGCATCATTCATCTTCATCATCATCATCATCATTCTGAGATTCTGAGATTCTGATCTTGATCTCTGAAAAAATGTTGGTTTCCTGTCAGTGTAATGCTTATTGTGGTTCCTATTGGCGCAAGGAAGTATGGTTCCTCTCGATATTAGTTAATGACAGTATTGGTGGTTTCCACTGGACAAAAAGAAACGTTATTTCTGAGAATTAGCTATGCTGAAGGATAGCATATATATTTGGTAAAAGTAAAACATAAATAAATAAATAAATAAATAAATATTGAAATAAATGAAATAAAAAAAGTAGTGGTGAATGAAAGTTTGGTAGAGTGGAACAGATGACTTGAACAAATAAACAAATAAACATGAATAGACTGATTGTTATTGCCCACCTACTGTTATTGTCTTTTCCAATGATCATGCAGAGAGGTTGATGTGAGTCCGTGACCACACTCAGACAGTGTGAGTTTGCTGTCTCAACATCCAGAACGAGGCAACAGCAATATTCTTTGATACATTTTCACATGTGTGTGGTCAAATTCAAACATAGTTTGCTGGAAAAGATTTCTATTTATTTTCAAAAAGGTTCCAAAAAAATAGCAGAACTCTGTTCCGGCTACCAAAAAAACTTTCTGCCAGGACTTGGCCATATAATATACTCAATGAACCTATCAAGTTTATTCTGATAGTTTGCAAAATCAGATGAAATCTTTCATTACAATCCGGATAATACATAATCATTATTTACAAAATCTTATTTCTTACTTTTTAAAAACTGTAACATTACTGCTATACTACTTGCAATTGTTGTAAAATTGGAGGACAAAATCTGAGGTGTGAAAGCTAGGGCATTTGCATTGGAAGCATGTCTTGGGTTCGATTCCCACACAGGGTTCGTAGTGCAAACATATTTATATGTAATAAACACATTTTAAATGTGAAAAAAATGTAGTTGATATGAATGACACTTTCATTAAACATATATACTTTTGATCAGTACTTGCATATCTATATATATATATATATATATATATATATATATATATATATATATATATATATATATATATATATATATGGATTTGAACCCTAACTAGTCATACTTTCACTCCAACCCTTTCAGCAGACTGGGCTACTATTTACATTTACCCATATCCAAATGGCAATACATTACCTCAATATAGGCTGAAAAATTTTGTTATTCCCGTAATGTGTGTGTATGTTATTATCAGTAACATGTTAGACCAGCTAATTTCATCTGCATTTCACATCATTTATCAAGTCATTTTACCAGACATAACATGAAAGTCCTCTGTACTGTTGTTATGTTTTGTTTTGTTGGATTTTATGTAAACATTAACTGTTGTTTTAAGAAAATTTCATTCCGTTTATCACCAATCTGTCCATTGGATTACATTACAGTCGATCACTGATTCTTCTATGGGATTAATGCACACTTCGCAAAGTTCTGAATTGCACACAAATTGAACGAGGAATGGCCCACCAAACCAACTGGGCCAGTCGTACAGCAAGTACAAATAATTATACATTTTTACTTTGCTGCATTCCAATCAGATATTGCAATGTCATGTTATACAACATTTTATTAAACATACAGTAATATTGAGGGTCAGTGCTTAAAGAAAGGGGCTTTATACCAGGAGCCTGGCTCAAATACCGGCTCAGCCACTGACTCACTGTGTCAAGTCTCTTAACCTCCTTGTGCTCAGTCCTTTGGAAGAGACGTAAAACCCAGGTCCTATTGTAAGTGAATCTGCAGCAACAGTTGTTGATGCATCGTTCACCCATCCCAATCTCTATAAGTTGCTTTGGATAAAAGTGTCTGGTAAATTATTAATTATTATTCTATTGAAACAAACCAAAGCTCCTAAAGTTTTTTAATTATTATTATTATTTATTTGCTTAGCAGTCACCCTTATCCATCATAATTGATGAAGCGTCTATGATTTCCAATGTCACCTTGTTATACATCCATCTTCGTCTATGTGAGATTTTCCACATTGCTAACAAAGACAATGGCTGGTTTGGAAAAATCAATATCTTACTTCTGGGGAATTTGCTGCCGCTTCCACCTGTGAATAAGAAACCACCTTCTGTGCCACTTACTCGATAGGAATTTCACAAATTGAGTCTCTCTATGGGATCTGTGGACCTGTGGAAATTGTTCATATATGATGAACTCACAATTAATTTGCGCCAGAAACAGGGGCGGGTTTATGCCAATCTGTTTAACGGTGCCAGACTTGGAGCCACCAACAAAACTGATCACATTTTCTTGAGTAAACGACTAATACCAATCAAGGGGGGATATATTTGCAGCTGCAAAAAAAGAAAGTTATCCAACACATGAAACATTTAGATGACAAAGATGGAAGTTCAAACATTATTTGTCTATTTAGCAGACAATGTTTATTTAGCACAAGATACAGACCGCTATGGTTGATAGTATGCCTGGGGAGGACATTAATCTCGTGGCAACTTATAAGGCTGGACTGAAAACTAGCATACAAGTGAAAATAGGCTGTAAGTTGATGCTTCAGAAGAATATCTGCATAGCCACTGATCTCATCAATGGCGCAATAGGGAAACTTCAAGCTGTTTCCTATTATCTAGAAAATTCCATGATGGTCCAAACCATAACCATCCATTTTACTAATGGACACACTCAAGGTCACAGTTAGACAGGGCCTACATTCTTCAAGAGCAGTTTCCTGTCATCATTGCTCAAGCAATCACCATTCATAAATGCCAGGGCATGACACTCAAAACATTGAACATAGCCCTTGATAACTCCATTTTCTCCTGTGGTCAAAGTTTTGTAGCACTTTCTAGAGTTACTTCCTTAAGTGGCGTCCACCTTATAAACTTTGACCCCACCTGCATTACAGCACTTCCATCTGCAGTTGCAGAGTACAACAGGCTGAGAAGTCTTTACTGCCCTGAGTTGATAAGCTTCAAGGAGATCAAAGTGTACAAGGTGTCTATGGTGAAGGATCGTGTGTATTTTATACATCAAGCCATCACCAACGTTCATGAACAACAAAAGCTACCACATTCTGAAGGAACAATGTCACACATTACATCAGAGTCTTGAGCAACACTCATCTCACCTCCTGCTATGCAAACACCATGTTATAATGTCTTCTTCACTGCCAACTTCTGAAATTAAAACAGTGAACAAAAAGCCCTCAGGACTTTTGTTACCAAATATGATCAGTTACCATCCACTACATCTCTCAGTACTGTGGACATTTGTCACTTCTTAGGAGAACCCTTCAGTAGAGTTCAGCAGCAAGATGTTGTTGAGTTCCTCATCAATTTGTGTCAAACTTGCCCGGAAATATGTAATCTGGTTTCAGTTACCACAAGGCACGACATGCTATGTACAGAATGTTGGTACTGCACATCAAATAATTTATACAATTAATACTGTAGCGATCTCGGTACCCGCAGGCATCACACAGGGCGAGGCAATCCACACACAGGCGGAGGGCAGGCGTGAACCCAGGACCTCTCGCACTAAAGCATAGCGCTGATACCGCTGTACAAAAGATGGAGCTCCTTTGCAAGGAGAGTATATCAGGCTTATGTCTTTGTATGTGATTAAGTCACCTACCAGCCCTGCTGCTGCCTTCCCCCGTGCACACTGCACTATGTTCATGTAATTCACTTTAGCATGCATATGCATATGTAAGTTTGTAACCAAGTACAAATTAGTAGAATGTTGAAATATTTTGTAAATGTACGTTATTTTTTACCATTGCAATGCTTTTATACTTTTGTACCAAAAATCAGTAACTAGCAAGTTAACACAAGCTAAGTTAAGCTAAGCTGACTCGGCTTCTGCTTTTCAGGCACAATAAATGCGGATCGAACTTGCATGAAAAACACAAGCCAAATTAGTAGAAACAATTGGGACAACCTTGGCCCCCACCGCTCTTATAGTTGTGCCTATTTGCAATGGTTTCTTGAAACTGGGCTTGTGCTTTTGATATCTCCACTTTAAATGGCTGGGCACTTTTGATAATCTGATATTTTTTCACATTTCCGATGTGTTTTTGTTTCAGATAGCAAAGAGCAAAACACATAGTTCTGTTTTTGAAGTCAGTTTTGTCATCTTTGTGTCTCATTTTTACCTTTTGAAATGGGAACAGATTTATTGTTTTTAGGAACATGACTATTGCTATGTGCATTGTGTACATCATTGATTGTCTGCTATTAAAATTCAATTTATTCATTTTAGATGAATGATTCCAAGTTTAAGGTTAGATCATTGACTGTATTGATGTGCAATTACTTTTTTGTTGTTTATTGTACATTTGTTTTTTTAAATATCACCCCTAGTGGAACCTATATATATATATATATATATATATATATATATATATATATATATATATATATATATATATATATATATATATATATATAAATTGCTTTTGTTTAAAAATGTGGATAATACGGGATAAAATCTTACCTAATGGGCTCTGTGTATCCTTTTAATCACATAGAGCGTCTATAATGGTTTCGTAGGTGTGATTTTCCACACTTTTTATTTTTTCAAAAATCCCAAAAAGTAAGGTGTGCTCGTTCCACACTGCTTCTTTATATTTATTATTATTATTATTATTATTATTATTATTATTATTATTATTATTATTTTAAATACTAAACACTAACAGGCTACTCACTTGCTCCACTGGCGCCTTTTCTCCTGTGCATCTCAGTATCTCAGTGCACCTGTTTCTCAGGGGTGCCTATTAACTATTAACAACCAGTTAATATACATGATTTATTTTTCTGTTAATTGTTAGTTATTATATAATAGGCCAGCTAAAAGTGCAACCATCAGAGCCCCATGGATTATCAATTCCCAGTCAATCATATATTAGAAAACATGGAAACCTCTCAAACTACTTCATATTACATTTGCAAATTAAATAACTAGATTATTTAATATGAACTCTTTGCGGTCTTATGATGGACCAGGTCCGACATTACAATTTTCCCTTTCCAGTCCAATGTCGATTATCAAAAAGACATAAAGAACTGGTCTGTAGTCGTTTCAATGGCCGAGTGAGACCGATAGGAGCTGAATAAAGCTGAAAAAAGGGCGTATCTAATAGCCCCATGCACCACAGAGATAACATGGACATAAACAAAGGAGATAGCTGCTTCTGCATCCAGCGGTCAAAGAATATCACGGACATTTGCAGAGTTTTTTGAGTTGTTATAGTAATAAAATAATGACTTGGATCGCATTATTTGATGATAAAACGAGTGATCAGAGGATTTATCAGTATGCATGTCTATAAAGAGGTATGTGAAAAATACAGCGAACAAGACGGCCCCAGAATTGCAAAGCGCAACATTTTTGCATTGTTGCACGTGATAGTATCGCAACGTTTAAATGCGATGCACTTCCTTCTCGTGGATTTAAAAAAAAAAAAAAGAATATGCAACAAAGCGCAATGTGGCATTAGCACTGCTTTGCAATTTACAGAAAGCTGTGATTAATTTGGAAGTACTTTAGACCGACAACCAAATAATTAATGTTCATAACTGGTATTACTGTTTGCTCAAATCATTTTCTTCTCCATATATAAATCAACAGACAAACAATACTTATTAGTTAATCTATTAATTAACAACAGATGCAGCAAGGACAGTGTTTGATATATAATCATCATCATGTCAGAGCAGGTACAAAAATTCCTGCTGTTGTTCAAAATTCTAATTAGTTTTCTAATTCCTCCCCTGCTCAACTCTACTCCCAACAGAATTGCAGCAACTGCTTCTACAGCTTATAACTAAATCAGTTATCAGTGTTTGACAAAAAAAAAAAAAAACCTTTCCTCATTAGAATTAGAAATATATATTCAAAATTTTACCTCACTGGAACTGATTAAAATTTTTGGTTGGAATGCCTGGTGTATAATATAAATCATAGGTTTTCTTACAAGGGGTTTCTTTCTTCTCTGCTGCTAAATAATTTTTCTATTTCTATCTACAGATAGAATTTACTTGTAATGGGGGTTAGTGGAATTTACCCTACCATATATTTGTATAAAGGCCTGGGAGAGAGTAGGTTATATATAATGTGCAAAGCTAGTGTTTCATATCCTTTTTACCTTCTGTGAAGTCAGATTCCCTGTTGTGTAATATACAATACTATTTACAATAATGTGGAGCTTAGACTTCCAAAAAAGCTTATTTATTTTAATTCAGCAATGGATGATAAAACTGTTACTACTCGAGGTGATAATTATTTATGCTTTGTGGCATTGTAGTTGTAGTACTTTATCATGTCTGTAGTTAAATTGCACAGCCCAGTGACTGGTGCTTTGAAATCATGAATGCGTTTAAGGATTTAATAGCCCTTGCAATATTGCTACCAACACAGCACACACTATTATCTGTTAACCTAGTATTATAAAGCTGTATGTAATGACTCATTTATAAAGTGAAAAGTAATACAATATTGGTTTCTGTGGCCAAGTTATGTGGACTGGCATTTTATTGTATACCGTTTTTACCATGATAATACACTTTACTTATCCCCAACATGCTTCAGTAGATCATATATCGCAAACCCTCAGAGCATGCAAATTATTGATCCATGACATTATTCACATTTGTAACTTCTGGATCAGGGAATGACACACGCAATGGCTAGGTACCTTACCAGTTTGGTGGTTTAATAGGCTGGCATATTAAAAATAGATTCTGTTTAGGCCAGGATCATTTTAGAATGTTAAGAAGCAAGGATACAAACAACAACATAAAAGATACAGTAGGAATAAAAACACGGCTAACGCAGAGGTATATTTGCTGCACAAAAGGCTTCGGTTAATATGAAAAGTTGTTAAGTAGCTCTGTCCGCTTTCATGAAATTGCTCTGCTGGTTGCTTAGAACATAATTTCACCACATTACTAGTTTTCTTGTAGTTCTGTGTAAGTATTATTTGACGTTTGCTAACTGCATTTAATGTAACTTTGCACACCCGGTAGTTCAAAAGACTCACTACTCACTGTCTATTTTCATGCTCAGTGGAAACAAACGACAAAGTTTTCTTGCAAGTTGTGATCATCGTGATATATTCATATCCTTATTTATGCTGCGGTGTAAATCTTACATTAAAGTAAAATACAGCATTTTTACTCCACACTGGAAAAATTATATTTTTAGTGTTATGGGTTCTCTGCAGGCAAAATTTAAAAGCACCTTTCACTTTGACCTGTGACCTAAGATGGCTTCCATATTGTGGTCATGTGACTTATGGTTTCCTGATGATAAAGACCTGACCTAGATTGAAAACCGGACAGCCCCTGTCACACTAAATACTTTAATGGGAGGTGGGAGCACCCACCAGCCTGTGCAGAGGGGAATTAATGCTTAATGTAAGGCTGGCTGTCTCAGAAACTGTCTCAAGAATCTTTGCTACCTCTCTGCTCAGTAAAAAACATAAGGCTTATTTCTAATGTGATTATTTGTAATTGAGTGTATATTCAAATTATAATACAAATGTGTTTAAGAAAATAATTCAAACTAATATTACTGAAAATACTGAAACAAGCTACAGTTCCGAAAGTTAAATAATTTATTGAATACATTACATTTAAAGAATAACAATACCCATGCAAAATACTGGGTTATGCGTGGCTGCTTTAACAAGAGTTTAGAGCATTTTCATGAATATCAAACAAAACACTATTTAATAAGATTTAGCATTTTGTGAATAGGGTCCGTAACTCCTTTGTCGTGAGTACACTACCATACGCCTCCACATCGGTAATTATTAATAAAAGCAAAAACATGTTCAAATTTTGAATTCTATTTATTATAGATTTAAATACTAGTAATGAAGAGTGTTTTAATGTTTAGGATAGTGCTATCAAACCTGGACTGAAATATTCAACCTCAAAACTTTCTAAAAAAAAAAAAAATTAAAAAAAAACAGAATAACAACACCTCAAGAAAAATGTAATTTTTTTTTTTTTTTTTTTTTTTAATTTTTCCTACTCTGCAACTATCAAAACACAATATGCTGTGTTGTATCCAAATTAAAGTGAGTTAAACCTCAAATCCCATTTGCACAAACATACAGTAATGGGGAGTGTCAGATTTTGCTTATTGCTGGTGTTTCTTTGTACCTATGTGAGTGATTTCAGTCTGGTTTTCGTGTCGCACATAGCACCGAGATGGTCCTTGTCAGAGTTGTGAACGACCTGCTGATAAACTCTGACTCTGGCTTTCCATCAGTATTAATTTTTCTTGAACTCAGTGCTGCCTTTGATACTGTAGACCAGGGGTGTCAAACTCGTTTCGTTTGGAGGACCTGATCCGATACCCTGGCACTTATAAAAATACAAAGACAAACCCAAAACCCAAAACCTTTGCATGAGCAACACAAATTGTCATGTTGGTGTGATTGCTGTCAATCGCCGACCATGTGGGTGAGACAGCAGGGTGTCAGCTGGTTCGAGTAGATGACACCAGTGATACCAGAACAAGGTTCTGTAGTGACAAGCGTCGTTGTTATTTATCCGTGAAGAGAAAGGTGGAACAAGAGTGCTGTGTGTTTCAAGAGAAATGGGGAATTTCGTATTTCTTAATAAGCAACATGTGGCTGTTGTGAAATAATACAACATTAAAAGACACTATGAAGCAAACCATGGCAAGAAATATGTACATATACAGGAACGGTACATGAAGATAAATACTCTGGATTGGCACAGAAAAAGCAGCAATTGATGTTTACTAATGCGTGTAGCATAAGTGATGCTGCTGTTAAGGCAAGCCATGTGATTGCTCACAAAATAACTGTTTCTTCAAAACCATTTTCTGATGGAGAGTTTTTGAAGAAATGTTGCTGAACTAGTGTCTTGAGAAGAAGCAATCTTTCTCTGTCATGAATATCAACAAATCTAGTTAGTTATTCTCAACTTAACTCGATACTCAAGATATCCTCACCCCAGTTATTTGATCCAGATGTTGATGCGCTGGTTCAAGTAAAGGTTCCAGGTATCAGGAGCAGCAATCGCAGTCACTAATGTTCTTTGCGTTTACCTTTTTGCTGAGTGCTAAATAAAACATTGATCAGTATCTATTTATATTTTGCAATGTTTTTTTTTTTTTTTTTTTGTTGTGCTGGGACGAACATGAATTTTCATGTTTGGATATTCGTTCAAGATTTACATATTTGTTTGGATATTCGTTTTAAAAACGTTATCAAAGCTACTATATGTAGCACTGTATTAAAGTTGTAAAATATTCCAGAATAAAGAAGGGCATTACTTTACACTTGTGAATTAACTGCAAAACAAAGAAAGCCATACAGTAGTTAAATCGTGTCTGTATTTCAAGTAAAAACACTTTTTTTTTTTTTTTTTTTTTTAAATAATCACTGCCCTTGTTGTGTCTTGTTAATAATTAAGTGGTCATAGACGCGTATTTATAAAGTAACAACATTGTTTTTTAACTTGAGTAAACACTTCAAATAAAACACACGTTAAAAAGACGGCGTTGTACAATATAAACAATATTTACTCACTGTTTTTAGGATTGCTAGGATTATATCATGAAAGAAAATTGAAACGTTGATTTAATAATGTGTCATAATATTGCAGACAGAAGCGGACCTCGATTGTAGCGGCGGTAAGAATCCAAGCGTGCAACTTGTATTTTCCGAAATAGAAATGTATTTTATTTAGCAAATAGAGTGAACAGCGACGCTTGGGCTGATCTTAGCTGACGGTCAGAGCGCACCAGGAGAACCAATGCTCCATGCCTGCCAATGCTCCATGACCCCCTCATGGCAGAAGCAGCAGTTAGAGAAAGCGAGCAGCTGCTCCGGCACAGTAAATCTCACTGCCGGCTTCCGCGACAGTATATATATTATATATATATGTATATATATATATAACATCTCACACAGATAAAATAATTTCTGACAGATACTATACATTCTATTTTTTGCTTTGAATACATGTGAAAAAAAAAATAATAGTTCTTTTTGTTTGTCCCAGCCCTATATATATATATATATATATATATATATATATATATATATATATATATATATATATATATATATATATATATATATATATTTTTACCTGTATTCTAGTGAATAAAAAAAATAATATTTTGTGGGACGGATGACATCACTCCGGGGGCCGGATGTTTGACACCCCTGCTCCGTCCTACTTTATAGTCTTGAAAGCACAGTAGGACTTTCTGGCCTTGTCCTATCCTGGATCAGGTCTTATCTTTCTGATAGGTTTCAGTTCATCATTATCAGACGTTGTCTGTGGTGTTCCACAGAGCTCCATCTAGGTCCCTTGCTGTTTTCATTATATATGCTACCCGCAGACACGGAGTGAACTTCCATTGCTATGCTGATGATACCCGGCTATATTTATCCCTAAAGCCAGGAATTTCTTCTGCCTGGGTGTTATTAACTACTTGCCTTACAGACATAAAGCACTGGATGTCATTGAATTTTCTAATGTTGAATTCAGATAAAACAAAGGTTATGCTAGTGGGATCACATAACCAACTAAAAGGAAATGTGGGATTACATGAGCTTGACCCTTGCAGTCTCTCATCAAAACTTAAACTAGAAATTAAGAGTTTGGGGGTCACCTTTGATCCTGATCTTTCATTTGAGACTCGTATTAGGGAAGTTACTAAATTATTTGAGAAATATAGCCAAGCTTAGACCAATTATTTCCATTTCTGATGCTGGGAGACTAATATATGATGTGATATAAGATAATTTGAAAAGTGTTTTTGACACATTTTACGTTGTGTGTGCTATAGTATATTAGCATATCTGACTGTACCGATGGAATACTATGACAAGAATAAATCCTCCTGTATTTTAAAGTGTCCATATGTACACACAGTATAGAACCTGATTGTTTTGTTTGGAGTTATGTTACTTACTGTTCAGAAAGGTAATTTAATATTTACCAGTATTTAAACAATTAAAATTAGCATCACAATTAGGACAATTGAGAAGCAACAGCACTCCTTGGCTAATTTGTCGCTAATTTAACCTACACTACACTTGGACCTGTAAATAATGCTTAGTTTGTGGTTATGTATACTGTTACCTGCTAGGCCTAGTAATATTTTTATTAAAATGGTATTAAATAATTATATATTCGTGTTAAATATAACTTTCAACTGGTCACAATTTTTTTAAACATAGGTACATGGTATAGAAAATTGTTACGGAACTTTGACATTGCTTTTGACTCATGCACCCATGTATACTAGCAGTGGGTGCGTGCAGGACCCTAACCGTGTTTTTTTATTTTTTTGTGGAGTGGGGAAAATGGTTGTCTCTGTAGAGGATGCTGTTTTGTCGTTGTTAATTTAATGTTTAGATGCTGGAGGCAAGTGCGACAGTATAGAGAAAGCAGACTGTAGCATCTCCGAATGCAGCAAAATGGCTATGTTTCGGGTTTGCTTCAAATGCAGATGTTATATATGCAACATCTGGCTGTTGTTTTTTATGGCATTGGGTGCACTGTGGCGCGATCAGAGTGGAACT
Source organism: Polyodon spathula (assembly GCF_017654505.1). Taxonomy (NCBI): domain Eukaryota; kingdom Metazoa; phylum Chordata; class Actinopteri; order Acipenseriformes; family Polyodontidae; genus Polyodon; species Polyodon spathula. Next base: position 21,926,913 of record NC_054539.1, read on the forward strand.
ATGAAAGAAGCCCCCAGTGGTGGGATCTCATAGCTCTGGAAACCTAGAGTGACCATGACTGGATATCAAACTTTCTGGTGCCTAAAAATATCAAAAAGCAATAGTCTTACGAGACAACATGTTTCGAAAAACAAACAACCAATAATAATAATAATAATCTAAGCAGTTTCTGTTACATGGCAGGAACATTAAAAAAGAAAAAAAAAACTTTAAATCTATACATTTGATTTTAATGTTTAGTTGTTTTATTATTAATTATATAGTAGCCTACAATTGATCCTATAACAACATTTAAACACAGATTTGTAATTGTTTGATTTTTTTAATTATTCATCTTTAATCTGTTTTACCTTTTTTGTAAATAGTTATACATAGTAAATAGTTTTGTAAAAATGAAATTTGCCCAATAACAGGGAGCTATGAAACAAAATAGACACTGACTGACAAAAAATATGTAGTCATTACAATGTAGCTAATGTATTTGTTCTAAATTATAAACTTCACTTGTGTTTTTTATCAACTCTAATTACTTGTGCTATATATTTTATTTTTAGAATTTATTGACATATTTAAACACACTATTAAATGGTTAAAACTTTAAAAATTAAACTAAACACCTGCTACGTTACCTTGAACTTTGCGAAAATAAGTTCTTTTCACAAATTAGTCCAGGTAAACTCATCACAAGGTGACTCGTGGAGAACACTCCTGTATTTTGCTGACTTGTTTTCTTTCTTAGGTTTGTAAGGTGTTCCTTAGATGCAAGAATCTTATTTGGCCTGTTGGACACAGAAGCAGAACCCGATGCTTTGATATCATCAGGCCCAATTGATCCATCTGTGCAAGAGACACCTTCTCTGTCACAGTTGACAGAATAGTTGGGTTCATTCATTTCTGTTAAAAATAAAGTATTCATTCAGCACTGATTGATATAGAATGTAGAAAAAATGCAGCAGATAGCGTGGATTATAAAGATCAGCACAAAAAAAAGAGAATGCTTGCAAAACATGTTTTAGTTTGGATTTCCTTTTATCCGCACTTGTGGAAGGAGTAATAAATTAACATTATAAATGGCTTTTTAAATTGATTTGGGCATTGCTGTTTAGGTCACTGGGTTTCAAATCATGTGGCTATTGAAGCTTTTTATCAAAGTTTATTAAAAAAAAAATCACTTTCAATTTTCATCAGTTTAAACACTGTAAATATTACCTCTACAATATCTTTCTTTGATTTATCGGATTTCAATATTCCTCCTGCGGTGGCCTTGTGAAATTATGATCAGGATATTAAGTTACCCTGCTGCACTCATATAGACCTTGTTATATGTCCCGAATAAAGCCAAAACTCGCAATCTGGCAAGATACACCCTTGACGTCACTTTTGGAACACACAGGCTGTACAGCAGAAGTGTACGTGACAACATGACATTGTTGCTTGTGACGGTGAAATATTTACATCATTCAAATATTATTGTTTTAGACATGGTACACAGTAGTGTGTTGTTCAGTTTTGTGGGGACTCAAACTTGAGGGGATATAGCGTACATGCTTGTTTGTTTTTAAAATAAGATAAAAGATTTTTAACTTGTCAGATACATTCAGTCGTTCAGTTCAGAGTATCATGAAACTTGTATCAATTAATAAACTTTTTTATGTATGTGTATAGGTGGGGCCTAGTTTGCATGTAGGATTTACATTTGCAAATAAACATTTGTGAATTGTCGATGTCGATGGTATCGCTGACAGTTGTTTTCCAAAAGTGACGTTACTGAAACTTTTTTGATGTCCCAGGGGCAAATATAGGCTACCTACCTCTGTTTCGTGAGTACCAGTGGCAGAACTCTCTAAAGTGATAGACGGTTGAGCTGAAGGTTGTGTTCCAAGAATTTTGTCAAGTTCATCAAAAAAGGGAACTGTTACTCTACCATGTCCAGATCAGTTGTTACTATCTTATAATTTTTTCTCCGTATTTTTGGGGGTTTCTCTCAAACCCAGGTTCGGTCATATAAATTATGCTGTTTCTCTTATAAGAAGACAGCTCCTCCTTTACTGATTCATTACTCCAAAATTCAATGAGCCATCTTGTCTCAGCTTCCAACCACATAGCTGCTCATTTTTAGATTTTTATTATATCTGTGTGTGTGTGTGTGTGTGTGTGTGTGTGTATATATACTGTGTGTGTATATATATATATATATATATATATATATATATATATATATATATATATATATATATATATATATATATAGTATTATTAACATTCTATCGGTTACCTCCCAGCAAAAAATTGTCATTAACCGAAAGTTGCCAATAAGCAAAAAGCCTGTGTTTTCAAGTGTATTTATCTGGAACAACAATATATACTGTAGTTGTGCAAATATGGCACTGAAATACATGTTTTAAATGTTACAGCGTTAAAAAATGAATATGAGAAACACGAAATACCCAAACTTAGAACTGTTTTAGTTATTTCAATGTATAGATAGTAGTAATAAACAAATCTTATAAAAGCTACAATAACATATATAATAGGGTTCTTATAATATATGTAAGTAGGGGTTTTAATCTTGGCATTTTCTTTTACTTGATTAATCACCCTATTTGGATGATTAATTAATCGATTAATCACACCCCTTTGCTCTGTGCAATTGTAGAGAAAGACAACTAAAAGGAACACTTGGTATTTTTTGCAAACATTTATTAATGGCATCTAACATTTTATAGGAAACTTTAATTTAACAATAAATTATAGTGTTTAACTTAAGCTATAGCTGTAAATGTAACAGCATGGTACAGATTTAAACTAATAGAACACATTGTTTAAAAGAAAAATCAACTTATTTGCGACTCAGATGATAAAATAAACACGTGGAACTGCCATGAAAGAAAAGCCCTGAAGAGCAAATTTTGCAAGCTGTAGTCTTTTTTTCCTTCCTTCTGTGGTTCCCAAACTTTTTTTGCTGCCTCCCCTCTAATAAACAGTAAAATACAATATATAATATATATTTATATATATATATATATATATATATATATATATATATATATATATATATATATATATATATATATAATTTAAGGTCCTATGTAGAATAATGTTAGTGATAAGTATTAAAATAATTGCGGTTATTTTTTTTCATCAGGTGAATTTACGGCGTGATAGCAAAGGGCAGAAGAAGAAAGGTGAAACTTTACTCTTTCATTCCTGTTCCTCTCAATTTTCAAAACCCCTGCGACGTTAACACTTGCAAAATAAAGGAGAGAGGGCTGGGGGCAAATAATAGAGCTGCTGGCTGGGCTCCCTGCTGGGCAATAGAGGCGTAATCCTGAGGCATTTGCAAAACGTAAATTGGAGAAAGTAAGGACAAGGAGGATTTAAAAGCCCATTTAAATTTTTGACAGGAAAACCCTGTAAATGATTTTACTATTATTATTACAGTATACCTGTGACTAGTCTTTAAATAATGTTAATGCAATTCCGAATAGTAATTGTATTGTTTGTCCAGCTTTTTTTTTATTATTATTATAACTATATTAAAGATTTGTTTAATAAAATATTGCACCCTCATTTTCTACATTCTGCAGGCAGCAAATTACATAAATTAAACTAAAAGCTAAGCCCCCACCACCACCTTATTTATAAACTGAAGCTGTATCTAAATCTATATTTGTATTGTATCTGATATTAAAACCTGCCGTCGTTACACTTGCAAATGAAGGAGGGCTGGGCAATAGAGGCGCTGAGCTACGATAGATCTGAAATGACACAAGCCCTGTGGACGGGGGTTGGTCAGATTTAACAGGTCAATCATCCTGGAGACCCACTGACTGCATTTACTGTGGAGCTTTTACAATTGCCAGGAAGTCAGAAAAATGTATTTTCCAGTACACTGTTCTGAGCTATGGGAAAATGTTGGGCACATCTTTCTGTAACCCGTTTGCCACTATCTTTGGAAGTACTCTAAATAGGCAGTGTGGTCCAGTGGTTAAAGTCCAGGGTTTGTAACCAGAAGGTCACTGGTTTAAATCCCACCTCTGCCACTCACTGTGTTTTAAATGTAAGCAATTAACTTAACCTCATTGTGCTCTATCAAGACTACTGAGACCTAATTCAAGCATTCAAAACTTCTAAAAGGTATTGACAGTGTCGACCCAAGGGACTTTTTCAGCCTGAAAAAAGAAACAAGAACCAGGGGTCACAAATTGAGTTTAGAAAAAGGGTCATTCAGAACAGAAAATAGGAGACACTTTTTTACACAGAGATTTGTGAGGGTCTGGAATCAACTCCCCAGTAAATGTTGTTTGAAGCTGACACCCTGGGATCCTTCAAGAAGCTGCTTGATGAGATTTTGGGATCAATAAGCTACTAACAACCAAAACGAGCAAGATGGGCCGAATGGCCTCCTCTCATTTGTAAACTTTCTTATGTTCTTATGTTCTTATGTTCTTTAAATCAATATCCTATTGTAAATGACTCTGCATATAGTGCACAGTTCATAACCTCCCTTGTAAAGCCCTTTGTGATGGTGGTCCACTATGAAAGGCACTACATTAAAAAAAAAATTAAGATATACTCTCAGCCATCTTTTTAAACTTTTTTCTCATGCACTTTTTGCTGCAGCACATGGGTAGACTAGATTAATCGATTGATGATTTTAAAAGATCGATTAACACCCACAGGCATGATTAATCTTTAATCAATTAAAACCCCTATATGTGAGTAACAAGTATTATAAGACATTTTATAACACCTTTAAACAGTTTCACGAGTTTGCTATTAGAATGTAAATGTTGTAAGACACATGATAAATGACATTATAATATGTATTACACATTTTTCTGACATGTTATAGCAAAAAAAAAAAAAAAAAAAAAAACATCAGAACTGGATTATAATACTCTTTTAATTATTTTTAATAATAATAATTACTTATAACTGATACCTAAACTAAAGTTACCAAAAAAACAATGGCAAAAGTATATAACTGTATTGCAAAAGCAAAGTAACCCACACAGTCAGTGAGACAGACATATAAAGACAGGCATAGAGACAAACAGACCTGAATAGACAGACTATATACGTTATAAGTGATTAGCAACAATAGCAAATAAATAAATAAATAAAAATGGCAAAGTGTATAATAATAGTCTTATTATTCCTAATCATACTCTATAATTGAAGCGTAACCAGAAAATAGTGTTTTTTTTTTTATTGCATATTAAATAAAGTGTTTTATGCACACCTGAGTTTGTGAAAGTCAGTGTTAACACAACACAAGACAATGAATCCCGTCAGCTGCTATATAAATGAAAAGGTGAAAAGGTTAACATTTCTTCATATCGTTGGATAAAGAAACCACGATGTGTTATGAATTAAGTAGTTTTTCACAGCTTTTGGCATTTCTGTGGCAGGTATAGAAAAAAATGTTGTGCCTACTGTTTACTGTGTACAATGTGAAGCATGCTGTACCTCAGATTGGTAAAATTGTGATTATGCTTGTTATTTGTCTCTTGCAGAAACCACCTTTTACTACACAACTTTAAAAACCGCGGTGTTCATATTATTTATAGGCCTATACTTGGGGGTAGCAGAAAGATGTCAGGAAAGGCTGAGACTTCAGTTTGTGACACCTGCTGGTGAACAGATGTATTTCAGTTAAAATCCTTAAAATTCCAGTTTCTAGCCACATAGCGCCCTGTAGCATTCAAAATACACAATGCCGGGTAAACAAATAACACAATGGCTGGGTAAACAAGTCAGACATCACGGAAATAGACTGCAGGGAGTATGAACCTGGAAAGGTACGTTCAATTCTGAGTCATATTGATAGAAATGTTGGACAGCAACATATTTGAACATATTTTTTAAATTCATGTAATATAAAAAATAACAAATGGGCTGCAGTGCATTGTAAGAAAATATTTAATCATGGGGCCTGCGCTCTCGTAATTGATGCTATCACAGAACCCCTCCATGAAGGATTTTCTCGTAATGCACAACATCCCATTCAATATGCATTACACCCCTACCGCTATTACTACTGTACATACACCTGGTTGTCGATGTGCTTACAGCAATAATTAAGCAGGCTCTCAAACGAATAGTAGATATTGAATATATCAAAAGTCATGTATCATAAGGTTGGGTTGTTGAGGTAAAAGTGAGATGCAGTCAATGAGTCATATTTTAATTACAATGTTCATCTTTTTTTTTTCAAAGAACACATCTATTAACAAGCAACTCATTTAGGTGTATCTGAATTGATAACATTTTTGTAACATTGAGAGTGTATTTATTTTTTTCCCCCAACAAATAGTTCAAATTGCATTTTGACATACCATCTGGTCCTAAAATTATCTAAATGGCACAATAATTCAGATGATTTATTTACCAATCATATAAAAACAGACTTTAACAACATATTTTAGTGTCTGTCAAATATGTAAAACAGAAGTATATTTAAACCCACATCTAAGATTGTTATAATAGGGTCCTAATATCTACACGCAATATATTTTATCTGAGCTGCTTAGCCCCAGGGCTTCAATTTTCTCGCTTCAAACACTGTCCAGAAAGACCAAAATGGAATCAAACCAGATCACCCATGTGCAATGATTATATGATTAAGCAGATGCAGAGGCCAGCCAGATCCCTGCTGGAGGAAGGGTAGGGCTGGGAGGCACCAGTCAGAAAGCTCACAGCTGTGCCAGTCTAAACCAATGCCTGTAAACACCAAGACAGAATATTGATTCTGCCAATGACTGAATCAAGGAAATAAGGCATAAAACTGGACACTTCTGGTCTGTCTGAACCCTTAATTAGTCTTCAGAAAACAAGATGACTGTGCCTTTAAGACACACCTCTTGTTTGTGTGTTCTTAGCACCGGGTGCTTAACAGCTGCTGTAATATCAATGGGAGGTTAAAAACAGGCACTCATTAGAGTATCTTGCTGATGCCAGTCTCATTATTATTAGTGACTAAACTGGCAGTTTGTCAGGATGCCTCATGGTGAGATGAGTCTTTGCAGCTCTTTTGTTTGTAGTTATTACAAAAAATAGAGCCATAGAAATCTCAGGAGATGTATTATGCTATCTTTTCATATGTGTATGGCCACACTTTGTAAATGTGTTTTTACTAGTTTTTATTGGGGAAATATATTGCAGTCCTGTTTTTGGACCTATGACAGGCCCAATGTTGGAATTCTTTACTTTTTTAAATTAAAACTGTTTAATATTAGGGCAAAAAACAGCCAACAATTTATAACCCTGTTTCATATACTTTAGCACAGGACTCGGTTACATCCAAATTAAAGTGTGATAAACACCACAGCTACCAGGTATTTTACTTACCCAACTGAATCTGTTTATAGGACTATCTTCAAGTTAAAAGACAGGTTGGAAAATAACAGTGAGTAAAGCTTTAACTAGATTTATAAATGTTTAACTTTATTGCATAACTTTTCAGTAGCTCATGCCAGAAGTTATAACATTAAAGGTTCCCCAGCACCCAGGCTTTTAATAAATATAAATATTATTTTGTTTGTTTCATTCGTACCCAGCTCATTTAATTAAGACCAGAAGAACATAAGAAAGTTTACAAACGAGAGGAGGCCATTCGGCCCATCTTGCTCGTTTGGTTGTTAGTAGCTTATTGATCCCAGAATCTCATCAGGCAGCTTGAAGGATCCTAGGGTGTCAGCTTCAACAACATTACTGGGAAGTTGGTTCCAGAATCCCACAATTCCCTGTGTAAAAAAGTGTCTCCTATTTTCTGTTATGAATGACCCTTTATCTAATCTCCATTTGTGACCCCTGGTCCTTATTTATTTTTTCAGGTCCAAAAAGTCCCTTGGGTCGACATTGTCAGTACCTTTTAGAATTGTGAATGCTTGAATCAGATCGCTGCATAGTCTTTGTTGTTCAAGACTGAATAGATTCAATTATTTTAGCCTGTCTGCATATGACATGCCTTTTAAACCTGGATTAATTCTGGTTGCTCTTCTTTGCACTCTTTCTAGAGCAGCAAAATCCTTTTTGTAGCGAGGTGACCAGAACTGAACACAATATTCTAAATGAGGTCTTTCTAATGGATTGTAAAGTTTTAACATTACTTCCCTTGATTTAAATTCAACACTTTTCACTATATATCCGAGCATTTTGTTTGCCTTTTTTATAGCTTCCCCACATTGTCAAGACATTTTTGAGTCAACATAAACTCCTAAATCTTTTTCATAGATTCCTTCTTCAATTTCAGTATGGTGTTAGCTTTGCAACATTATACTCAGAATACATTTTTTCAAACAGCTTTTTATTTAAACACAAGTTACTCTATTTTCCAGCCATGCTGTCTCATTTCATGCTCGACCCAGTTCACACCTGCGATTTGAGGTGGCACACTCCCATACTCCCACGCATGCGAAAGTTAAATAGAAAAATGAATCTGTGCTAAGCAAGACAGCAGTGGATCATTATTGAATAGGAATTATTTCTACATCATTCAACTTTAATTATAAAAATATTAAATTAAAAAAAAATGTAGCTGGTTAACGTTCAGGTTATTTCTGTCACATAAAATACGAGCTGCAGTGCATTCATAATTATGCTTAACTTGTCACAATTACATTTTCTTCCTGTTATTTAGTAAATAAGCGATAAATATAAAAACTGCAGGATTGTGGATCTCAACAATGATAAATAATGGTGGTGGCGACTTGTGATATTGAGCCACCGTTTAGTTTGCATGCACCAAAGTGTGCGTCTTTACATTAAAATGCTGATAATTTCTTTTAGCTGCTTGCTTTTACACACACAAAGAAATATTGTTCTCATCCACAAATATTAAGATTGTTGTGAGGGTGAGACCCTTAATGCCTGTTATTGTGATTATTATTGTTAATGTTATTCTACTGACACTATATCAGTGGTTTATTATGTATTGTGCATGTTGTTGAGCAAAGCGTTTTTGATATGAGATGACGTATTGCTGTATTTAGATTAGGGAGAGCTGTGGTTTATATGTGGAACAAGAGTTTTGTTATAGCCAAAAAAGGCACTAAAAGGGACCAATAACAAAGTACACAGAAAGTCAAAAAGGAAGTTAGAAAGACCAAGAGAGAAATTGAAATTAGCATTGCCAAGGGGGCTAAAACCAATTCCAAAAAGTTTTTCCAATATTATAACAGCAAAAGAATATTCAAGGAAGAAGTAAAATGTCTAAGAGATACAAATGGCAAAATCATAGATGAAGAGAAAAAAATAGCAACTATATTAAATGATTACTTTTTACAAATTTTTACAACGGAGGATACGGACAACATGCCCCACATATCAACCTGTTCCTATCCAGTTTTAAATAACTTTACCATAACCGAGGCAGAAGTTTTAAAGGGACTAGGATCTCTTAAAATAAACAAATCCCCAGGGCCAGATGAGATCCTCCCAATAGTACTCAAAGAAATGAAAGAAGATATTTACAAACCATCAACCAAGATCATGCAACAGCCTCTTGAGACAGGGGTTGTACTGACAGACTGGAAAATTGCAAACGTAATACAGATCCACAAAAAGGGAGACAAAAACAAACCAGGTAACTACATACCAATAAGCCTGACTTCTATTATATATAAATTTATGGAAACTATAATAAGATCTGAAATGGAAAATTACCTATATAGTAACAGTATCCTGGGAGACATTCACAATGGCTTTAGGAAAGGGAGATTGTGTTTAACTAATCTGCTTGATTATTTTGAGGATGCAACATCGACAATGGATAATTACAAAGCATATGACACATGGTTTATTTAGAAGTCCCGCATAAAAGATTAATTCTCAAACTGAACACAGTAGGGATTCAAGGAAATGCATGTACATGGATTAGGGAGTGGTTAACATGTAGAAAACAGAAAGTACTGATTAGAGGAGAAACCTCAAAATGGAGTGAGGTAACCAGTGTTGTACCACTGGGATCAGTATTAGATCCTCTGCTCTTCCTAATCTACATTAATGATTTAGATTCTGGTATAGTAAGCAAACTTGTTAAATTTGCAGATGACACAAAAATCGGAGGAGTGGCAAACACCGTTGCAGCAGCAAAGATCATTTAAAATGATCTAGACATCATTCAGAACTGGGCAGACACAAGGCAAATTTCATTTTATTAAGAAAACTGTAAGGTACTGCATGCAGGCAATACAAATGTGCATCATAAATACAACATGGGAGATACTGAAATTGAAGAAAGAGTCTACGGAAAAAATTTATGAGTTTATGTTGACTCAGAAATATCTTCATCTAGACAATGTGAGAAATCTATAAAAAGACCAACAAAAGCACCAGTTTTGAATTTAAACCAAGGGAAGTAATGTTAAAACTTTACAATTAATTAGTAAGACCTCATCCAGAATGTTGTGTTCTGGGGTTGTGGTCACCTCGCTACAAAAAGGATATTGCTGCTGTAGAAAGAGTGCAAAGAAGAGCGACCTGGATTTAACCCTTTGCAGTCCTATGTCGGACCAGGTCCGACAATACAATTTTCCCTTTCCAGTCCGATGTCAGACCCTGTCCGACATTATCAAAAAGACAGGTCTCTAGTCGTTTTTTCTCCAGAAACAGCTGAGAAAACCTTTCAATGGCAAGTGAGATCGATAAGAGCCGAATTAAGCCAGAAAAAAGGGGTGTATCTGAGCAATAGAGCTAGCCCCTGCACCACAGAGATAACAAAGACGCTCAAAGAATATCAGATATTTGCAGAGCTTTTTGAGATGTTATAGTAATAAAATAATGACTTAGATCACATTATTGAGGAGTTTGGTGATAAAATAAGTGATCAGGAGAGGATTTATTAATATGCACGTCTATAAAGAGGTATGTGAAAAATACAGCAAACAAGGGGTGGGGCTTGGCTGGAGATGCAGTACTGATGTACTTTTGCCATGCACTGCCTTTTAAACCTGTTTTACTCTGAAAAAAAATATTTTAAATAGCCTGTGTAAAACAAAGCGTGTGTGAAAATAAATTGGACCTGACATGCCTGACAAACGCTGAATACATGGACAGCTAAGGATTAAGGGCTGAGATTAGTAGACAGACAGGACAGACATGACTCGCACTAATCTGAGAACCGTGAGGAGCTTCCTCAGTGGTTTGGGAGCAAGAAACCCATGAGAACAAGTATGGTTGGAACCGAATAACATATAACACATGGAGAGTCCATTTACTGCTCGGAAGACCACGTTCTAGTGGCCTGGGGAGATGCAGCTACCCATAGGGAGGAAAAGGTCGCAGACCAGGACTAAGAAATATTTAGACAGGGCCAGCACCAGGTGGCTACCTCATGGCTGGGTCACATGCCCCAAAGGAACCTGTGAATAGGAGAGTTTAGACGCCAGAGCTAAGACATATAGCTGGCTAGAGGAGAATGAATAGGATAGACGACCCACAAAAATGTCAAAAAGCGCATAAGCACTTTAATAACAGTGTGTGGCTGGGGGTCCCCTCTCACTCCTGAGAGAACCTCTGCCATGTAGGTATATGGGTGGCGTTGGCGAACCCGAGGCAGGGGGAGTGTCCCTCCAAAGACGGGATACCCAGGTTCCACAAACCTCTCTGTGAAGAGAAAGACCGCTTACTGCACACAAGAATATAAGCTGGAAGCATTTAGACAAGACAAAGTAAAGTGTTAGTAGGACGATTAATTTTGTTAATGGCGGAAAACCTCTGGTGGTCCTGGCAGAGAGGGCACCCCCATCCCGGGTATGCTAATAATTGATTGTTGGGCTGTTGCAATGTCTGAGGGAGATGATCTGATATAAGTCTCTACTGCTGATGAAGACCAACAGCCAAGGCTCTTGATGAGGTGCTGGTTCAGTCCTGCGCGTGCTGCTGAAGTAGCTGCTCCTATCCGGAAGAAGTGGAAGAAGTGTGGTGTGTAGAACTGAGGCAACAGGGTAGCTCTTGAAGTGAGAGCCGACAGATGGGAGGAGAAACAATGTCTTGTAAAAATTGTCCTGGATATGTCCGTGAATAGCGGGTCTGTTGGGAGAGCATAGTTCCTGGTGGCGAGGTATTTGGATATGGATGAAAACGAGCACAAGGGAGAGTTGATTTTTGATAGTTGGATGAACTGCCTTAGCCGCAGTTGTTTGAGATGTAAGATGAAGTGGCTGCCGAGAACCATAGACAGGTCGGAGTGCATAGACGCAGGGTTGGAAAGCTATTTTTTGATGGTACTGTAAACTCTGCACTTCTCATGAATCCGAAGAAAGCTATGAGAAATTAGGTTTCCATGATGAGGTCGTCGGCAGGATTGACGCTGCTATTTCACAATATATTGATGAGTTTCAAAAGATTGTCTCGGGTTATCTGCTGTCTAGTTGGGGAGGCTGAAAGCGAGCTTGTTTCAAGAGTTTGGCGGATAGCTGGAATTGATAGCAGAAGAGGGGATGCTATAGATCTGAGGCAGTATTCAAACTAAATGCCACAGATATAAGACCGAATTGATGATGGTGCCAGTTTCAGAATGTCTCTATTAATGCCAACAGGAAAACTTGATGAATGTATATGGTGAAATCTGATTCTGGGCACAGAAGATGGAGTAGGCAGTCAATGCGGAGGGTTAGGTAGCTCTGGTGGATGGAGCCAGCGCTGCAGCAATCTATTGGTAAGCTGACTGGAACAAGTTGCATAATATTGAGTTGCTCACATCGCCAGATGGCTGAAGGTGGGGATTTGCAGAGGTATAGGGTCTGCGGCTGGAACCAGGTTGTGAAACTTGCGGATCTGAAAACGAGACAAAGCATCAGCAGCATTATTGAGAATGCCCGGGATGTGGTGTACAATACCATTGTTTGACACTGATATCCAGACACGAAGATGGAGTAATTGCATGACTAATGGAGATGAAGACCGGCCTTTATTAATGATGTGAACTGTCGACGAATCAGCAGGGCGCAACTCTAGAGCCAGGCTTTACAACGGAGCTCTGAGCAGAGGCAAAACCCCACTGCCACAAGCTATGAAGGCTGCTTTCATCTGGACTAATGGGAAGGCTGGATTGAGACAGAATTGATGTAGGAAATGGAGATCGTAGTGAGAGAGGAGCCCTCTCAAACACCCCCTGAATTTTTGCCTTAAGGCTGACATGCCTTGCAGTTTATAACATCTTAAATTGTAAGTTCAATGTCAATATTAGAAATGTGCAGCATCAACGGTATTTCAAATGCACTATATGCACATATATAAATAAAAAGGCATGTTTTTACTTTTATCCCTTGCAAGCAGACAGCAGTGACATAGATGGTGTGACAGGTCAAACGTCACAGGGCAGCTCAGAAACAGAGAAGAAACAGGTGTAATGTATTTAACATTATTTAAAGTTGCTGTTTCCCGCGTTCTAAATAGCTCTGTGTTCTTACGAGGGGGTAAGCTCAGACCTGTTACACACCATAACTGTGTTTTTTAAATATATACCATAAAATTGCTACTCTCCTGCATTGAAAAAAGATATATTAATAAGAAACATCTGCTACAAATCAAGGATTATTGTATATCCCAGTAGCTCTTCCATTCTGAGTGCAGGCTATCGTTCCATAAAAAAAGAAAAAAAAACAGTTCGCCACATTTTAGGCCTGTTTTTTGGTCACATATGTGAAAGCGGAAATGCACCTTCAAAATGCAAATGTGAATGGGGTTGCTGACCTAAATATGGGGTGGTACTGGACCGGCCAAGTAGTGTGAACAGGGTCTTAGTCAAAATAAGCAGTGGGGCTTCCATCACCCTTGCCACCCAATGTGCTATTTTGTTGACAATGAACTTGCTTTTCTGAATGGCGTGTAAGTGGTAGACATGTAGCTCAGCTATCAACCTATGAAGTAGGTTTGTACTTACTTATAAAAATAGGAGAGGTCAGAACAAGCATAGTGATTATACATCAGTAATGTTGTATTATTATACTATACACCAACTTAATTATAAAAGATCCCCATCTTTAGAAACATTTTCATACTATTAGCAAGCAAAATATAGTCTATTATGTTGACACACCACCATTAAATAAATTGCACATGTTATCATGATTTCTCTTATCTTGTACTGGAAGCAACTGGCTTAATGTAGACCTTCAAACACAGATGAAGGACAATTGCATTAAACAAAAAAATATCCCCTCACTTTTAAAGTGATGATACAATTATGGTGGCCCTGGACATTATTTTTGCATCAATGGTGTTTTTATTGCTTGAAGACAGTACATCTGCCATTTCTGTTCCTAAATCATTTTTTGACAGTGTATTATCAATAGAAATTTGTATCTGTGGTATTGAAATTCTAAGTAGATTGCCCGTTCCATGCATGTGGGGTTATATTAAGTACTTTTTAAGTTTTCAAAAAATGTTGCTGTTGGTTCCTCTTAATATGCTCCATGGTAGCAAAGGGATTTAGCTGTACCATCGTTTCCCTAAATGACCTAATAATATATATATATATATATATATATATATATATATATATATATATATATATCATATATATATATATATAGATATATATAGTAGTGTTACATGTAAAATGAAGCAGACCACACAGGTAGGACGGTTCAACCAGTTCTTTATTTCAACAGGGTAGCAAATACTCGCCACTGTCCGTAGTGAACCACGCCAAATAAAATAAAGATAATGAAACCTATCTCCTTCTCACTCACTCGAGCCACCTCCAGTTCTGTCTTACTCTCTCACTCTCTTTATTACTCATTCACTTTATTACCCACTCACTTTTCAACGCTCTCCCCCGCACTCAGTCATGCACTCCTATTTATCTCTTTCTCATCCGCACACTCCATCTGCCCCCACCAATACCCGGCATGCCATTTCGACCCTCTCTCCCGCCAGCATTCTGGGGGTGCAAATGCATGTACAGGATTGGTGAGCCCGGACAGACAGGCAACCAACACTTGTTAGGTTGTAGCGTGGCACAGCGAAACAGTACAACATAGAACAAACACAACAGACAACAAACAGGACAATCCAAATCTTTTTTTGCAGCGTACATTCCTGGGTCTAGGTTGGATGTGTGCCAGAGACAGTCATGCAGTCAGGAGGAACACAACATGAAAAACTGTGTTATTGATGAGAATCACATTTTTACACAACTTATTTTGTTTTAGTACCATCCACTTTCAATGTGACCATGTAACTTCTCATTGGCCCCCGTTTGGACCTGTCCCTTTTCAAATCTGAATCCAGCACACCCCTAGTAGAGACAAGTGAGTCTTTCACGAACTGCTTACAAAAAAAATGCATTGCAGCTATTTATTAAAGTCATGTCCCGGTCTTTTCTCACAGTGACCCAGAACATATTGATCAGGAACCACAGCCTAAACCCATCTTA
Source organism: Polyodon spathula (assembly GCF_017654505.1). Classification (NCBI taxonomy): domain Eukaryota; kingdom Metazoa; phylum Chordata; class Actinopteri; order Acipenseriformes; family Polyodontidae; genus Polyodon; species Polyodon spathula. The sequence continues at coordinate 21,942,301 of NC_054539.1, forward strand.
CTAAATTCAGTCTGGGCTGACATAAATATTTAGAAAGAACACATAAAAGGGTAAGCAAACCTATGTGACACTCAGAACAGGGTCAATGTCAGAATAATTCATGAGAATGAATAATCTAAGAGAGTGACAGATTTGCACTAGTTAACATTTTAAAAAGGGCACTATTTGCATTCTTTTGAGGTTATTTTGTAAAATGGTTGGATGATAATTTATAACACTAATTAATACCATACCAAAACTTTATCTAACATTACATCACATTAGGAATTATTGAATCCCTAGTTATTTTTCTTTATAGTAATTATTCCTTGAATCTAAATTAAAAACTCCTTGTTTCCTGGTTCCAGATATTTTACTAATAAGACAATGAGATCAAGCCAGATTTGATTTTTGACATCTAACAGTGCTGGACAATAGGACCAACCTGTTTAATTATAGCAAATAGCTGTGCAGTACATGGTCTTGCTAACACAATGTGCAATACTAATAATGTTGTTGAACACTTAGATCACATTTAAGAAGACATTTAATTTATTTTTTATTTTTTATTCAATGAAATTGATGTACTGCTAAGCTCACTGTTTATTTAAGCTTATTTTGTGATGTTTGGAAACAGATCCTATTTAATATATGATCTTAACAGTTACAACATTTACAGGGCTTATCGCCATCACTCTGACGTATAAGGGATTGATTTAGCTTGACTCCCTCTTAGGAGTGAACACACAAAACAAACACCATAATAAAATCTAATATCTCAGTGACCAGTCAAGCACTGACTTGCCTGGCAGCCTTTTTTCTTTAACAGATGGGCTAATAAGGAAACTGAATGCTCTGGATCTGCTTTTGTCCTCATGTTTTAAGAAATGACTGTAACCTTCTGTCTAAGTATTATGTTACACTTTCCATTAACCTTAGTGACCAAAATAAAAACACAGTCACAGATTTGTGATTGACCAATATGAATTGAATATGATGACACACATCAAAAATAATACTTACAGAGATATTTTGCTCCTAAAAATTACGTGCAGGAGCAAACCCATGAGACTCAACAATTATTAACCTATGGTGTTTCACAAATGTCCAATCCACGAAACCCTGTACAAAAACTATAATGGCCTGGCATCACTACCAGCTATTGAAGTTAGTGTTTATCCTAACTTGCCCTAATTAGATAGAACAAGCAAGAAATGAGCAATTAATTCACGTTATTTTCTTTTTCTTTTTATAGTTAAAAGTATTGTATTCCTCTCATAAAATGTGCTTAAAAATAGGTGCTGTCTCTATATGATTTTAACTATGTGGCAATAGTCTACTTGTGGGTGTCATGTTTGTCAGCTCTTATTAATGATCTTTATGCCAGTGAATTAGCTGGATTCCATATGTCAAAGCAGCTGTTCCACTAGCCCTCTTAAACCCACTACAGAAGTGTCAGAAACAGGCTTCAGAACCAGTAGTAGTCTGTATCATCTTTTAAAAATCTGTCTAATCCAGCCTCATTCTGAAAAGAATAAGCATAGGCCCTTTCAAAAAGGCACAGCACACTTTTCTGACATTCTTTGTTTAGGGTGCCAGGAACCCTGGTTTTTTCCACGTTGCATCTTAGGCGCATATGTGTTGAAGACATTTAAAGTATAATTGCTGAACCTAGTTAAATAATAAAAAGCTTCAGATCATTCCGTAATCAATTGAAATAATTCTGTCCCCTTTACGCAAGTCTATTGCACTCTGCTCCAAGACATAAAAGGAACCACTAAGCAAAATGTCAGTCATGGTTCTCATGTGCATTTGAGGCTATTTCTCCCATGGTTTTCATCTACCAGTGGGAAGAGGAAATAGATATTTTTTTTATCTCTCATCTCCAATTTGTTTTTATAATCTGCAATAACAAAGGTTTAATTCAGTGGCTTTCAACTTTCAACTTTTAATGGTTTAAGCCAGGTCGACTTGAAGTGTGAGATGCCAGCATGTACCATGAACTTCTTTTCAAAGAGTGAGCCACATTTTTGAAGTATCTTACTCAAGTCTTTGATTAATAAAGTCCGAGAAAAAAAAAAATCCTTATTTATGTTTTAAAGTCCTTGAATTATATCACCTGTACTTGATTGTAAAATTAACAGATGTTTTTTTTTTTTTCTGGTTTTAAAAAATGCTTTTGAAAATAAATATTATTTTCAAATTTGCCAGTGAACATTCAGAAAAACAGGCCATAAGGCTCAAAAAAACCACTGACATAGGCAAAGCTTCTTTCAAATAAATGTTCTGTAGACTATGGCTATTGTGATTGAGTTTGATCACCAGCTGGCACAGCCCCAGTTAGCTTTCCTAGACCTTCCAGACTGAAAATTTCGAATGAGAATCCAAAACCAATGTGTCTGTTTTGTAATTTTTAAAACATTACTCGCCTACACCCCTAAGCCTAGCTAGAAACAACTGTTGCCAAGATGGTCAGACCCAAAAAATCTTACAATCATGACCAGACTTGCACATATTTAACACTTGCAGTACAAAGACAATAAACCCACAATAACATTTAAAAAAAAAAAAAAGGAAGCTGAGTTTCAGTAAATTGGTAATCTGTATGAAAACTTTGCTAGCAGTGCAGAACAAAGTTACATTATTTAAGTTTTTTTTTTTTCTTTTTCTATTGAACCCATGCTATGCAGTATATAGTAGGGTTGGCTGTGCTCCAGCTCTGGGGCCTGGAGCCAGCTTCAAGACCCGAAGCCGGAGCACAGCTGGAGCTGGAGTGCTGGAGCCAGAGCCGGAGCTGAGGTCCTGGAGCTGCTCCACTCTCTCCTACCATACATTAAACACTTTCAAATATTAAGTCCAGTATACTTGAATTAACAGAATATGTAACTTCATAGGAATTGTTATGTGCTGGGGGTGATGAAATAAAAGGAGTTCTCACACCAGATATTAGTAAATAACACCTTAGTTTTATTTATTTTAATACTATGACACCTTCCCTTTCTTAGTTCCAGAACTGATTCCATCATCTCAGCGCACACCTCTTGTAAAACATTTGCAAAAGAAGACTTCTATTTTCACACTGCACTCTACATTCTTAGTATTTTAAAATAATGTAATTTTAAACAAGCCCTTGCTCTGCCTAAATCCACCTCATTTTAGTGCAATCTATTTTCAGAAATGATGTCCTGACTTTTGATTGGCCAAAAGTTGGTTGCCAGGGAGTTCAGGTCACATGCTGTAGTCATGGAGCCCCCTGCACCTGAATAGCCACAGAAATAAAGATAAGGCCTCTTTCTGACCAACCCAAAAATCACCTGACTCCACAAACAAACACTACTTGTTTATTTAAGAGAAATCTGTTTTTCAGCTTTTGAGTGACAATCCCATTAACCCCCACCCCCAGTTGCTCCAGTTTAACATGTTGCATCAGTACCACGTCTGTATTTTCCATATCAACATGGCTGAGGCACAAGGACAGCAAACTGAGGAATGTTATAAATATGTTGCCAGTTGTTTTCAACATTTACAGCAGGGCGAAACATAGTGCAAGCTGTGCCATGAGAATCTGACTGAAAAGTCTTTCAATCAGAAAAGGCATCTGGAAAGACATCACTCAAATGTTTATTAAAAAAAAAATACTTCAGGAGCAAGAAAAAAAGAAAAAACAGCAACCTCGGCTAAAAGATTTTTTTGGAATGCCACTGGGAGTTCAGAAAAAATGATGAGATGTTGACAAAGCTATACCGGAGTGGATTGCTCTTGATCTGCAATAATTTGGTGCTGTAAAAACACCTTCATTTAGGTAAGAAATTGTAAATCATCTCACTTTATTATGTTAAATATATTTGTTTATGTAGTAAATATATCCAGTTTGGAGAAATACATATTGTTCAATACAAATAAATATTAATTATTATAATATTAATTAATAGTGAAATACTCAATCTACAGTATTATTACATTAGTGTATTAATTGTTTAGACGTCTCCAAAGCTTATTTATTTAATTAAAATTGAGATGGAAAAAAGTTACATTTTTATTACATTTTAAAAGTCTTTCAAGATATGAAATCTGATTCTAAACATTAGTAAAAGTAAACCAGCTGAAAAATACAACACATCATTGTGTTTGTCAATATAATGAGGAAACAAGTTACAAATTACTTCGTTTAAAAACCAATATGTTCACAACTTATTGTATTTGCTGAATTGTGTAAGCAATTTAATTTTACATTAGAACTTAGTACATAAGTACTTTACGAAGATGTAAAAAAAACTTCAGTGTGGATACTGGCTTAATGTGCTGCAAAACAATATATTTACCAATACTTTAAAAGTTATTTCTGTAACTAATCAGTACCTTTGGAATATAAGTATTTTTAAAGGATTACTGAAAAAAACTTTCAGCCCTATTTTTAACTAGTTGTTAACAGAAAATGATCCATAAATATTATATGTGAAAAACAAATTTTCGTTTGTCATTTTCATCTTTAGATGAAATTAAGATTTTTTTTAAGTTTATTATCTTTTATCTGGTTCACTTTAGGATAGAACTAGACAGCTATTGAATATTTTATCATCCCATTTAACTTTTTTTGATAACATTTACAAAGCTTTTCATTAGTAATTACAGTATTGTTAAGCACAATTATATAGCATAAAATAATTCTAAGCATCACCTTCATTTAAATGTATTACTGTTACTTATGAAAGCATTGTTGTTAAAGGACAATTTTCTAACTTTCATTTAGCATAAGCGGTTTTGTAGAAAGTGTTTGTATTAATCTTTTCAGAAAGATCCTGAACCTGCTTTGTCCAGGATACCAACCACCCCCAAGAAAATCAGTTTCTGGAACACTGCTGAGCAATGCACTGTGGGTACTTTAAAACAAGAACCAATGATTAATGTCTGCATCACATGCTGTCATTACTTTTGATCTGTGAACTTCTACCAAAATTCAGAATCAGTTTCTTGCAATGAAATGTTTGTTGACCAGGAGTGTAATTTAATTGTAAAATGCTTTGGCTGCATTCCTGCTCATGAATCTCATACTGGGGAGAACATTACTTACTTTGTGCAAAATGTGCTGGACTCTTTTAACTTAAAGCAAGTGGTATGTGCTATCACTGACAGTGGAGCCAATGTTATAAGTCCCTGCAGTCTCCTGAAGGTGAAATGGTGCTTTGGCACACAGCTTACACCTCTGCCTACAGCAAATTATTTATTCCAAGGAAGGAAAGCAAGTTTCAGTAAAATAAATATCTCCAGTGATTGGAAGATGTCAGTCCATAGCTACCCTTTTGAAGAAGTCACAGAGTGTTTGGCATGCTTATGCTAAGGTGTATCTGACTGAAACTGGATCTGAACCACAAAAAATTCCAAGGGACTGTGTTACAAGATGGAACTTGCCAATGTGAAAAGTGGTCCAGCAAGCAGAACAATTGGAGATTGCAGTTGTGAAACTGAAGAGACGAGCATTAAACATTACTGCTGAAAATAAGATGCTCCTAGAAGAAGTGTGTGAGATGCTCAAGCCATTCCAGGAAGCCACCACAACTCTCTCTCTCTCTCTGGAGCAAAGTGTCTAACTGCATCTCTCATTATCCCTAGAGTGGTTGGAATTTGCAGAGCACTTGAAAAGCTTGAAACTAAATCTGAATCTGGCTTGAATGTGAACAACTGTCTTTTGAGTGAAATCTCAACAAGGTTATCAAACTTAGAGAATGACCTGGATTGTCAGATATCAATCGTCTCTTTGACAATGAGCAAAAAGAAGCCATGACCAAAGGCTTGTCTGATCTGTATGGATCTGCTGAAACTGATCCAGTTCCACACAAGTTTTCCACAATGCACTGAAGGTGTATGCAGCAAAGAAGAGGGAGACTTTGGCTTATTGGAAAAATTGCAAAGATTCATTGCCTTTGTTGGTACAGCTTTCACATTGTTTCTTTTGTGTGCCTGCAACATCAGTGCAAAGCTAAAGACTGTTTTCTAAAGCAGGTGACCTAATCACAGATCGGAGAACAAGACTGAATTCTGCAAATGCTGAAAAAATAATTACGATAAACCGTAACCTATCCTTGAGTAAGGACTGAGAAAGGGGAAACTGGAAAAAGTCACTCAGTGTCAGACAAAGGGAGTAACTCATTGAATATGAGTGTACTAAAATAATAGGCCAAAGTAAATGGAAAAAAATATTTATGTTTAATATGTTGTGTTAGCATTTCCAATTAATAATCTCATATAAATATGTTCCTTTCCTTTCTCTAGTATTTAATATTTTACTTACCCCTAACTTTTAACAGGAAAAATATTTCACTGTTTTTTGTTGCTCTTTATTTATTACACTATCTTCTACTTTGTTATGTTTGAAAGGTTAACAGATGCTTTTATGTTGTAAATATGTTGATTTTGTCAAACAGGTACCTAAAAAAGTTGCACAAGAAAATAAAGGCTGTAAAAACCAGATTTCTATATTCTTCTCTCTTACTCAAAAACCCATTTAATCATCTTGGAATATTTATAGCCGAGCAACATCAATTAAAAAAAAAAAAAAAATGATAATGATGCCATCCTAGTTTGCATTATTTTTTGTGGCTCTGGACCCAGGTAAAAGCAGCCGGATCTGGAGCAGGGTGTCTCTTTCAGCTCTGGAATCAGCCTGGAGCTGGAACAGGGTGTCTCTTTCAGCTCGGGAGCAGACTGGAGCTGGAGCAGGGTGTCTCTTTCAACTCTGAAGCTGCCTGGAGCTGAACTACCGGAGCCACTCTGAAGCTGAAGCCAGCAAACCCTGAGCACTGCCAACCCTAGTACTGTATATAGGATGTGGTCATTGTACAACACTGTTTAAAAATTGTGGTATACTTCTGCACGTCTTATAAATCTACTGCTAAACTATCTGCTAAATTGATTTCTTTGATATTATGCTTTTTGTAACCTAAAGGTCCAAAATGCACTGCACTCACCTGTATCCACTCACCATTTTGCCACAATTCTCTGTAGGGTATTACATTAATCGTTATGGAATGTTCTAATACGGGTAAATTAATGTAATATGTTCAAGGTAAGCATCATCCTCCTGCAATGTGTTAAACTGTGGTTTATATGAAAAGGATACCAAATTCAAAATGGTATTTGTATTATAGTTTCAATATATTTATTGTTTAATTTTATACATTTATACATTAAAAAAAAAACAGTTATACATAACTGAGGGACATGTATCAAGATCAATTGACAATCATGAAAGTAGTGCTCTGCCACGGCACAAATTTTACCCCATTTCAAATGTATTAACTGGACCAAAATTAATGAGGCATGGCATAAGCTGCCACAAATGTTTAAATGTGCTGCACTGATGCTCAAAATGGGCTACTGGTAGCACAGATTAACTGACTAATCAGAAAAATAGCCCCCTCCCCTCAATATAGGCTAACTCAATTGAACAATAGGTAGGTCATTTGGTGAGGCAGAAATTACAGTTCAAAATGGGATAACCTGTGTTTTAAATAAAATTTACAGGTTTTAACCCACTAAAGCCCAGACAGCTCATCTGGTGTCTTGACCTTATTATTATTATTATTATTATTATTATTATTATTATTATTATTATATGACAGATGAAACCAAATATACATAATGAAAAGGGTAACTTTATGAACCAAGTTTATTAAACAACTGATACAAACAATTGTACATAATGAAATAGCCGGTATCAAGCTATAATTTCATCCTCAGGGAGATCATAAAGGGTAATGCGGACCTTAAATACTCTCCCATCTTCTCAGTGCTCTTCCTCTGTTCCTGGGTTATTCAGGAACGTTAGGAGGCTGCACTCTTCATCTTAAGAAATACTTTATGACTGCTGCCTTAATGCTCTTTCCCATCAGCTGCTTTCTGACTTTTTCTTTGCACCCAAATAAGACCAATTTGAAACTGGACTTATTTGTAGACCCTTTTAGAGCTAGTGCAGCTGTTCTGCCATTCATAAATCACATTTTAATTTTCAGACTTCATTTACAAATGAGCCTCACGTACAATTTGCCCATGCATATAATTAAGGCTTGACAAGCCTTAAAATGCATGGCTAATGAGCAGCGGAGTGCATTGCACGACAGAACGTATTTTGGCGGTGCTAACACAGCCTTAACTTACCAAAAGTGTAATGATACATAAAGGGCAATTTTGAGGCCGGCATAAACATTAATGCAGTCACAAATGCTTGATCCATGACCCTCAAACTCTTTATATATTTAAAAAAAAATCAATATCTTGTGTTGTAAATGTGTCAAATTAATTCTGGCCCAGGATAGCACTAATCTTGGCCTACCTTACTTAGACTATCAAGGTACAGTAAGGTAATCCCAATATTAGTGCAAATCATGGTCTGAAAATCAGCCTTTAGAGAACATTTCTTAAAAATGTAGAGAAGCTACAAAACGATCGCTTCAGATTATAAATATTATTATATTTATTTACCAAGCATACGTACTGCACGCAGGAAATAAAAATGTACATTATAAATATCATATGGGAGATACTGAAATTGGAGAAGGAATCTATGAAAAAGACCTAGGAGTTTTTGTTGACTCAGAAATGTCTTCATCTAGACAATGTGGGGAAGCTATAAAAAAGGCTAACAAGATGCTCGGATACATTGTGAAAAGTGTTGAATTTAAATCAAGGGAAGTAATGTTAAAACTGTACAATGCACTAGTAAGACCTCATCTTGAATATTGTGTGCAGTTCTGGTCACCTCGCTATAAAAAAGATATTGCTGCTCTAGAAAGAGTGCAAAGAAGAGCGACCAGAATTATTCCGGGCTTAAAAGGCATGTCATATGCAGACAGGCTAAAAGAATTGAATCTGTTCAGTCTTGAACAAAGAAGACTACATGGCGACCTAATTCAAGCATTCAAAATTCTAAAAGGTATTGACAGTGTCGACCCAAGGGACTTTTTCAGCCTAAAAAAAGAAACAAGGACCAGGGGTCACAAATGGAATTTAGACAAAGGGGCATTCAGAACAGAAAAGAGGAGGCACTTTTTTACACAGAGAATCGTGAGGGTCTGGAATCAACTCCCCAGTAATGTTGTTGAAGCTGACACCCTGGGATCCTTCAAGAAGCTGCTTGATGAGATTTTGGGATCAATAAGCTACTAACAACCAAACGAGCAAGATGGGCCGAATGGCCTCCTCTCGTTTGTAAACTTTCTTATGTTCTTATTAACTTGGAGTCTGGTGAATGGATTCCTTCATTTTATGTATCTGCCAGGCCAGTTACATGACAAGCTTATACCAAGATTAACTCTATTCATACTTCAGATAAACAGCCACAGGGGGATTAAACAACATCTACACTTTTAAGAAAGGAAGGACATGTTGTTTAAAATGCTGTCTAGTTTAAGGGTCACTGCTGTCAAGAGTCTCTTGAATACTAAGTATCTTGTATTGCTTGTCACTGCTTTGCTCTTGAGTTAAACACTCCAAAGGAAACAGGGGATAATTATCTATAGCAGTATTACTACAAATTGAAACTGAAGTCCTTAAAAGCTAAGAGAAATGTTTAAAGTGGGGCATATTCAGAAAATAAGAAATCCCAGTTGAGCACTTTAAGTTTATGACATGCCTCTCTCTGGGAGTGGAGCAGATCTTTTGGAGATCAGTGGATTATAAATGGTGTGAATTTTTTTTACCAAGTTCTAGTTTTTTGTACCAGTCCTGACTTATTTATTGAGCTACAATTATTTTGCGAATCTACTACACGTTTTTTGATAGTCATATTTATTTACCTACTTCATTTTATTTTAATATAAAGCTATGGCAAAAGTGTTTCATTACCTAGAATTTTAGGGCCTAGACCTAATTAAAAACACACATATATGATGGCAATGGCTGGGTTTCCACACAGTTTAGACACTCCAGATTCTCTCTCCACCATCATGACTTACAATTTGTGATGTAGCACGCACATTCTTCACGCTGTAGGAAGTGTATGTCTAAAACATTGTACGACTTTAAAAGGGTGAGTAAATCGCCATCACACTAAAAACATGTACAATTTACCAAAAACAGGTTTGTTTTGTGGAAGCATACCCAAAAGTTGTGCCCTATGTATGGCTGAAGAAGTGGTGCACACGGGAAGGCTTCACCTATCTTGATCATTGGACCACATTCTACAGCAAGGACTATCTGTATAGATGGGACTGACTGCACTTAAAAGGGAACCAGTCTACATGGAGAAAAGATCCTAGAGCAGGTTCAGAAGCATTTAAACTAGAAAGGAAGGGGGGAGAAATCAATACTCCATATTGAGAAACACAGTAAGTTCAATTCACAGATTGGACCGCCTTACTACAACAGTGTGCTGCCTTCCAGCAGCCTCTGTCAAGCACATCACTGAGAACGTGGACAGGCTCCTAGAACGAACAGAAGACGACCCGGTAGTAGTCGTCCACATCGGTACAAACAACATTGGAAGAGACAGACCAAAATCCCTGCAAAACAAATTCAGAGAGCTAGGAAGGAAATTAAAAGACAAGACCAAAACTGTGGTATTTTCTGGGATACTACCGGCACCTTGCAAAGGACCATATGGACAGCTGGAAATAATTAATTTAAACGCATGACTGAAGACGTGGTGCACACGGGAACCCTTCACCTATCTTGATCATTGGACCACATTCTACAACTAGGACTATCTGTATAGACGGGACGGACTGCACTTAAATAAAAAGGGAACCAATCTACTTGGAGAAAAGATCCTCAAGCAGGTTCAGAAGCATTTAAACTAGAAAGGAAGGGGGAGAAATCAACAAAAAAACAGAAGGGAGACCGCATCAAAACAAGGACAACAACTCAGGTAAGACAACCATTAAATGTATTTATCTAAACGCTAGAAGTAGCAGAAACAAAATTTTAGAACTTGAAGCTACTGCACTAACAAGTAACTATGATGTGATAGGTGTTACAGAAACTTGGTTGTCAGAAAGTGATGGGGACGAATATAATATTTGTGGGTATACACTGTATAGGAAAGACAGGCAGGACAGAAGAGGTGGAGGGGTAGTGCTATACATAAGAAACAGTCTTGAAGCCCAGGTGTTAAACCTGGACAAAGAAAATAAAGCCGAATCAATATGGGTCAGAATAACGGACAAAAATTCAAAGGGCATAATAATAGAAGCATGCTATAGACCGCCAGATTCGGACGGTGAGCAAAATAATCTGTTATACAATGACGTTAGAAATGTATGTAGCAAAGGAGAAGCCATGCTAATGGAGGATTTCAACTTCCCCCATATAAAATGGGAAAACCCGGTGGGTAGCACGATGGACGAAATTGAAATGGTGGAAATGACAAATGACTGCTTCCTAACACAATTTGTCAAGGCACCGACTAGAGGGGAGGCATGTCTTGATTTAGTCTTTTCAAATAACGAAGACAGAATAACTAAAACAGAGGTCAGAGAACCACTAGCAAGCTCAGACCACATGGTCTCATTTGAAGTGCTTTTTAAAACCCCAAAAGTAATGATTAAAGCTAAGGTTTACAATTTTAAAAAAGTAAACTATGAAGGTATGAAACAGAGACTAGCAGAAGTAGATTGGAATAAAATAGAGAAAACATCCACAGAAAAAGGATGGCTGTTCTTCAAAAATGTAGTACTAGAGGCGCAAAACAATTACATCTCTAAAGTAGACAAATCTAAATGTAAAACTAAATTCCAAAATGTTTTTCCAATATTACAACAGCAAGAGAACATTCAAAGAGGAGGTTAAATGTCTAAGAGATAAAAATGGCAAAATCATAGATGAAGAAAAAAAATAGCAAATATATTAAGTGATTACTTTTTACAAGTTTTTACAAAGGAGGATACGGACAACATGCCCCACATGTCATCCAGTTCCTATCCAGTTTTAAATAAATTTAGCATAACTGAGGCAGAAGTTTTAAAGGGACTAGGAGCTCTTAAAATAAACAAATCCCCTGGGCCGGATGAGACCCCCCCAATAGTACTCAAAGAAATGAAAGAAGTTATTTACAAACCGCTAACCAAGATCATGCAACAGTCTCTTGACACAGGGGTTGTAACGCCAGACTGGAAAATTGCAAACGTAATACAGATCCACAAAAAGGGAAACAAAACTGAACCAGGTAACTACGGACCAGTAAGCCTGACTTCTATTATATGCAAACTTATGGAAACTGTAATAAGATCCAAAATGGAAAATTACCTATATGGTAACAGTATCCTGGGAGACAGTCAACATGGTTTTAGGAAAGGGAGATCGTGTCTAACTAACCTGCTTGATTTTTTTGAGGATGCAACATCGATAATGGATAATTGCAAAGCATATGACATGGTTTATTTAGATTTCCAGAAAGCTTTTGACAAAGTCCCGCATAAAAGATTAATTCTCAAACTGAATGCAGTAGGGATTCAAGGAAACACATGTACATGAATTAGGGAGTGGTTAACATGTAGAAAACAGAAAGTATTGATTAGAGGAGAAACCTCAGAATGGAGTGTGGTAACCAGTGGAGTACCACAGGTATAAGTATTAGGTCCTCTGCTATTCCTAATCTACATTAATGATTTTGATTCTGGTATAGTAAGCAAACTTGTTAAATTCACAGACGACAGAAAAATAGGAGGAGTGGCAAACACTGTTGCAGCAGCAAAGGTCATTCAAAATGATCTAGACAGGATTCAGAACTGGGCAGACACATGGCAAATGACATTTAATAGAGAAAAGTGTAAGATACTGCATGCACGAAAGTTGTGTTCAGTTCTGGTCACCTCGCTACAAAAAGGATATTGCTGGTCTAGAAAGAGTGCAAAGAAGAGCGGCCAGAATTATTCTGGGTTTAAAAGGCATGTTATATGCTGACAAGCTAAAATAATTGAATCTATTCAGTCTTGAACAAAGAAGACTATGCAGCGACCTAATTCAAGCATTCAAAATTCTAAAAGGTATTGACAATGTCGACCCAAGGGACTTTTTTGATGTGAAAAAAGAAACAAGGACCAGGGTCAGAAATGGAGATTAGACAAAGGGGCATTCAGAACAGAAAATAGGAGGCACTTTTTTACACAGAGAATCGTGACGGTCTGGAATCAACTCCCCAGTAATGTTGTTGAAGCTGACACCCTGGGATCCTTCAAGAAGCTGCTTGATGAGATTCTGGGATCAATAAGCTACTAACAACCAAACGAGCAAGATGGGCCGAATGGCCTCCTCTCATTTGTAAACTTTCTTATGTTCTTATGTTCATGAGACTTTAGCAGTGAAAATCCTGTTTGTGACATAACCTTGAGGTAACTTTCTGCTATAACGTAAGGCTGTACAAAGCAATGTTTTATTAATGACTAAGATCTGCTGGAATAGCCCTGGCAAGATTATTTGATGAAATAGTGAAAAATATGCATACAGTAGGATGGGTTTACAGACCTCTTTATTCAGTATAGTAAGGATCAGATTTACTACAGTTCTGTATAGGAAAACGTGTGTGTGTGTGTGTGTGTGTGTGTGTGTGTGTGTGTGTGTGTGTGTGTGTATGTGTGTGTGTGTGTGTGTGTGTGTGTGTGTGTGTGTGTGTGTATAGTACGTTTAGAATAAAAATACAATATGTGCACAACAACACAACCTAAAAACGTTGTAGAAACCCAGTTTAAGAAAGCTGCACGATATCAGTCGTCCCGCAGTTCAAATTGGACAGAATGCACCCTCCGTATTTTATTATTAAGTAATTTGCATTGGGACACAGAATTTCTCTTCCTAAAAGAAAACTACATGGAAACCCAATTACCCAAAAGGTACGACCAAAATACCGTGACAAAAAGGTGAGACTTATTTTGCATGGAAACCCAGCCGTTGATTGACCTCAAGTATTGTGTTGATAAGTGTGTTCTGCAAGCAAAAGACATCCAACTTCCAATGACTAAACTGGCTTAAATCAGCTTATATATAATGTATTTATATTTGTTGTGTAACTGATGGTCTTTATTTTTGGCGCACTTGGATTTCCAAGGATGTGGGTTTTTTTTGGTAATGACCTTTTGTGCTTATTTGAACTAAATGGCTTTCACTACCTGCTGAGTTCCTGGGCTGCTTATTTTGAGTCACCAGTGTTCCTCCATGAATAATGCAAGTAGAGAACAGGTTTGTCGTAAGACATTGAAAACTGACTGTTATAAAGATTGTCCAGATCTGTCTCTTATGTCTGACAAAAGCCAGTACAAAAACAAAACTATATGTTTAAACAAAAAACTCAGTTCAACATCTACCAGTTGGCTAATTAAAAAAAAAAAAAATCATCTTAAAAAATATTCCTATTTGAAATAATTATATGCGTAATGTACAATGTATTTACTGTACTGTTAAATATATATAATTTTTCATTCTCCTCAGGACTATAAGCAATTTAAACTTTTTTAAATGTTTTTTTTTTTCAATTACAAAACTACACTCTACCTGTACAAGTACCCTTCTAAAGGTTTACCATAATAAAAGCATTGCAGCATGTAATAAAGCATAGTGAAAGCATGGTAATGCATAGATAAGCATTGCAATGACTAACGAGGTACGGCTAAGCTGATTCATAAAAATGACAAGCTAAGAAAAACTGTGGTGAATGCATAGTATAACCATGGAAAAATCATGGCAAAACTGCAAAAAAATACTGTGGTAAGCTTTTATAAGGGGAATGCCAATAACTAGATATTGTCTTATTAATATGAAAAGAAAACAAATACAGACAAACGTGGAATGGTAAAAATGTACAATACATTTAAAAAGTGATGGTTCACCAATATCCAGCTGTAAAGTTACATTTCTAAACAGCGGGAACTGTATATTATTGTTTTTTGTGGTTTTCAGGAATTTGTATGACCCCTTCTCAATAATATAGTCTATATATCGATATTGAAACTGTATTAATTATTCTCGTTATATGTATTACACGTGTATGCCAATTAGATTAGCTTGTTGTTTTAGTGGATTTTAAACAAACAAGCATACAAAATAAAAACAATTACGTTTCATCTGCTACGCTACCTACCCCGCCGAGTTATTATTTATTGAACCCTAATCGCAAACAATTAGTCCAGCTCTTATAAATGTTTACCATAAAAGATGCATTGCAAATTTAATGCTGCATATCGAAGCAGTGATGTATGGTAGAACGACATTTTTAAAACAAAAATTAAGCATTTGTCAAGAAGTGATTTCAACCACACACAAGTATAAAATTATAACTAAACATGTTTTTTTTTTATTATATATATATATATATATATATATATATATATATATATATATATATATATATATATATATGCTATAACACATTGCTTTGCTGTAAAAACAATTTTATGGTAAATATTCAAATACAGCCATTTGTTAAAGAATGAAAAAAACCTTGAACGATACGATTGATTTCTAAAGATAAAAATTAATTAAACATGAATTTACTTTACACCTAAATAGACAAGATGACTAATGACAATTTTTTAAACAAAAAGAGAAAAACTTGGGCCGCCCCCTATTTAGGTCTGCAACCCCATTCACATTTGCGTTTTAAGACGCCTTTGCGCATTCACATATGTGACTCAATATTTAGCGATTTAATAGAGAAATAAAGTGTGAGCACTGTTTATTTTTTAGAACAGTTTACCCCAAATGCAACAATATAATGCGGTCTGTTCAAAGGAAAAGGTCTGTTTTTTTACTTACTTTCAAAGACAAAAATACACTAACTGGGTATGTGACTATTTAGGGTAAGGTTGAATTTTAAAGTCAGTCAAATGGAAAGTTTAGATTTTTACAAAGCCGCTTTTTAATGCTTTATTTAGATAAATTGATTCACATTTTATATTTGTATAAACTGAAATAGATTGGACTAAGAACCCGTTCACGATACTGTGCTGACCCAGGACCGCCACATATTTATATCCGCAACCCCGTTCATATTTGCGGTTTAAGAGACCTTTGCACGTATGTGACTGAAAAGCAGGCCTAAATGTGGCAAACTGCTTTTTTTATGGAAAGATAGCCTGCACTCAGAAAGACACAGCATTAAATAATGTTAAAAACATTTTTCTGCTCATTTACTGTAACCATTACCAGTAAAGACTGAACATTAGTATTATCCCTTCTCTTAGAATATTCCTGAGCATATGGCTATATAACAAAACCCTGGTCTCACATGTAAACGACAACTTAATTGAGGGAGGTGCCGTAAATACAGCAATACACGGTCACATATCAAATACACTTTGCTTAACAACATACGTAATAAACCACTGCTCTAGCACCAGTAGAACAACATTAACAATAACAGGCTGTGGCAAAGTGGTTGAGTGGATACAAGTGTAGGAGCAATGCAGTGCATAATGAAGCAGACAGAGAGGTTTATAATCTAGTTTGGAAAGGGTTTTATTGTTTTATATCCAGGTCTAGTGACCAAATAATAATCCCTGGCAATACACAACACTGTGTTGTGCATGGAGTAAACAACAATGGGGTTGCAGTCCCAAATGATAAACACAAATATCCGTTGCACAATATACTAACACGGTCACCAGTCCTGGGTGCGTGTGCGTGCTTTAGTGCTCGTAGTGGGTGATTTACTATCACTGATAGTAGTGCAGTGCTGTTCCAGGTTTTGTGCTGGCCCTTGGTGACTGCTCCAGAACGTGTTAGCCATCTAAAAATCACAAACAACATAATTATAGACAAACAAGCAAAACACTCACGATACGTATATTCACTGGGTCTCTCACACATCCTTTTAGGTTCAACAACATCAACCAAAGTGAAGGAACAGACTGCGTCTCTACATCCCTTTTTATGCCGTCACACGTGACCTCTTGATAAACGAGTGCAGCCACATTATATTATTATTATTATTCTCTAGTCCCTAACCATTACAAGTAAAGACTGAACATCAGGATTATCCCTTCTCTTGGACGATTATCGAACATATGGCTATAGAATAACATTAACAATAATAATCACAACAACAGGTATTGAAATATAACAAATATTACAGCGAAAATACAATTACTTACTGTTTCAAATTTTAAGCAAGTTACAAGCTTACCAGTGCCATTGATCAACAAAACAAATTATTATTATTATTATTATTATTATTATTATTATTATTATTATTATTTAAATATTACAAATACATGTGGTTCTGTGTTTTAAAATTTTTTGTAAAAAAATTAATGTTAGTTCAACTCATCTTCGACATCCGGATGGCTATTGTAAAATTGAGCTGCAGCATTCTCCAGCTGAGATGTGCTGGCGTTGAGCACAGAAAAAAATCCAAAGTTTTCTGCTGTTTTACATTACGGTCTACCAATTTCATGTGACACTGTGTGGCAGGGCAGAAAAGCCCTGTGTGTAAGTAGGGGCAGAGCAAAGCCTTGCTGATTAAATGTATTGTATTTATTATTATTTATAAGGAAATGTATGGTTGTGGAATGGGTGAGTTTGTGTGTATTTAAAATAACGATTTGTGTATTGTTTTAGTTATGATTTGAATGCATTTTGTGTTAATTTAAAAAAAAAAAACACTGTGTTTGTTATTGTGTGGCAGCGTGGATGGGGTTAAACACCCATCCACTAAACTCGGGCAGAATGTGACCATCTCCAGAATGATTCATTTATTGTTAACCCAGAGATGGTCACATGTAGAAAAAACAGCAGCTTCTGTGTTCAAGGGGGGGTGTTCAAGAGGAGAAACGTGCGAGTGAGATGGGAGAAAATTAAAAACAGAACTGAAAGTAAGAAGGAAAGCAAGCAATTGCTACCCGTGCTAGGCAGACCAGCTCAGTATTTGTTTAGGGTTTTGTACTTTGTGTTCGTGACCTGTTTTTGTTATTTGGGCATTTGGGCTGCTCAGACCAGCATGTTTAAAATCTGTTTCTGGTGTGAGATTTTGCTGTATTTAAGATTTTAAATACAGCATAATCTCAGGAGCGGGATACAAATGCAAGTAATATGTAGGAGTGGGAGTGGGTTTTGCAGGGCAGGACAGGAGCAGGATTACAAAAATAATCCCGGCACAGCTATACCTGGAGGGTATGCAATTAAGATTACTCATTAAGGTTGGGCAAGAAAGACATTTTATATTAAGCAAAGGCCGTTGTGGAAACACCATTTTATTTAAACTGTTTGCATTTGTTTTGTTTTTTTATATGTGTTTGAGGCTATCATGAAACAAGTACTAATTTCTGTTCATCATCTGTTTCTTCTACAGATGTGAACAACTGTCTAACACGTAATCATTTAGTTGCAGCAAGTATTAATTACAGACTCCCTGCCCTATATAGAATTGGTTAAATCTGAGTCATCAATCATATGTCGCGAAACCAAAGTGAATATATATATATAATATATATATATATATATATATATATATATATATATATATATATATATATATATATATATATATGCAGTGTATGATCTCACATGTCACCAGTTGGTGTAGTGTGGCCATATATATATATATGTGTGGTTCCTGTTAATAAAATAAGTCAAAGCATAATAAGATCCCAATATTACTTTATCCATTAAGCCATATTAAATGAACTGCAGATTATTAGTACTTTTATGTAAGAGCTCATGAGAGTTTTTGGCTTTAAGACTAATTTACATACATTTTATTCTTCATCGCATGCCTAATAACCCTGATAAAAATGGGCACTGACTTTCATATTAATTCTGCAATACTTGCTGAATTACTGTAGTCATAGAAAAATATGTGCAATGAAAATGAATAAGGAACAATCCTACAGAGGCTTTCTACTCAAAGGCAATCCAAGAGTTTAATATGTAGTACAGAATCACTACAAAATGCCAATATTTAAAGAGTAATGTGTGACTGCTGCTATTAACATTAGTTTATATATAATCAGATATAATATATATATATATATATATATATATATATATATATATATATATATATATATCATATTTTTTTTCTTTATCAAAGATTTATTCAATTTTTCAGTACAGTAGACTCTTGCTAATTCAAACATGGTAGTTAAATTGAAATCCAGAATGATAGCCTAATGAAATGCATGCTTTTAGCAGATATAGAAACAAAACTTTAATATCTGGCAAATGTATAACACTCATCTGTTTCAAAAGGTTATTAGTTATTTTTGGATGAATTATAAATATCAAAAGGAGTAAAAAAAAAAAAAAAAAAAAAACATGTGCCATTATATTAGTAACATTAACGATCAGAACTCAAAACAAATCACTGTTCTGAACAGGGTCTGGTCCCAACCATAGGCACAGGTTATTATTATTATTATTACTAGTAGTAGTAGTAGTAGTATTTGTTTATTTAGCAAGGTAACTTACAGAGACTAGGGTGTGTGAACTATGCATCATTTAAGTTAGGTTAAGTGTTAAATTAAGTTAAGGTTAAGTGACTTGCTCAGCCCTTCCTCCACCAATATTCTGGGAAGCAGTCCCAGCCCCACAAATTAGCTTACATATAATCATTTTACATACATTTTGACATTTATCTGTATCTGTATAATAATTATGTGGATCCACAACGAAGCCAGGAGACCTATAGTGACGGAGGACAACTCAGATCTGGCGGCATCACTGCAGAACCACAGCGCCCTATCGGCCACAGGGGTCACTGATGAGTGGTGATCCGTGGATTCCCCTGCTGACCTAAGCCCTCCCTACCCAGGAGGCTCTCAATCAATTGTGCGCGGCTCCCTAGGAACCCCCAGTCACGGTCGGCTGTGACATAGCCTGGATACACAACATGTTTTTAAAATTCCACCTCATGATGGTAAAATCCGCAATACATAGTGTACCTATCAAATAACATTTTACCTCAGAGTAGTTTAACAAGGAAAACAGTGTTATTTCTCCTTTGTTAATAGTGAAAGTTCTGAGCCCTATATTCGCGTAAGTCTTTCACAGACCACCGGCTCTCGCACAAGGTGACGAAACCAGAAAGGGTCAAATTGTGTCAGGGTCCACTTTCTTTTGTCATTTCCATATTCAATATTATGTTGGTTTATTTTATTGTTGTTTATTATGTTAGTGTATTCAATTTTTGTATTCAATATTATGTTTGTCATATAATGTAATTTCTGCATATTTCCATTATATACAGATTTTATTTGTGTGTTTTATTTACGGTAATTGAAATGAGTTACTGTCTACCTTATTATTGTATTTTGAGTTACTCTGTCTATGCTGCTACTTTATTGTTTAGACTCGATCAAAGCCAGTTTAATTTGAACGCACTGTGTTTGTGTTTTACAATCACAAAGGCAGCCAGAGCAGCAACAGAGAACTTTCACAATTTACCTGGAAATTTTAATTTGGGGCCTCGCATAAGAAGCAGAGCATATATTTTTGTTTTAATATCCTAAATTGCATGAACATAGATTAAATATATTCTTATCTTCTTGTTATTATTAAATGTTAGTCTTCTGCCATGCAACAAAAGGAGCTTCATGAATTTTTTTCTTGATAATTTCTTGCGCAGTAAAGGAAATGTATGAAATCAAGTCATTCTGTCTGTATGGCTTTTGACATCCCAGTAAATACAGTTGCTTGTTCAATGTGTGCAGCAAGTAACTTGTCATAGCGAGCAGTTATTTCTGTGAGTTCCCTGTAGTTCCTGGCGTTTCATTGTGACCACGGAATGCTAGTTCCTGCTGAGCTAGATATGCTATGATGTTTTATAACACAAACCAGATTTTTTGAATCAGTAAAGCCATACTTGTGAGCAAACTACCACTGTTACTGAAAAGTAAACGGCCAGCAATAAAGACGGTTATTAGCTGCACCCCTGGTCAGCCAATCCATTCAATCATGCCAACCTCTCTGAAATGACATGTTCTTGTTTGAATTTCCAATTTTTGGTAGTGGCCTCCTTTAGATTTTTTTCATGTAATCTAGCATGGCAAACAGAGTTTATATCAGCTGATTGATTATGTAATCCTCTATTCTACCTTTAAAAATGCACCAAGGGCTATTCAAGGCACAGGATTGCGTGGAGGAAGAACCTTTGTAAGTACATGGGTTTTCCCTTGGCTTGCGGAAAGCCGTCCTCATGGTGAGACTGAATCGATCGGCCTCCAAAGCTGGGAAGCAACCAATACTTCCCCCAAGGGGAACCTAAAGGTGAGAGAATGGGAAAACTAATGATTGATTCGGCTGGGGGCCCCCTCTGGCTTGCGGAATATCTTCCTGGCAGAGGAAGGCCAGTGCAGCTGGACCTCTAAGGTTGGGAAGTGAGCTTCATTTACCCTCAGAGGGAAGCTGTTGCAGAGGTGGAGCAGCACAGTGGAGGGATGGTGGAATACGAAAAACGCAAGACAGAGAACAAGGGCATGAGTTGGGGTTTAAAAAGGGAGATTGACAGAGATTATTGACAGACAAAACAGAGGAGCCCTAGCTCCTGTCCTCTGAATCGTGCTCATGGTAAAGTAAGACAAAAAAAAGCTGTGTTTAAATATATTTAGTTTTTTTTTTTTTTCTAGTCACTTTTTAAAATCTCCAGAAAATTGAATGTGAAACCAAATGATGCAATTTACATTATTCAACACCAGTCATAATTTTAACATTTTAAAAATGAAAATGAAAAACAGTTTATGAGTATATGAGTATAATTGATACCCTTTTAAAGGGAAACTAATATACAAATATGCTAATGTACAGTTTAATTTGAAATGCAGTAAGGTGTGTAATAAACTGGCTCTGCTGTGATTGAGCAGTTGGTTCAAACAATTTAAAAGCAAATGCTGGAGTTTTTCTGTATAATTCTGTGTAAATAAATATAAAACCATAAAAAGGGGGCAACTATGTAAGTCCAGAATAAGAAAACATTTTTTTTTTTTTTTTTATGATGACCTGTTTTTTGGATGATGATAATAATAGTAATAATAATATCAGTAATAAAATAAATTTGAATGAAATGGATGCAGTAATTATATCAATTAAATATGGGATTAAAATCAAGATTAACTGAGATTACAAAATGTAATCGTATATATATATATATATATATATATATATATATAATATATATATAATATATATATATATATATATATATATATATATATAAAATTTCACTTTGAAAATTTGATCCATCCACATTATGATGTTATATCTATTTAACGTATTCAATGGGGCTTCATTGTCTATCCTCTCTATATACAATTTTGTAGTACAAACAATGTGTCATTTAAGACATGAGAGGGCATGGGCTGTGGTGGTTATTGTCACTTCTTGGTGCGTTGTTAGGCACGAAAGGCAGTCGACCAAGAACCACTCAAGAAGTGACAATATCCAGCACTACCCATACCCTGTGCCGTATTGCTTTTATAAAACTGACTTATTCTACGTAACATCATTGCTAGGTAATTCATTTCCACTGGTTCTAGCATATACCAAACAGCGCAAGAATTTAAGGTGCTTTTTTGGGTTATTAATTATTAAGTAATTAATTTAAGTCAAATTGCATTATTTTTAGAAAGCCAGTCATTTAAACATTTAACAGCCCAAGTTGTTGTTTTTTTTTTTTTTTTCTAGCACGTCAATGTGACATTTTTATACCTGTAAAGAGAGTGAATGAGTGGTAGTAAAGGAGAAGTGAGACAGAAGAAAGGCGAGAGTCAGATGGTTCAGCATTGCGTGTATACTGTAGAAAAATATAAAAAATATCCACAGTTAAAAATTAATGAAGTCAATTTCACAAAACAATGGCTTATACCAGCTAAAAGGAGTAAAATAAAACTGAATATCTGACAATTGGATCCGACCGAAGTTACAGAAAGTGACTGGTAAGTACTACAAATAAAACACCGAAACAGAGTCTTGTTTAAAATAGCAAACTGGTTCGTAATTTAATATAAACTGGAAGATGTGACACCTTGATGTCTTCAGTATCTTCCATGACAGCAGGTATTTTGACAGGTGTTTTCTTTGATTTTGGTGGCACAGTGATACGTGGTTAGCACAGGTGCAGTGATTTGCCTTTGCACCCAAGTAGTTCCTAATCGTGACATTGTGTTGGATATTGTAATGGCTTGGAACCCTGTTGGACCAATCAGCATGCAGCATTCTGATAATCTGTTTTATATAGATGAGCAATATTGTCAGTACAGAGCGATGATAATTTTACATAAGGTAGGTGTTTTATCCAATTGAGTTTACTGAAAATGTACCATTTTGATGTTTAAAAACAAGGCTTTTACAGAGATTATTTTCAATTTTCCAGCAAACTATAGAGGAATCTGGCCCCTGAATACCACCAAACACTTTATAAACCCTGTGCCTATGTTCCCAACTGGTCAGGATTAGCAAGAGTACAGTGTGTCTGGATGACCACACAATTCCTACCACCAGGCATGAGGTTACAATGGTTTTTAGGGAAGTGTTTTCAGACGGTCCTATGTTTTGAATCAAGGTTCCTTCACTAGTCAAAGATTCAAAGGGTAGTTCTCAGCCTCCTAAGATTTGTCACGCATTCACACACTGTCAACAGCAATATCAGACTGATATAAATCACACATTTGTCATTATCTTGCAAAATGATTTTTCACAGGATAAGAACAGCATGCTAGGACAAGCAGATCAGCATTCGCAACTAAATGAAATAACCTGCTTTTGACATCGACAAGGTGCCATAGATACTTATAAAAAAAATATTTCTGGCAGTTTTGCTCCCCAACAATTACTGGATAACATTAAGATGGGAGCTTACATTACCTTCTTTTAAATGTAATGAAAATACAGCAAACTCACTGATAATTGGTTAATTAATTGGTATTTACAGTATAATCCTAAATCTCAAAAAACTACTCACTAATCTTTTGTAGTCATTTTTGTATTACTTTAGTATAAATACGTGTTAATTTGGATTCATATGTTGTTTTTTTCTGACTTTATGTGAACGAAAAGACACACATTTGCCCGTTTTCCCATTGGAAATAGTGATATTTTGAAATATCACTGTCCTGATCACAAAAGCAAAGTTTGTGGGGAATAATAGCCATTTTCTATACTTTTGAGGCATAAGCAATTAGGAAATAATACTTACTACCCAGGAACAAAAATTGTGTTGACATAGTGTAATAATTAGGCATTACAAATTGGGAGAAAAATAACAAAAAATAATTGGCACCGACTAAATTAAAAAATAAATAAATAAAATAAAGATCTAGTTGTTAAATTTGGGGTTCTAGGTGTTACATTTGACTCTACATTGTCTTTTGAGGACCCAGTACCTTTGTTTCAATATGAAATATTGCTCGTCTTAGATCATCTTTGTCAATGTTTGATACAGAGAAACTGATACATATCCTTCATTTCATTGAGTTGACTACTGTAATGCCTTGTTTGTGGGTGTTTCCACTAATGCTCTTAATAAGTTGCAATACATTAAAAATTATGCTGCTCGAGTTTTAACAAGAAAAAGAGCATGACCATATAATACCAGTTTTAGCATCTCTCCACTGGTTACCAGTTAAATATAGAATTGACTTTAAGATCTTGGTGCTGACCTTCAAGGCCTTGAATAGCCTGAGCCCATCTGACATCAAGGATCTGCTTTGCTGCTACATTCCCCAAACGTAACTTGTGGTCAGCTAAAAATTAACTCCTTTCCGTGCCAAGAACAGAGTTAAAAACTACGGAAGAGCATGCCTTTTGCTCTTTGGTCCCTCATCTCTGGAACTCCCTTCCAAGGTCTATCAGGGACTCTGAGTCTGTTTAACCCTTCACTTTCCAGTCAAATGTCAGACCCATCAAAAAGGCATAAAGCACAGGTCTCTAGTCGTTTTTTCTGCATAAAAAGCCGAGAAAACCTTTCAATGGCCGAATGAGACCGATAGGAGCCGAATGAAACCGAAAAAAGGGCGTATCTCATAGCCCCATGCACTACAGAGATAACATGGACAAAACAAAGAATATCACTGATATTTGCAGAGGTTTTTGAGATGTTATAGTAATAAAATAATGACTTGGATCGCAGCATTAAGGAGTTTGGTGATAAAACGAGTGATCAGGAGAGGATTTATCAGTATGTATGTCTATAAAGAGGTATGTGAAAAATACAGTGAACAAGGGGTGGGGCTTGGCTGGAGATGGAGTACTGAGTGTCCTTTTGCGATTTCAATGCCTTTTAAACCTGTTTTACTCTGAAAAAAATATTTCCAACAGCACGTGTAAAATAAATAGCGCATGTGAAAATAAATTGGACCTGACGCACCTGACGAGCGCTGAATAAATGGACTGCAAAGTGTTAAATCCTCCGTATCGTAACTGTAACACAGCTTTAAATCCCGCTCACAAGCCTCCATCCTAATTGTAATCTCGTTTCAAATCTCGCAAGCGGTGTTTCCAATAGAAATGTAGGAATGTGCTGTCACTCAGTAGTTGGGTCGGTTTTAAAATTTTCAAACAAATCAATGATAGAATCAGGAAGGCGGGACATTGCCCAGTAGCACTGGGAAATGTATTTATTATTATTTTTGTAATATGTTTTATTTTTTAATGGGAAAGGGGTAAAGTCAACGTGAATAGATTAACCCTTTGTGGTCCATTTACTCAGCGCCTGTTAGGCGCCTGTTACAGGTTTATTTTATATTCACACATGCTGTTTATTTTACATGCACTTTTTAAAAGTAATTTTTTTCATAGTAAAACAGGTTTAAAAGGCACTTCATAGCAACCATAGATCAAGGAGTGACAAACTGACAATCTGTAAGTGAAAAAATTTTCATACTGCCCCCCATTGGAACAGGTCTCCAGCCCTGCCCCACTCCTTGTTCGCTGTATTCATCACATATCTCTTCATAGTAGTGCATACTGATAAATCATCTCCTGGTCACTTGTTTTATCAGCAAACTCCTCAATAATGTTATCCAAGTCATTATTTTATTAGTATAACATCTCAAAAATATTGGCAAATGTCTGTGATATTCTTTGAGCTCTAGATAGCAGCTATCTTGTTTGTTTATGTCCATGTTATGTCTGTGGTGAAGGGACTATGTGTATTGCTCAGATCTGCCTCCTTTTTTTTCTTTTTTTTAGCTTTTATCAGTCTCACTCAGCCATTGAAAGGTTTTCTCTGCTTTTTCCGGAGAAAAAACGACCAGGGACCTGTGCTTGACATCTCTTTGATGATGTTGAACAGGGTCTGACATTTGACCTCAAATGGTTAACCATTTCCATAGTTTTTCTGGTGTTTTCCGATGTATAGTGGCTATCCGCCGATTTCATTTTTTTGTATCAGGGGTGTTTTATCGGTTAAAACCAAAAATAAGAAGCCTTAACTATAATACATGATGGATGGGACTTGTTGTAGAGTCATATATTGATTTTAAATAACCTCCTTTTAATTTCCTATTATTAAAAAGTAAGTAGCAGGGTTCCGAAAAATATAGCGTTACACGTCCCCGTGTGTTGGTACAACTATTTAAATAACCTACCTGTAATTTTTCTTTTCGTTAACATCCTGACAACTTTTGACAATTAAAGTCTGCCTCAAAGGTTTTTTCAAGATGTCTGCTCTAGTACATTCGGTTTGAGATGAGAGCTGTGTCCTCTCTCTGACCACTGCTGGGAGGCATAGTTTTTTTCCTACCCGTATTCCTGAAGAAGGCCCCAATTAAGCTGGGGGAGTGAGGTTTCAACAGAGAGACTACTGTGATTGGAACAAAGTGAGAGTCTGCCCATTGGGCACAGAGTTTTAAAGCATGGAGGGAGAGGAAGACGAGAAATACAAACAGTTAATTTTGAGATAACCTTTTATTATTTATTTTATTTTATAATAGTTTAATAGGTAGATCTAAGATATGTATTTTATTGTAGTCAATGTTATACAATATTCTTTCTCAAGACAATTTTTTATGATGCACATTACATACAGTAAATACCAATCGCTTTTTGTATAGTTAAGACATTTATATGTAACTTATTTTACATTTTCTATATAACAATAATAATAATGTTTTGAAGACTTGTTTATTGTTGATAAGGTCAATTTACAGGAGGCCAGTTTTCCTACTGCACTGTACGTTTAGAGAGAGGCATT
This sequence comes from Polyodon spathula, assembly GCF_017654505.1. Taxonomy (NCBI): domain Eukaryota; kingdom Metazoa; phylum Chordata; class Actinopteri; order Acipenseriformes; family Polyodontidae; genus Polyodon; species Polyodon spathula. Next base: position 21,969,386 of record NC_054539.1, read on the forward strand.
AAAAAGAACTGTAGGAGACCATAAAGATTTAAACTGTTTTGTTTTACTTTGGGTTAAAAGAAAATAACATTCCATAATAATATGTGGAAATAGAGAAGAAGGTTTTGTTTTAATTGAAATGTTAAATAAATGAGATTTTGTTTTGTTTATATTTATATATACTAACTGTCAGTGGAAAAACTGCAGTGATTTTGTTTAGTATCCCTGGCAATATTTCTTTCTAGATCACTTTTGGCCTTCCAAACATCCATGTTTAGATTTAAGCATACTGTTAGATTCTTTTCAGTTTTTTGCTCTTCCATCTTTCTTGCAAGTCATATAGCTGTCTTATTTTTCTCAGTTTATTTTTTATTGGTCTGTTTAACCATCTTGGTGACTGCTTTAAAACATGATATTTTTCATTTTAGTTTTATATTTGTCCTGCATGTCTTGCATTATAACTTGAAATCTGTTCCATTGAACATCACCTGTCATATCCTCCAATTTCTCTGTCCAGTCTATTTCTCTCAGTTCCTGTCTCATCCCTTCAGAGTTAGCCTTTCTGAAATTATACACTAGTTTATGCAGCCTTTTGCCTGAAATCGCAGGTAATTTAAAATGTAACCATGTTATGATCGCTTGACCCCAGTGGCTCTGCTACTTCTGTATTACACAGCATGTCCTGGTTGTTTGTGAATTCTTGCCCCTACATGCATTTATAATTGTTTTATAAAACTATCATTTTTATTCTGACCTGGGGGGTCTGTAACATACCCTGCCTAGTTTAAATCCTTTCTGATCTTCCTAGGGGTTCTTTCTACGCATGCCAGAATATCTGCTCCCTTATCATTAAGGTGTAAGCCATCTTTCTTGTAAAGCTTGCTTTTTCCCCAAAAGGTGCTCCAGTTATCTACAAACCCAAAACTCTCCCTTTTGCATTTATTATCTTGCCAATTATTCTGCTAAGCCTCTCCTTCTCTGCTCTCAGAACTGGAAGCACCCAGGAGAAGGTTACTTAGCTCCTTTTTTCATTAAACCTGGCAGCAAGTTCACCTCTGACTCCTCACATCTATGTTATTTGTCCCTACATGGACAATCACTGTTGGTTCTGTACCAGTCTTGTTTGTGACTCGATCTACTCTCTCGATCACATCTTCAATTCTGGCACCAGGAGACAGATAACACTCCTGTTTACTGGGTCCCTTCTACAAAACTTCCTGTCTACATGCCTTATAACTGAATCCCCCACTATGATTGTGTGCCTCTGACTGCCCCCACTATGTTGATCAGCAGGCTTGCTAGTAGCCAACACTATCCTTCACTGTATTACTGACCTGTTTTGACCTGTTCTGTAGCTTGCTTCAACTCTTCTATCTGGCTCCTGTTGTAGTGACTCTCCTCTACTCTCCACCTGCATGCAGCTGAACACTGTTCTACCTTAACCCTTTGCAGTCCATTTATTCAGCTGTTGTCAGGTGCGTCAGGTCCAATTTATTTTCAATTTTATTTTACATGCGCTGTTTAAAATATTTTTTTTCAGAGTAAAACAGATTTTAAAGGCCCTGCATTGCAAAAGGACATCAGTACTGCATCTCCAGCCAAACCCCATCCCTTGTTCGCTGTATTTTTGAAATACCTCTCTATAGACGTGCATACTAATAAATCCTCTCCTGGTCGCTTGCTTTATCACCAAACCACAATAATGCGATCCAAGTCATTATTGTATTACTATAACATCTCAAAAAGCTCTGCAAATGTCTGTGGTATTCTTTGAGCGCTGGATGCGGAAGCAGCTATCTCCTTTGTTTGTGTCCGTGTTAGCTCTGTGGTGCATGGGATACCCCTGTATTGCTTAGATACGCCCCCTTTTTTTTCAGCTTCATTCGGCTCCTATTGGTCTCACTTGGCCATTGAAAGTTTTTCTCTGCTTTTTCCAGAGAAAAAACGAATAGAGACCCGTACTTTACATCTTTTTGATGATGTCAGACTGGAAAGGGAAAATTGTAACGTCGAACCTGGTCTGACACAGGACAGCAAGGGGTTAATCCCCCTTTTCCTTTTCCCTCTAACTACTGTCCACTCCCTGTCTGGTCCACCCGCCTCCCTCTGTGTATCTAGTGGGGCCACATGCAACTCCACCTTGGAGTCTATAAACCGCTCTTAACTCCTTGATTGCCCACTGCTGGTCTAGCTGCTCCATCAGTCCAGCTATCACATCTTTGTGCTTGCTTTCTGCTATGCAGCTTTTATAAAACCTAACAAGCTGTTCCTCTGTACAATGACCTGCTAACTCCTGTCAGCCACCAGAGTTTATACTGCACCAAATGCACTCTGAGTTCTTTAGCTAAGATTACTACCTTTATTATTATGTTTTCTGCTAGTGGTGTCATGCCAACTTTTGCAATTTTACCAGGTTTTAGATAGTAATTGATATACCAGGTTTTAGATAGTTATTGATAGTTTCTTAAACACTTTTTGATTTAAATAAATAGTTGATCAATCTGGAAATCAAATGTTAGGTTTTATTTTAATATACATGTCTAAACAATAATCCTATATTATATATTGCTATTAAACACGGTTACTGTAGCACTGTAGCAAAATAAATAAAGAAGTTCAATCTCAGAGGGTGTCGTCGAGCACGAGAAATTTACATGCTCTTTATATATATCTATATTATATCTATATTCTATATAGCTATATATTATATTGTGTGTGTGTGTGTGTGTGTGTGTGTGTGTGTGTGTGTGTGTGTGTATATATATATATATATATATATATATATATATATAAAATATAAATGGACTTTTGCCTGTCGCACAAGTAGTTTGGAATATTCATTAAGAACACCGTTTTTCTTTTTACGAAATTTTTACAAAAATCAATTGTCCAGTACTGAGGTTGTAAAAAAAAAAAAAAACACAGTAACACAGGTAGAACTGCACACGTATCCTGGTTTTAACCCACATTATTTACTCTAACCTGATACAAAAAATGGAAAGTATTCAAATATGATTTACTATGTTTGATTTTATCTTACCTTCTTTCCACATAGTTTGTCTCACCCAGAGATTTAGTAGTACTGCAAGACGCTTCACTAAAAATCAAATCTTCCTTACCCTTTTTTTTTTTTTTTTGTTGCACAGCGTTACAATTAGCATTTTCATTTATGCTGCATACCAAATTACTATTTGGTTGCTAGAATAAAAAAAAAAGTAATACACTGGTGAATATATTGGTGCATAAAATGCAAATGTATTTTTATTTAACCACTGACTCACTGAAAATTAATATTATATCCCAATATATATATATATAGATATATATATATATATATATATATATATATATATATATATATATATGTCCCTACAGGGAATTCTTGGAGTTTGACTGTACGACATGCTAGATATAAAAGGATTTTCCACATTTTGTAAATAAATTATTTCAGTACATCGTTTGCTTCTACAGTTTAGGATGAGTGATAACTGTCACTTTAGTGTCAGATTACCCCAGGCATGTGATGAAGTCATGCTGTTAAAAACGCATTATAATCTACTGCATGAGATAATCCTGAGAGGGGGCAGGGGGCATTTCCCACAGGAGAATTATGTTTTAAGGTAAGCTGCAATTGTTCTTTTATTAGTCTAAAAAATAAGGACATTTATCACAATTCCAGTTTTGAAAGAAGGGCTGTTTGGTGTAATACGTTTCCACTGACAATCAGTGACCTCCCACTATCGCTCATCAGACTTTTTCTTGGAGACTAACATTTTTACAGTTCTTCCTGTAACCTTTGCTTAGTCTAATGTGCCTGTCTATATAATTGTCGCATTGTGTATCCTATCATTTATAGTAGTAGGAACCAGATCACGGATAGCTCAATGTGGGCATTTGAGCAATGGAAAATAAGTTTTTCTCTAATAAAATAATGGTGTTGCTATTTTGCTGGTTAATGACAACAGGTAGACACCACAGCAAACAGAAGCCCTCTGTCTATTTACAGAACTAATACAACTAAGAACTGATACACAGCAACAGCATTGCTCACTGGGCAAACTTGACCTAATGGCACTACTCACTACATAAGTGAGATAAGGGTTGAGTTTCCTTTACTTAACTGTAACCCAGTTTTATCTGCTGCACTCCACAGGTTATCAGCCAATTAAAATTAAATTCATTCTCAACACTTCTGCTATTTAACACTTTACAGACAAGATTTAATTCAGTTGAATCCAGCCAGTGCTCTGCTTGAGATACTGTAGCCTGTGTGGTTTCTTACATACATACTGCCCATTGTTCCAAATCATATTTATAAGTGTATTTATATGTAGTTCACTTGTGATCCTGAGTCCATCCGTATTACCCAATAGAGCATCGGTTTTCAAACTGTGGTACGCGTCCCCCTGGTGGTACTCAAGCGCTCCTCAGGGGGTACACAAGAAAAATCTGGTAATGGTGGACAACGGGTTTCTATTTATTTATTTATTTTCCACATTGTAGTACTTTGCGACTTAGCAATCGAATCAACAATGTTGAATCTCCTTTCAAATAAAACCACAACCGTACTGGTGTATGTTTCCTTTCTGTTGGGCGAGGTTAACTATAAACACCCAACCAGCTGTTGACAGCAAGTGAGCATTGAGCGCACACATGGTTAAATTACATATTTAAATACAGTAGCAGGGCAGTGGTTCTGCAGTCTGTAGCCTAAAAAGAAATATATATATATATATATATATATATATATATATATATATATATATATATATATATATATATATATATATATTATATAGCTTACTTGTATGATGTTGCTTCTTTTAAAAATGTGTAGTATTTACTAGTCACGTTTGCTTTCTGGAGTTTAAATGTTCAGTGTTTGTAGTTTAGTTTAATCAGTTCAGTGTGTTTTATCTAAGTTTATGTTTTTAAATAACAGTATTATTGAGTTTAGCAGGCAGCTGTGCCGCCCTACTTAGACAGTGAAATCACTGCGCTGGAGCTGGAGCGTACACGACTGTGTTATCTTTACTTGTAATGTTTTATGTTTTTTTTGACTAATTCATTGAAGAATTAGTTCTTTGTTGAGTAATTGCATTAGCCTACGCATGTATGCCACTAATTATTAGGCTAATAAAAGCAAAAGCACAGTATTATTATTATTACAAAACTGGAACCGCTGATTTAAAAAAAAAATAAATAAAAATAATAATAATCAATTCCTAACTCCTGGATTGGGAAGTGTTTAAACTGGATTCCCTACTCCAGATCTATTGAGTGTGTTCATATCATATAGCGAGTGCCCATCAACCAGCTCTCTAACATGAACAGACGACTGCACTAAACACTAACATGTAAGCATTTTGCTAAAAGTAATTTTTGACTGCATGATATAAACGTCACCTTTCTACTTTAATCAAATTTAGTTTTTGGAAATACTCACTTCAAAACAATGTGCTTATTCTAGCTGGATTCCATACTGCACAAGATACACATAGCTTTTTAAATGTCCAGCTCAAGTGTTAAACCATAACATTCAAGATAAATTAATAAATAAATAAATAAATACATAAACCACATATTTAATGTGTTATTCAATATTCATATAGTTCTACATGCTACCAATTTTTTTTTTAAATATGCCTGTATTTTTTTATTTTAAATAGTTTTAATACAAAATGCCCAGTCTGTTTTCTCTCTACACTTCTGCATTTGTTGGAAGAAATGCGCGACTTTTGTTGAGAATTGCTTTCTGATTTTGTTTTAAATTAGAACCCTAGTTTTGTTTTCAAAAGCATAACCTGTTTTTGGACTCGTTTTGCCACTTATTGGTCTGGATTTTGAAATAATTTCACATTGCATTTTTAGTTTTAATTTAATTTAATTTTAATTAGTTTAACAGCATTTTTCCATTAACAGTAATTGGCTGAACTCTAGCCCCTCCTCCTTCCCTGTGCCTTCTGAGCCAGCAAATCTCCTGTTTATTTTTATTTTTTTTAATGACCCATTTTTTTGTAACTTGAAGTCCTATTCGTTAATTTTAAAATACAGAATAACATACCCTTGTTTAGGGGCTGCATTGTTTACTAATCAGGGTGTAGTTTTACTGGAATCTGTGATAAAAGCAGGCACATCCATCACATTGGTAGGTAAGCATATATATATATATATATATATATATATATATATATATATATATATATATAAGATATACAACATATCGAAACGTTGGGCAGCTGGCTCCCTTGAGAAAGATATGTACAACATATCGAAACGTTGGGCAGCTGGCTCTTCGAGCTAATATATATATAATATATATATATATATATATATATATATATATATATATATATATATACATTTTTTTGGTTAAGATCAGTACATACTTAAGCTTAGTAATTAGTAAATACTTTTTGTTTTCATAGGTATATTATGACCCTATCTCAGATGGGGATACATGGTAGAGTAGTTTTTTTGGAAAGGGGTATGGGGCCTAAAAAATTTGAAAACCACTGCAATAGAGGATTCCAAGTCACTCAGATATTAAATTCAGGAATCTAGCAACTTATCAGCGAGTATAAACTAGTAGGGGAGAAAAATGCAGCTGACAGCAGTTCTACTATGAATTCCTGTCCTTGTAGCCAGCCCTGATACATTCCTAACATATTAACTCAGGGCAGTTCTGTTGCATCCAGTGTTTCTGCTGCTTCCCTTTCCCTTCCCTGCACTTAATTGAGACCTTGTAAGGCATTATGCAGAACTGGCATGTTTTCACATGTTCATACAAGCCAAAGGGGGTGGGTTGTTTAGGGAGTGTGCATGAAAACCTACCTGACTGCTAGACATTTACACTTGGTGTCAGGTTTCCAAACCTAGCTGCACTATAGAATTACACCCAGTTCTACATGCTTGGTAAAAACATGCTACCTCATAGCACAAAAAAAAGAAAAGAAACATTGACCTTCCCGACCGTTCTCATAAACATATTAAAATAACTTCTGTTTACCTCAGAGTAATACCATAATAATAATTTTGCCCCAAGAGATAAGCTTGCAATGTAATTTCAATTAGATTCCTTTTAGCACTAATGTAATGTGTTTAGGATAAAACACAAATTCAAACAGATATGCTTAACCTTCATCGTGTAACAGGGCAGAGGCTTGTCAAGAACCTGTAACAACGCGTACAGCAAGCTAGCGTCTTAACCCCTATGCAAAAGGGACTTGTCTGCATGTGTTTAAAGAGCTGTTAACCTTCCACCGACAGGGGTCACAGTATGGCACTGAATTGAATTCATGTTTCTTAATCTTTCAAATAGCAGATTGGCATTATCCATTTTAAGAGTAATTACTTTAAAATGACATGGTAATGTTTTTTTTGTTTTGTTTTGTTTGTTTTTTTTATATTTTTCCCTGAATCTTCAGACCTACTTGTTCAGACAGCAACGGGGTAACGCAAAAGACAAACAAGACTTTTTTTTGCAAGTCGCAAAACTGTGTATCTTATGGGCAAGAACACAAACACACAGTTAACAACATTTATTACATTATCTCTTTGAAAATGCTACAGTATCTGCATTCTGTAAATATTTTAAACTGTGTTCACTTGGGTTACATGGAAGGGTGGGGGTGATTCTTTAAAAAATCCTAACAATAAGTTATGACATATTAGCAACTTGATGTGACACTAGTTCATGGTTGCGATGCCAAATAACAAGCATTGTGGAATATTAAAATTATAGTAAAATGACGACCAGTACATAGCAAATGGAAGTGCATGGTATGTAAAATTAGTGGAATTATGTATTTGTCTAAAGCCTTTTAAGCAGGCAAATCTACATTTTTTTTAATAAACCAATTCTATAAAATGATATGATATAAAACACAGAGTGCTGTTATGGAAACACAAAAAAAAGCTGATAATAAACTATGTTTAAGTGAATTGCTTTTGGCAGCCTGTGCATGTTGTGTGCAGATTGTTTGTTCTTCAAACCAAACTGCCCTGAGCCAGTCATATGTAATGATTTACAGATTTTCTCTTCATCTTATGATGTGAAATTTCCAGGACTGACTGTGTTAGTAGTGGGGGTGGGGTGAGGGATCAAAACCAGAACAGTATTTTGTTTTTCCACTAAGGATCACAAAACAGTATTTTTAGTATCTTCTTTTACTATATTAGCATGAAACATTGGTCACCTGTGTTATTTCTTTATTTATTTTTTTAAATCAAAACCTGAAAATCATTTTGATGCATACAACAATGTGAACTTGTATTTATATAATGTACACTTTCAGTAAGATGCATTACATTGGAGTCACTATTACTAAAAGATATCAAAGATGACAATTGGGAAAGAGCTTCCCATATACAGTAATATCTCCATCCATGTTAACTTTTTAAGTCTAGTTATGTCTAGGGTAAAGAAACTAGAAGCAAATAATAATAATAATAATAATAAATAATAATAATAATAATAATAATAATAATAAAAACCCTACGGAAATCTTAATAGTACTTGAAATGGTATATGCTTTCTTCTAATCTTCAACCAAGTGCTTTATTTTTGGCAGTTTTTACAGTAATTAAGGAAGCCCATTTTTCAGGCAAATACATCCATATTGGTGACAGTGAAATATCCTATATTTTACTGTAGTCATGAACAGGGCTTTTATGTACTCATGTGAACATTATGATCTTGGGAATTCCCACTTTAATACATGCCAGCAGTCCCTATATGGTCGGGACAGTCCCGATTTCCTATTAAATGTACCGCGTCTCGATGCATAGGAAGAAAGTCCCGCTATTTACCCATAGAAAAAAAAAAATTATTCTGCACAGTAGAGTAAGTGAAAACCACACGCTGTGCTCTTGTGCAGCTGACACATCTGCTGATCACTAACTTATACAAATATAAGAACTCTTCATTATGCCTATTTATACTGTCATGATGGTCGTGTTGTGTTGAGTTGGGAGGGATACGTCTATTATATGATAATGAGTTCTTTTTGCATATGACTCCTCCTATGTATATGCTGCGTATGACAATTCTTTGCTGGCCAATTCTTAATAACTGATAACACTATGTAACACAATTTTTGTTCCTGGGTAGTAAGTGTTATTTCCTAATTGCTTATGCCTCAAAAGTATAGAAAATGGCTATTATTCCCCACAAACTTGAATACAAAAATGACTACAAAAGATTTGGAAGTGAGTAGTTTTTCGAGATTTACGATTATACTGTATTTACAGTATAATCATAAATCTCGAACAACTACTCACTTCCAATTCTTTTGTAATCATTAATGTATTACTTTAATATAAATACATGTTAATTTGGATTCATATGTTGTTTTTTTCTGACTTTATGTGAACGAAAATACACACATTTGCCATTTTCTCATTGGAAATAGTGATATTTTGAAATATCACTGTCCTGGTCACAAAAGCAAAGTTTGTGGGGAATAATAGCCATTTTCTATACTTTTGAGGCATAAGCAATTAGGAAATAACACTTACTACCCAGGAACAAAAAAAAAAAAAAAGTGTTACATGGTGTAATGAGTTACCGGTATATCTTTTTGTACCTATCTTTAATATATCATTACTATAATTTCAGTAAAAAGCATTACTATAATTACTTAATAATGAATGCCTATAATAACCTTTTGAAATGGCAAAGATCAATACATCTTGTTCATAAACAGTGACATTAGATATTACAATGAAGAAAGCATTAGCTAAAATGTTTATCTCCTCGACCAGTTTTCCTCTTTTGCCTCTGAATTAATGATTGAGTTTGAAAGGTGCTCGCATCAATTCCCTTTTTTCTTTTCGCTGTCTAAAAACACAGATTTTATTGTTAGTGTTTTTGTTCCCTACCATTAGCCTTTTTTATTCATTGGTCATAAATTCAAACCTTAGATCATTGATTTATCCTCAGCAGCTTGAAAGACATTACCTCATATTGCATTTTCATCTTTATAAAGACAGTATTATTAATTATTTGTTTCATTTTTAACAAAGGTGGGGTGCATAGTTATTGTTTCAAAATTTCTGTGGCTTCATGATTTATTACAGCGTCATTGTTTTTTTTTATTATGTGATAATTTGAGGCAGTAGAGATACCTCCTCAGGGGTTTCTGAATAAAAATGGTCTGACCTTCATTCACTGTATAATAGTAATGCCATCACTGAACAATTATCTTAACTTTAAAGATAAAGGAATTTTTGGTTTATAGGTGGAGAGGTCTGCATTGTTTTTTGAACCATTGGTTAATATTTTACAGGTAAATTATGTTTAAACTGGGCCTTCAAATGTCATGCTTCATTATAACATAACAAGAAATGGTCTCCTGAATTGAATGGCCTGTTGCTGGATTTGCAAGCTGAGGTTTTGACGGGATATGTTTGGTAAGCTATTGGCACATGGGATTGATTTTCCACCTCGCTGTAATGATAAGGCATAATGCATATATTATTTCATTTTGTATGGTTAAATGTGAAGCTGTAATCACAGTTTATGTAATCACACCTGCTTGATATTTTCCTTTAACTTTTAAATTAAATTTGTTTTCACTTGGATATTTAATAGGGATGGGGATGGAACCACCCAGACCACTGATTTTATATTGCCGGTTTGAAGTTGCAATAGAGGATATGAACATAACCAACGTGGAGTGGCCTGGGCTCTAGTGGGGATGAACATCACAACTGATGAGCATTACCGTGTTTGTTTCTTTGCAACATGAGTGGATAATTTCATACCAAGGTAATTAGCTAATTAATTGTAGTTTTTTCTCGGTTACACACTACTGACTGTTTATAATGATTATATTAAGGTCAGGACTGAGGCTGGGGTTAGGGTAATAAAATCAAATAATACATAAGTTTTAAATAATGGTAATTATTTAAATTCTGGAGCCTTTTCCCTATGATACTTACCACACTTGTTTAGAATATTTGGTAATTAATTTAGTGTTGGTGATATTTTGCCCTAAGTAGTGTTAATTACATTCATGGCTGATTTCAGTCCCTGGTGGACCCTAATCTTAGACTACCTTAGCACTCTTCCAATGGATAACCTGAGTAACGGTAACACCTATAACACAGTGTAACACTGTATTTCTTTCAAAAGTATATTACTCCCAAAATACTTCTCAACTTAATTTGTTTTGTGATGTAAGCAAGGCTTATACATGGTGTCTCACTCTAAATATTGGTTTAAATGTAGCATTTCACAAATAGATATGGTAAGAGTGAGAATATGATTGAAAATGACAATACATTGACAATAAACAAGTTGCATTGTTCCTGATGATGGTTTCGCTAAATTTAAAACTGTGCTGGCTAAAACAATACTACCTCAATGTCAGCTCATCCAATGTATAGGAAACTGTGGAAAGTATCTCAGGTTATAGAATGATATGTCAATCTGCAATGGCAAATATTATGTCACTGTTTGATTTAACAATCATCATCTTCTTGTGCCATGAGGATTGCATTCTTTAAATTTCTACTTTCTGTCTTTTTAATTACTTACTTTATTATTCTAATTAACTTTATACTGTTGAATAATTATAGATAAAAATATACACTGTGTAAAGATGTCTACAATAATAGTATATGCTTTGTTCCAGGAATAAATATAATCTCATTGTTACTGTGGTTTTTTGTACACTGTTAAAATGACAGTTACTACTGTTTTTTTCTTTAATAACATTCTGTAAATGGCAGTATTTTCACAGCATGCTTCTTAATTACTAGGTTTGTTATCACTGTGAGATTAATTTGAGGTACCGTACTTATATTGTTATCCCTGAATAGATAATCATCTTATCAAATGATGTTAACTAGAAACCTGTGCCTTAGTACTACAAATAGTATCCAGTTACAACCAGTACAGAATGACTGTGGAAGACATTTGTCTTTCATTGTATGCCTAGGATGGGCTTGTACAGCGTCATTTTATTAAAGAAATACAATATACAGTATGTATTTCTGTTATGTCTTTTTTCACAAATAAATATTGTAGTGACGGGTGGGAAATGAAGCAGGCTCACAGATATTGCAGGTTCTCAAATTCAACGGTTTATTGTAGGCTGGTATTCTATACTCAGCAAGTAAAGCATGCTGCTTTCAAGCGAGTGGTACAGTGACAGCTAGAAACAAATGTAAAGCACACTGTAGGCCCTACGCCAAATTAAGTGCAGTCAAACTTAACAGAGTATCCCATAGAACTTGAATCCCTGCTCTCCCTCGCGCCAATCCCCTCACTCCCTTATATGCCCTCACCCAATCCACACCCCCATCACATCACCCACCAATCCCAAGCATGCTTGATCTGCCCCACCTACCATCCCTCCTTCTGCAAAGTGTCTATCCCTTTTTTTCCTTGCAATGGGGGCCCCTCTGTTCTGCAAGCTGAGCTCATGATTGGTGGACATTCTCTCGCTTCTGACATCACTGAACACCTGCAGTAGCAACTAGGCCAAAGAAGATTCCAGAACTCTGTGAACACACAATTATGTCCCGTTGTAGAAAAGCTGACCCCCAGGTTGTTACAATATATTGATTTAGTCTGTGATTTTTCTCAAAAGGATTCCGTGTTCAGCACACAGCTGAAAGAGACAACGTGGTATTCCTGGTTTACATCTTACTCAACTGGAACTTCAGAGAGCTAACAAACACATTTCATTAAATCTTATGTAAGTACAATATTGCCGTAACTTCATAGATCTCACATTTTCTATTATAAAGCACAGTTCATTCCTCACTTTGGAACAATGAGGAATGGAAAAAAGGGTCAAGAAAATCAATAATTAAGGGGGTGGGGTTGTTAGGGGTTCCTGAAAGACAGCTGGCATATCATGCTCCAATTCTAAGAGAAACTACAAATTTATAGCATATGGTGTCATTATGTTTTTTATTTGTAGATGTGACGGGGTGCCCATCCCTTTGTTAATGTATATTATTTTTGTTATTATGACAGTCCAGCCAATGATAGTCATGGGCTGACTATAAAACAGGAGGAACAAGGACCAGGAAGGCAGAGAAGTGTTTTGGGAAGAAACACAACGCGTCTGGAAAATGGCAAGGAGACAGTAGTATTGGAAAGGAACAGCAACACGGAGAAAAATCTTGGGAGCAGTCTAAAGTTAACTGCAGGAACAAATGAATTGGTTTGGAGATTTTTGTTTCTTTGGATTTTGTGTTTTTTGGGGATTTTGTTTTATTATCACCTGCCATTGTTGGACTGTGTTCAAGCTACCTTTTTCGTGGTAACTGGTTGGTGTAAAGAATTATTGACAGTGAAAGCATTTTTTTGGTTTACAAGCAAATAGATTTTTATTTTAGGTAACTGCTTTGCTGTGTCTGGTTGGCACTCCTTGGACAATCCATTCCCCAGTAGAGTCAAGGTCATGGTCCCGGGAGACGGAGAAAGGTCTTAGGGCGAGAAGAGATAACATTATTTAATTTACAATTTAATCATTTCCAGACTTGCTCTAACTTTCTAATATGTATTGTACTTTATACTAACCCACACTGAGTGATCTCTTTGTAGTCCTGCCAGGACATGCTCAAGGTCTACTTACCGTTGTCCCAAGGTTCGAGGTTCAGCATCCAGGTATGGAGATGCTTACCAGTTAGCGTGGAAGATCGAGGTCCAGAGCCGGTCTCCAGCATGCCACATCAGTGTTCCAAGAACGGTGGCAAGAGAGAAAGGAGACACACAGGGTTTAAAGATAAGGGGAAGTAAACAGAACCCCTGGGTAGAGGTGGTAATTCTACTTACCTGAGTGTACGTTTCCCGACGGCCATTTTCTTTGACCCGCTCCGTTTTAGGTTCATCGAAGGTGTTGGCTGGTCGTCGGTTGGAGGTCCGAGCAGGGGGCATGGTGAGGTCCGTGGCAGGTTTGGGCTGCAAGAGAAGTGGATGTCAGGGGACTCTTGGGACTCCTCTGAGCTATCAGAGACTGATTCCTTCTTTTTGGCTTATCTGCCCGTTTAGACAGTACTCTTTCCTTTTTTTTACCAGAACTACCAACAGGAGGGGACTGTCTGGTGTGTTTATTATTTTTTATGGCTTTCCCTGTCTTAAACAATAAAAATAGTTTTTACCTATTCAAGCATCCAGTGTGTGTATATTGGAACCTGGGGATTAAGTGAACCTGCATAGGGGAAATTATTATCTACAACGTCATTGTCCTTGTCATTTCCAAACCCAATGTGGCGTAGTCATTAAAAATTCAAGTAGCAGGTTTACTACGGTTACCCCTGGCCACCCCACAGTTACACTCTCCTCTCGAATTCATCTAGCTGTGTGTCTCCATTCATCTCATTCACTTTGCCCTGGCTGTCCCCTTGACTGATTTCTCTCTCTCTCTAACCACTTGCCTGATAAACTGACTGGATAAAGCCTGTCCCCCCCCTCCCCCCCCCCCCCCCCCCCGGAGGAGAACTGGTTGGACAACCTTCTTTAAGTCTCTCTCACATTTAATTCGTCAATTACTGGATTGCTGTCCTTCATTCAGATGGAATACAGCTGGGTTAAATATATAAACTGTTAAATATATTTTAAAAAATATTAAAAAATATATTTTTTTATATTAAATACATACAAAAATGCAACAAATTAGTGCATAAAAACAATTCACAAAAACATGCTCAATCCAAAAATACTTAAATTCAAACGTGAATACATAATTACTATAAACTGATGTGAAAACCATGCAAAGAAAGTGCTCAAGGAATCATAAAGAGAAAAAGACAATGATTTGGTCACACTGTGATATAACTCCTGACCCTATGAGATGGTTTGAAGCACATGCATAGTTTTCCTCTAACATGATGGCTGCCATTGCCTGACTATAGACTTAAGGTCTGTTCCATTTTGGAGAGAAACCAGAAGCTAGTGAACACAGCGTCCCCACCCTCTGTGAGGCCAAACTTCAACAATGTGCTAATCCCTTCACCCTGCTTCAGAGCCATAAAAGCTTTTTCTCATAGTTCTGCAATTACAAATTAGTTGCAATTGTGAATTATATGGTGGTTTTGTGATGTGTATTAATGTCAACTTGGATCAAATTTCAAATTTGAATTGCAATTTAAATTTAGGGTGTAAAAGGCATGAAAGGCTTGTGAATATTACAGTAAAAAAACCTATAGTTCTCTATTTCCAATCCCATATTGACTACATCCTGAAAGCATTAGGTCTGCTGTGCACACAGGAGTTGTGTTATGTCCAGCAGTATCACACAGGAGAATTTAAGCTATTTGCATTGCCCTGTGTGCCAGTTCCCCTGTGCGCTAAGATGGCCTGATCGAGCACCACTGTTAGGAACATCATGGAGTGCTGATAACCATATATAAACTCTCTCGTCAGCATTCCTGTGAACAGAATGTTCTCTGTGGTTCAGTCCCTTTGTACAGCATGCTCTGACTGAACTAAGTGATTTTTTTTAACCTTTTCTTAGTTGTAGAAATTGCCAGGGTTCCATTTAAAAAATAAATACAATCAGGGATCTTTTGCGGTGGTAATTGTATCCAAATTCTCCTCCATTATTTTCCATTGGAATTAAAGCGCTACATTTTTAATGCCTCAGTATTCCTGAGGATTGTCAGAAATAGTTGGTTATGAAAGAAGAAACACTTCAAAAGTATATTGTTACAGCAATAGAGCATTCTTAAAACTCAATCATCTTATATGAGGATCTGCTGATAGCTTCTTCTTGCTGTGCCTGCCTTTCATTGTTGCTGGAATAATGAGAAATAATTACTTCTCTGTTCCAGCATTCAGTAATTCAGACAGGGACAGATTTTTGCATAGCAGACAGTGCCACTTTGCAGACAAATGTTGAATCTGAATGTTATATACAGTGGCTCTCAAAATTATTCACCCCCTTGGACTTTTCTACATTTTATTGTGTTACAACATGGAATCAAAATGGATAATGGATGCCACTGATCAACACAAAAAAAGTCCATAAGTCAAAGTGAAAAATAAAGTCTACAAATTGTTGTAAATTAATTACAAATATAAATAACAGAATATACTTTGCATGCGAAATAATCAACTACAAATATAAATAACAGAATATACTTTGCATGCGAAATACTCAACAGTGTTTGATTTCTGTATGAAACTTTAAGTTGTTTATTATTGTTTTTGTTCACCAAGTTAATTCTGTATAATGTACATTTGCTAACTTTTGCAATTTAAATCATCAAATTAGACAGTACAAGCCAATACCTGTTAATGCCATGGCTCATTGCACCCGTGGCTAACTCAACACCTTGGATAAGTCGACACCAAATGGTATCCCCATAGGGTGTCGAGTTAACTGCGGTTGACCCCGTGTGTGTATGTGTGTGTGTGTGTGTGTGTGTATTCAATCCATAAATTAAGGTTGGTGGATCGATTTGAGAAGTGAGTGTAAGCCCAAGCAGACTTTCTTTTAACATTATATATATATATATATATATATATATATATATATATATATATATATATATATATATATATACGCTTGTAGTTTTTGATATTGATCAGCAAAGCTTGTTAAATGTCGAATTCACAAAAAATGAGAGTTTGACTGAAATAAATGTATATAGGATAAACGGCGCCAGTTTTTATTTTAACAATTTAGAAATCATCTATAGTTTGTTTAGTTTTTATACTTGCTGTCTGTCTGCCTACTTTTCAGATTAATGGGTTAAGGTGTAGGTTACTAGTTTGATTTGAAAATGGGGCGCAAGAGGAAAACACTTAATGAGTATTGTGCACAATCCCCTGACCGACTTCTCCGCAGCAGGATGAAGAGGCCCGTCTGCTTTACCTTCCAGTGACTCCAGCTGTGCTGAAGAATAGGTGCAAGTTAGTTCTGCTCAACTATCTAATGTTTTGTTCTGTGCATATTATTTTTACTCGTAAATGTATTCTATTAAAGTCTGTTTAATACACTTTTGTATGTTGAGTTTTCTATGGTTTATTTGAGACAATTTTTTGTGTAGGATCTTTATCTTTACAAGGTATCGCTCTGCTGTGACCAAACATTATTTCAATTAGAATGTTGGTAACCATGTTTTTGTTGCATGTTGAATATGATAAAGGGGCTTTGCTAAATGAGACGTTTCTCTATAGCATAACAAAAAAAAATGTAAAAAAATGAAAGCATAAAGGTGGATTTCACCCATTCTCTACCTGAATTGAAAAATAAAGATTAAAAAAAAATGGTAAATTCTTTCTAAAATAAACGGCGATATTAATTGTCGATTTGGCAAAAAAATAAAAATCGAATAGTAGCAAGCATAATATATATATATATATATATATATATATATATATATATATATATATATATATATATATAGCATATAATTCAAGTTCATATATAGGCATATATAGATATATATATATATATATATATATATTATTATATATATATATTATATATATTTCTTTTTGGACCTAATGTGTGTTAAGAACCATTACACACAATTCTTGGTGTTACAAATTTTCTACTTAATATGAATATCCTGCTTGTGCAAATTATTTTGTTGTCCCTAAGGGAAGAACATTTTGAATAAAACAAATCGCCCTAGCTGGAACAGCTGAGTGTAAAGGATATTGGAAAATGTATTAACTCGCATTCAGATTAGCTCTTCCGTACTGTATTTCAGTGCTGTTTTGGGACTGCTGATCCGATGATACATTTGAAGTTGCCATAGTGCACATGCATCAATGCCATTTCCATGAAGCAGAGAAATTAGTAACCAGCAGAAAAAACATGCATGATCCTTGCAGACAAAATCAGAGGTGTTGAAAATGGTGGATAATACACCACTGTACAAGAAAAAGAAAGATTTTGCTGTAACAGACTGCATATTGAAAATGCATTTTTAATGAACACTATAGTAATCAATGCAATATCTTACCACGTGTGAGTTCCGCAGCAAAACAAGCACACATCTTCTGTGATTTAATGATTATTTTGCCAGGTTATTGGTGCACTAATAAAGTCAATTAATTTTAGTCACCATTTTGCTCAGTCCCTTGGCAGTGTTATTTAAAGGGTATTGGTGTATGCTAAATGCATTTAAAAAAAAAAAAAAGGTAGGATTGTAGGGAAATGTAGAAAATTTATACAGGACAATTCCTTCATACTTTTAAATGGTGCCTCCTCCCTTTGAGCCACAGATCCTAGCCTGGAGGCATGTGAGAAAAAGCTGATGGGTTTTTTTTCCTCATGATTTCTTGTTTTTCTTTATTTGGTAAGTGGCAAACTGCTTTCTGTCTCAAAGTGTTTGGTGCTTTTTAAGAATGGAATGTGATGCCATTCGTAAAGTCACCTGTTATCAATTCAAAAACCATCTAACCAGAATATCTAGAATGTGACCCTAATTCAAGTGAGTGTTCTTCTGAATATCAATTGTCTGAAGAAAGTTCCTCCAAAGTTACCTTCAAGGAAGACATTGATTTGGCAAACTTGACAAGTCTGTTCACGTTCTACATTTTATTGGCATGTAGTCCAACAGGAATGGAATAGCATGTTTCGAAAGTGTTACCAGATATTTTTCATTATAATAGGTAAAAACTAAAATGGTATATTTTGAATTTTGTCAAAAGGTGAAGATGAATATTTTGCCAAAATGTGGAGATTTTCGTAAACACCAAGGGCTCACAAGCCTGCGATTTGTAATCCAAGAAGAAATACTTTAAAACAGATCTCTAATGTGTTATATGGAAGTGGCACTCAAACTGCATATTTGATTGATTTGATTGTAAATCATTAAGACCCTCTCAGGCAATCAAAATCAGTGATTCATAAACAGACACCATATTTTGCTGAAGTGTCATCTCGTGTTTAAACAATCAATAGAATATGACAGATATATAACATCAAAGGAGGGGTTTGTAGTAATATGCATATAAGCAAAACATGTTGGCTAGGTCCATCTCTTCTTTAAACTACAGTTGATTTCTAATAAATTAGAATGTAAAGACGGCCCTGTCTCATCTTGAGGGTCTCTTGCCCAACTTTATACAGAGTACGTAAAGATTCGGATTTATATTCAACTGTCCAGCTGTTCTTCCCATTAAGGGAATCTAATATAAAGTAAATATTGATTTAGTCCCTTGGTGGTTGCTGGGGTAACTTTGTTCACCTGTGTAACTTGAGCATGTGTATTAGCGAGTGGTACTGTTATGCAAAAGCCACCACACTTTTTGTAATAAATAAGTTAAGGAACTCCCAAAAACCTAAAGAGAAATCTATTCCCTTGTTGTAAAGCACGACTAGAAGATTTGTGCATAGAAGAGTTCATAAGGGACAGGTGGCATGAAGGACAAGTTCAATCTAATTTTACGTCTATGTAATGATTATGTAACCAAATGAAATAGTGACCTTTTTCTCTGCATAAACAACAGATGACTCAAATGACTCCAGGGAATCAGGGCTTTTAATAAACAGCTCTTGTTTTTAAACAGAGGGTTATCTTAGTTGGCAGTTTTATAACTCTTAAATGGAAAGATACTCATATTAAAAATATATATATATGATCAAACTATCCCCCTTTTAAGCCATTAGGTCTGTCTTTTTTAATTTATGATGTGCAGTTTTTCATTCTGTATTTGCATTACAAAACAAAATATATTTTCCAGCCTTTTCCAAGGATCTTCAGGGGAATCTGTGTCTAAAAGTCACTGTAAGTCAAGACAACCATTGTTTCATTATTTATTTTCTTGCAGTTTAAATGGTTAAATACAGTTTGCATGTTTGCAAGTGTACTGAATGTAATGCAGTCAATATGTTGTACATTTACAGTAAGTGAAAAAAAATGCATTACATTTCAATGTGATTTGTGGAAATTGTCAACAAAATAAAAACTGGGAACCATCATAACTCATAGCTTTACAAATAATTACTGTATGTGGTAATCACTGCTGAATTGTGCAAATGCAAACAATACTTTTTTTGGAGTAAATTTAAATGAAATTGATTGAAACAAAGATTCCAGTGCACTTCAAAAGGAATACAAACATATATATTTGAAATTGTAAATAGGTCAGTTACAAGGAGGTGCAGCATACATTCTACAGGGCTATTTTCTGGAGATAGAGGGACAGAAGATGATTTTGAATTTGGGTAAGGATTTACCCTATTACAAACATTACAAACGTTGACGTACCATACTTCATTAGTGTGTTGAGGCACTATACTAGCTGTCATTATTATGATATTTGTTTGACATAAATATTTATCCAGGGAAGCCTATTATGATACATGTTATTTAAAGTGGGATCCAAGTTGTTACACTGGGGTCAACAGACTCAACGCTAATATTTTATTCACAGTAAATCCCCTATTCTAAACACAGCATGCTATACTATATGAAATGATCTAATTAAGATACTGTATGCTCATGCAGGAAGGCTCTCTGGGACTGCATATCATTTTCATGAATCCTGTTGGTATTTCAAGTTATTTACCCATATATTAGCATAATTTAATCATAAACCTTTGCTTTCCAGTGTAGTATTTACTTATAGACATGGTGTAGTAAAGATATAACCAAGCTGATTCTTTTTTTTTTTTTTTTTTTTTTTTGCTTTTTGAAATAAAAAGTCTTAGGACTGATTGATTCTATTACAATGCTTTACAAGGATGTCCAGTCAATTGGAATTCTTGCGGCCTGTGACAAAGACGGCTGTAGTGGGGACGTCAGACCAGAAGAAACACACAATACTGCGAGTTGAAATGATCAATGAATGTGCTGCTGCGTGATTTATTATTATTAGAAAATAAAACAGTTTTACAAAAAACAGGACTCGGCACTTGACGCCAAAATAAATAGACAAACAAAACGACTAACACATAAACAAACAGTGAACTAACAGACAAACACGGTGAGTCAAAACAATGGTTATATATTTACTTTGTTTAGTTTTCTCATTTTTAATTCTCTCCTCTCCACACCCATTCTCCACTCACCGAACACACAACCCGGAGTGGGTGAAAACTTGTTGCTTTTATGCAGCTGTACCGAGACTCGATTGCTAATCAATCATTCAATTGGAGTCTCAGTACAACTGCATGTGAATTAATGAAGTGCAATTTCCCATGCTCACATATTATTAGATTTTACCTGCACATGAAGTGTTGTGTAATCCTCATGCCTAAAAACAAATATACATTTTAAACACGTGTGTACATAACCAATATCATATTCCCGTGTACCAACTCCAATACACCAACATTAACACAGTACACGCAACACACAACACAGAAATATACACAGGGGCAGGGCAACATTGCCACAGGGCTTTAAAGAAATCAATGCATTGTATGTACAGTAGGCTCCCACACCCCACATACGGTACCTTGCACAATAAAGCAGAAAAAACAACCACTGCCAATAGCCTGCTTTTCAATGAAAGGAACTTGGTTATTGTATTCCTTGCAGCTCAGGGGTTGGTTTTGTATCATTTGTGTAGCGCAATAAGTTTGTAGCATTTTTTTTTACCTCCATCAAAATCAAAATATTTCAAGTTTCAGAACATGTACAGAATATATAACACCTTTTCATAAATCCTATGCTTTTCTATATAAAAAAAAAAACAGCAAAGCAGCTTGAGTAAATATAACACTGTCCCTACATTCCTATTTAAGTTATTATTTCAAGTTTGTTTGTTACATTAACATGTTTTTTTTTCTTTTCATAAAAAAAAAAAAAAATGTTAATAACAATTTCTAAAAGTCTGTCCGAAAGTCATTTTAAAATACTAAATTATTAAAGGTGTTTCATTTCAGGACTACCTTCATCTTATCACAGCCTCTGCCTGTGCTCTGTGCTGACAAGCTAAGTCAGTGACTGGTGATAGAAAAGACCTTACAAATCTTTGCTGACAGCCACAGTGCGGCAGACAGCACAAGTCTATACTCTTGTCCTTTGTGATGTACCCCATCGCTGCTTCAAACAAACTTAAACCCATTGAACCAGAGAAGAATCCCTTGAATTCCAGACAGGAAATACACAACTCTCACTCCGTCTTGACCCCATTTAGCTACCCCAAAAAAGTCCTATTGTCAACAGTGTGCCATTAAGTTATCCATATAGCACCTCTACACCTCATTGCTGATTATCACCTGTGTTTATGTCAAATGTGGCTTTAAGTAACCCGTGTAGTTTATCAGAAAAAGAAGGTTATTGCTCTTTACTGTGAAAAGGCAATTTCTAGTCTCATCATACATTCCCTTTTACCTGATATGCATCAACTAAGGCACATTATGAGGGCTACACAATTATATTAAGATAGGCTAGAACTCCATAGCAAGAGCCAAATGATGGCATAAATTATTCAGATTTTTGTGAGTATGAACATTTTTAACTTTTCTCAGACCCTCATCAGCATATTGGTACATGCCTAAGGGGCTTCTCAATATGCCTCTGTTGTACCAGAAACATTTAGAAGCAAATCATATTGTTTGAATTGTGAATGCTGTCCCCAAGGCATCTATTTAACAGCATGCTGATAAGGCACTGAACAAAAACTGTAAGGCCTTTGTACTTATAAAGCAAATAATAACAGCCCTGTAATACTAGTGTTTTATACTGGAATTGTGGTGATGTTGTTTTATTTTTAAAAGACTGAGTATCACAATAAATTAGTGATAATAATAGATTCAAATTTTAGACGAAAGCCTTGCCAGTCGTGATTGAAAGTAATTTCCATCCAATGACATTGGTGCTCGTGTAAAACACGTTTTGGCAGGGTCATATTGGCCAGCTTATATTGTACCTGTTTTTTAAGCACTGGTAGTAGAATGATTTGATAATGTTCTCCTTTAAGAGCTCCGCAGAAGTATTCTGTTTTAGAGAATGTGCTGGTGCTATCAGCATGTGGCCTTCCCTCAGCAATGTATGCATTTTGTGGGGGGGGAAGGGCAAGCCAGCTGCTTTGGTTTGCACTGGGGTGTTGTTATACAACAGCTTTGCCGACAGGAAAAGGAACAGACATGCAGTAATAGTTAATCACAAATGAAACAGGGAATGCCTATGATGTACTGTATTTTTAACCACAGAACACTTACTGGTATAATTGTGAAAGTATTTTGCACTCCAACACAGGTTTACAGAACATTAATAATTCTTATCCATGACACGTTTTTAGTCCTGTATACCCAATAATTCTAGCTGAATTATATATGATGTCATATGTGTTAAACTGCATGCAACTTCAGCTTTTGCTTCACAATTATTTAATAAAGTCAGGTGTGTGGATAACTTTCTAGTGGGGCAAGACATTAGCTCTTGACAGTTTGCACACTGTCTGTTCATTTGGCAAATTTTCCCATATTTTGGGTGGGTAATCGTCCCACATTACCATGGTGTCTCCCATGTTAGGTGAATACATAATTAATTCTCAAACAAGGAAATGGGAATGTTAAAAAATAAGGAAAACTTCATACATTTAATAGCAACTGAAAGCACCTCTTTTGAGTTGTTGGCCCTACCTGTTTCATCCCAGTTATTGCCTTTGTGTGAGATGTGGAGATACAGCCTTCAGTGAACTTTTCTTTATCAAAAAGCAGATATTATTACATATCCATCTTCTTTATATTACCAGAAGTGGTCTCAGCTGTAAGGGCAAATGTTTTCTTTACTGCATCTCTATGAGCTAAAAAGGTATCTTATAGGTGTTTTCCTTGGGAAATCTGTAATGTGGTAAGAAGAAGAAGAAGAAGAAGAAGAAGAAGAAGAAAGAAAGAAAGAAGCTGTACCAACCCTCATCTTTCTAAACCTCATACATGACTGTATATAATATAACATTACATTTTGATTTGTATGGTCAGTCATTGATTTTCTTAGTCTTGTAAGACATCAGAAAATCCTGGAAACATTACAGTTAGCTTCAAATTATTCATTAAATATTCCATCTTTAATTAAATGCCAGTGCGATAAAGGGTGCTACAAATATATAAGTCAAGCCCTTCAGGCTTTGACTAGTTGCAGGTCCCCCCCCCTCCCCCCTCTCCCTCTCCCCCTCCCCCCCCCCCCCCCCCCCCCCCCCATGTAAAAATAAATAATTAATCAGTGCATATCATTCTTATAATATTGGGTCCAAAATTACTCCAATACATTTTTAACCTGAGCAGCTTTGTAAATGAAGTGGTTTCATTTTTTGTAACAATGCATACAAAGCTTGCTGTTATGCACATTTAAAATTAACTGTATGATTTTTTTTTTTTTTAAATTCTATCACTGTCTCATAACCCTATTGTGCTGAGCATTTGTCAAAACCTGTCACATTGACTTAAACCACCATAATGTTTGTGTATGTAATCAAACATAGTAGGATTATGATTTTCTGTATATTGTACATAAAAACATCATAATGTAAAATGTGAAGTCCTTTAAATCTGGATCTCTGTCAGACTAGAAAGATGATAGGATGGTTTATGTACACATCACTAAATGCATCATACTGTACCCAAATCAAAAGAATCCACTCAAGATTGATAGTTTATTTATAACCCGAGTATACAGTTGGCCACGTCTCTTGTGGTGTAAGTGTTAACTTTTATTAAGCTACGTTGTCTTGTATCCATGGCAAACCAGAATATGACATAGGAAAGCATTACTGTATGTTTACCATTACATAGCAAGTGAGGTTAGTCTGGGCCACAATTATTTGTTTTATTTACATCAAAACAACAAAGAGACATTACTCTCATTAGATTGTTAAATAATGTTATTTTGTGGTCCTTCATTTTTTTGTTCCCCATTACAACCATAATACTATTGCAGGGATGAGCTAAGGATTGTATATTGATTGAAAATATGAAATGGAATTGGTGTTCTGTGATAAAAATTGACCTCCCACAGATAGAAGATAATGGAGCTTGGTATTTTCACTCTGCTTGTAATGCTTGTAATTTTCTGTAAAGTTAATTCCTATCACTGTCTAAGGTTAACTGGCTTTAAATCATTGTGAAAATGTGAAATATCAAATTTCTCTGTTCCACAACACTTTGTTGGTACCCGTAACATTAAACTATATGTGCTTTAGAGTCCTTAGCTTTCCCAAGGTGACTTCCAGAATTGCCAGACTGTCTTTTGCCTACTCAGCTACTGTCACTTGAAACAACCTGTGCCCTAAACACAGAAAGAAAAAATTCAGAAACCTTGCATATTTATTCACTTTCATCCAAGTGATGTGTGTTTAACAACTGCTGCCTAAAACATAGTCCTTGCTACTATCTTCACTTACAACAGAGACAAACAATTTAACTGTTTGAACTAAATGTAACAAAAGAGCAAAATTCAAATCCAATTACCAAATGAACAACCAATTGAATCTCATTATCGAACAAGTATCAATTAGGAAGAAATGTTTTAAGTGGCTGTGACAGTCTACACTGTTACTGTGTGGGTGACTAACAGATGGACATGGGAGTCAGACAGTTCTCTTTGATAATGCCACACATGTGCAGAGGATGTATTTAAATGGAAGGGGGAACTCTTGTATTTAGGGAGTCCCATACCGACAACAGTAAGTATGCTTGAGTGGTACAAGTCTGTTTAAGTCCCACTGGTGCTGCAAAATAATAATAAAAACAAAAGGCTAAAGCAAAAGAGAAAATAAAGCCTATGAACAAAACTACAAACAAAAGTGATGCTCTATGAAGAGTTTTGCTGCCTCCACTAACTGGTGAGTCTTGAGCTAACTAAACTAAAATGTGGTTACATCTCTATGACAGAGAAATAATGATTTTTGGTGTTAGATCTCCCTCCCAACCTGTGAGGTGCTGTGTAAAGGGAACAGAGTACCCTCGACTGGATGGCCCGACAATTCATTCACAGGGTTAGGTGGAAGTTGGCCATCTAGAAAGGGAGCGGAGCTACGTTACACTAAATCATCGACCCAGAAAGGAAACGATGTGGCAGCCGTGGATAGGAGGAGCGGATGCACTTGTTAACTAAGGGGTCATGGTTGACGGTATATAAGGAGACATAGTGATTGTGGTTACGCTAAACCGGAAGGACCTGTGATTTTGTAAACTTCCGTGTTTTGTCTGTTTGTCTAAAACCTTGTCATTTGTTCATTAGACTAGATGGCTAACACAATCTGGAGCTGTCATTTATGGCCAGCACAAAACCCGGACAACAACAACACTATTGTACACGTAGATAATTGTATTTCACCACTTGCACTTAAACCACTCACTTGGAACTTGTGATCGTGGGTGTAATTGTGTGTGTTAATTGACTGTGTTTATTATTTGGGACTGTAAAACCGTTATTTAGAACAGTGCGATACACATTGCTGTGTATTGCCTGGGATTATTATTTGTGGTCACCATACCAGGATTATAATTAAACATCCTTGCACTTTGGATTATCATTGTGTCTTTCATTTATCACCGCATCACTCCTTGTGACCAGGATGACTGCAGTGGTGACGTCAGACCCGGAAGAACACAGAAACCAAAACAGGTAATGACGGATGAAAACAGTATATTTATTTAACAAAAATAAACAGATCAACCAAAAACAAGACATAAACAAAAAGGCGCATTGGCCAAACAAATAAACAAACAAATAATAAACAAGTATCATGTTGGTTTTCAGCCACCCCTTCTAGCAATTTTATACTCTCTTCTATAGACTTACGCCTCTCCTCTGACACACACAACCCTGAGCGCAGACAGCTGCAGGCTTTTATTTTCTGGCTGAGGGGTTAACTATCTATTAATTAATTACCTTATTACCCCTCGGCCACAGTCTGCACAAGATTAAATAAGGAATGTGTGACTGTCAGTTAGTTAGTTAATTTCAGTAGCTGATCAGTCACGCATCCTCACGAGGTATTTAAAAATAAAAACAATAACCTGGCGGATGGCGTTTTGCTCGTCCAGCCAAACAATACATAATAATACTACAACAAAGAATAATAAACAAAGGGACGGGACACTCCACCACACTCCTGCACCTGCACACCACTTTGCCACAGTCTCCCACTTATAGCGGTTGCCTTATTTCGCCATCTCTGTTGCCTGTCTCTCCTGCCTTGGTACTCTGTCACCTCTTGGCTTTTAATCCATTTTTCCAGCCAGAGCATCCGCTGTATTGTATCCTGAAAGGGGGCAGCAAAGGAATAGGAGAATGTTATTTTTATTGGATCGACTGTCCCACCCGGACCAGCCACGCAGTCAATCAAAGAGGTTTGCATGACACACCCTGGCTCAACTTCCTTCTGTCATCACCATGATTGACAGGTGGGTCCAAACAAGGCCTCCAACCACCACCACCACCCTCTCCCCTTTGCAGGATCATGCAAACGCCCGATAGCCAGCACAGATCTCCTGCTACAGTGGCATAAACAGCTCAAAGTGTTGAATCAGAAAGAAAATAATCTCAATAGTCTCATGCACTTGAAACAATGAATAATTTTTACAGATTCAACACTTATTGTTGTTTATCCCTTACTTAATATCTATATTTCTAAATATTTAAGCCACACATGGAAGAGCATGTTATATCAATGTATTATTCTTTACTAATAAGGTACTGTGCAATAAAGCACCTGACAATATAATCATCAAAATGCAGGGTTGTGTTAATTGAGTTTTATACTCTTCTCTTACTGAGACTATACAGCTTCTTTTTTATTAGGAGCTAAGGAACAGACCATCTCTCTAGTCATAATGCTATTTTCTTTTAGATTACTGTGTTCAGAAATGCACTTACATTACTAGAGCTCAAGCCGTATCGATTTGAATTAAATTGGTGACTTGAACACAAAGTATTGCTTTCATGATATGGAGATTGGAAATAATACTAGTCCAAAGATGTCCTACACATTGGTATACAAAAATCACACTGAATTTGATGGCAAAATAAAACGTATTTTTCCGTGGTTAAGCGCTGCACTACATCTATGTTAAGGAAACGGTATACACTGAAAAATAATAAATAAATAAATAAATAAACAAATAACTAAATGAAGTCTGGTACAGTAATAATGGGAAATTGCACTGGTCCTATTAGAGAGAGATTCAACACCAGCCAGTCAGAGATGGTCTTCACTGTATATTTTACCTGTTTTATTATTATTTTTTATTAGGAGTTGTAGCAATAGTCATAGTAATTGTAGTCGTTGTAGTCATAGAAAATAATCAGCTGTCTATGTTAAAAGTTGGTTTTGTTCATATTTGTACCCCCAGTAGCTCACTTAATGTTATTTGCTTCTTGTCCCTTAGCAACTGGCTGAATGTTAATGTTATCTTGCCATGTGCAGTGACGCAAGTTGCATGAGCACTAACTCTGGAACAGACTGTACTACCCCATTAATCACACTCAGGCTGCTCTTACATTTACTCCCCTCTTTCACCTCATGCTTTTCTGAGATCTTACACGGAGGCAAACATTGATTCATAGCTTTTTCTGTGAATACACAGATTAGTGTACATTACATACTCACACTGAGGATTGCCACCCTTTTATTTCTTGTAAAAGCTCATAATGACGGTAATGACTCTAATATAAAAAGACACTGTCATTCTTCAGTTACCTAGTAGCCCATGGCTTACCTGTTATTAAAGAGGCGCTTAAGGCTTAAACTAAATTAATGTTTAGATTTACTGGGTCTTGCAAGTTGACTACAAACTTATGGATCAACAACCATTTTATCAGTGTCTGGCTGCAGGAGCTTTGCCAGTATGTTAGAAGTGGCCTGAAAAAATGTCATCCAGCAATGGTTAGTTATCTAAATAATATCAAGTGTAATTACCCTTCCCATCCACAATACAAGACACTCCTTATATAATAGAGATTATTAGCAGTGGACAACGATATGAAAATTTGACATCAATATCATACATGTTTTTGATATCTATATCGATAATATTGATTTCTTCCAAAACACAGAAACATAACTGATATATATCATCATCATCTTCAGCGTTTTTCAATCCACTGCTGGATGAAGATTCTTCCCCAAGATTCTTCCACAAAAGCCTGTCTGCTGTGTTCCTCATCCACATTGTTCCAGCGTGTTTCCTAATTTCATCTAGCCATCTTCCTGGAGGTCTTCTTCTTGGTCGCTTTATATCTCTTGGGATCCAGTCTAGTATCTCCTTGGTCCAGCGATGGTCATTTCTTCTTGCTGCAGTTTTTTTTTGCTCTTACAATAATATTGCATACTTTTGTTTGCACCCTTATCCTTCCTTTTCTCCTCTTGTTATTCCCAGCATGGATCTTTCCGTACGCCGTTGAGTTGTTTTGAGTCATTATACAGTAATCCGTCGCATATTGTCATGGTGGAACCAGAGTAAGGTCGGATATGTAAAAAGGCGGATAAATGAGTCCTGTTTTAAATACCATTATACACAGCTGTAACAATTACTGTATTCACACAGTTATTGTTTTGAGATCCAGCTTTTATTAGGGAGCTCCCCTAAATCCCTTGTTTAGAAAGATACACGATATTAATGCTTGTGACAGAGTAGCCGTCTGCCGTACATTTGCAGCTGAGTGACAGGCAGGAGATCGAGACAGAGGTTGAGGTTGATACGCCCTGCCGGTGAACAGGATCTATTTGCATATCAACACACTGAACAGCTCATGTGACACTACCAGCAATGGTTGCGGACAAAGGACATACAACACAGTGTATGAAAACTTTGGTAGGATCTTCAATCTCTAAACTAATCTTCTCTGAACAATAATAAGCTTAGGGTGGATATGTGATAGACAGACATGCAATGGATTACTATCTTATATATATATATATATATATATATATATATATATATATATATATATATATATATATATAATCATATAAAATCATAAATCTTTTTTTTTTTTTTTACAAAAGAATACTGTATCCATTGTGAACTAATCACTATTGATGCCTAGAAGGTGTTCTTTTAAGTGATATTCCTGTTTCTTTAGCTGGAGCATTTACAATGGGAAAAATCAGAGGATGTTCTCTTGGGAGGTGTTCCTATATGTGGAGACTACTGTATAGACAAACATTACAGTTAATATACCATATACTTACTTGATCATTCTAGTTCATCACAGTACTGTCTATAGATTCATCTTCAGTGGAATTGTTGGCAGTTTCATCTATTTCAGCATCTTCAGTGGAATTGATTGGCCATCAAATGTTTATTACAAATTATTTGAAACATAATCTAAAAAGTTATTGTAAAAACTCAGATATAGAACAAAACTATTTAACAATGTTGAATTCATAAAAACATTAGGGTTCATTTCAAAGTTAATCTGCTGGAGAATAATGCTCATATGTCAACTTTTCTATAAGAACAGCATTCATATGAACTGTTTCATAAAGCAGATTGCCTTTACAACTAAAATACTGTTATGCTGATAATGACATTATCAAATTCTTAATTGCAATTACATTAAAGTATTCAAAGTTTGTAACAGGGTTGGGGTTTCAAAGTCCTTCTGATATGAAAACTCAACAGGTAAGAGCATGTTCATGTTACAAACATTTTGAATATGCGTTTTAATATAGTATATTTCAAAAACACATACACACATATATTTAACTAACTGATTTGCAGTTGTTAAGCATACTATTCAAGAGAAAAGAAGACGAGTAAGTCGGTATAAGTAAGTATGTAATTTCAGGAATGAAACATATACTGTACAATTGGAATTGTCATCCTCTTCATGATGTGTTCTTCCTGAAGCACACAAATAAACAGGTCATGTTAAAACCTCCCCTCTATGTATGTATGCATAAATACAGCATATACAGCAGGTTTTTGTTAAACACCACTTTACTAGAAACTACAATCAAAATCATAGTACAGAATTTGAAAACATTTTATACAAAATGTAAATTTTATACAGCTAGTCAAAGGAAAAAATGCAGTAAAATGTCTTAATTATATTCTTACCTGAAGTATTACACTCTTCAGTTCCATATTTAAGTTTCCATCTATATATAGATATGTACAGTGCTACCCCGTTAAAACATGAACTGTTATGGTGCGGAATCGGTTATAATTGGTAAGGTCATGTCTCCCATTTCCCCCATAATGAAATTTGACTCGCAAGCGGTGGGTGAATGTTCCAAATATATAGTACGAAGCGTGGCAACCCTATGAAACCCTATGAACTCCATGATGAAACTGAACTTATTTTTCAAGAACACTTGATATCACCTCTGGTGTCTTATTTCGATGTGGCAGATCATATGCTGTATATAGTTTTAATTATTATATATTTCTGTCAATTACATTTTTTCTAGGATGCTTGGAGCAACAGTGGGAAGTTGTAGAAAATGGAAAGAAAAAAAATAAAAATTCATGAAAGCAGCAAAACTGTATCTGAAATTGTGAATTCTTACTTTGGATTAGACATTATATTTAATGATTGTTTCAAACAACCAAATAACAATTAATGTAATAGCCTTAAAGTGAGTCTATCAAAATATATTCTGCTTGAGTTCAGTAAATATGAAGATTTTTGCATTACTAATAATGACCATTTAAATGTAACCAATTTATATATACACTGTTAGCTTATGATAAAAGTATTTGACCAGTGAAAGAAAAACCTCTGAAAGGGACTAATCTAGCTTTATGAATTCCTGTAAATGAGGATCACTGTGGGGGTTGTAGCTGCTTTTGAAGATACCATAATTTAGGGTGGAAAATTGGATTTAGCTCACTTCAACCAAACCTTACTTCACTCTGGTTGAAGTGAGCTAAATTAAATTTTCCCACCATACATTATGGTATCTATATACAGAACCATGGCAAAAAGAACTGGCTGTCATGGTCTTCGGAAGGGATGTCCTGTCTGGACACTCATGTAATGCAAATAAAGGAATTGCAGCAAAAAGTGCTTTATGTCAAAGTAAAGTTAAAGCAATAATACATTTGTATAAAAAAAGCAGTTTGTTCAAACTGTATTTATTGTGCAAATAACTAATCGAAAGGGAGAAAGATTATTGTTAAACCATATTTGACTACCGTGTATCACAATATTTTAATTGTAATTGGGTTATTTCCACTAATTTAATGGGAACTATGATTGTATTGGTTCCATATTACTTAAAATGTTCATTATACATTTAAAAATAAATACATTTATGTAATGTCACCAAGGTATAATAAAGTAATTGTGTTGTTTATTTTCCAGATGCAGTACTAAAAAGGTTTCCAACAATCCGCCCCAACCCCCCAAATATACGATCAGGGCAGCAATCCGTGAAAAACTTAACGATGAAGACAAATTAAGGAAACAAAAGCTGAGAAATTTATGAACACAAATTATACATATTTGTTGTTGTTGTTTTTACTAATTTGATTTATTCTTACTGTTTTATTTTATAAATTTGTGTAATTACTGTAATTAATTATTTTCAGGCAATATTGCATATCTCTCTCTCTCTCTCTCTCTCTCTCTCTCTCTCTCTCTCTCTCTCTCTCTCTCTCTGAATGCTTTAAAATCATTCACTAATCCTGCATAGAATCACGTAGAAGTTAATGAATAATCCTATAGCAATCCTGTAGAAACCCTACTGGAATCCTCAAGAAATTAAGGATCAATCCTGTAGAAATCCTACAGAAATTAATGATCAATCCTGCATAAATCCTACAGAAATTGAATGTCAAACCTGCAGGAATACTACTGGAATCCTGTAGAAACTGTAATATATCCTTCACGAATCCAGTAGAAGTCAGCAAACAATTCTGCAGGACTCCTGTAGGAATTATAGGTCAATCCTGCAGGATTTTCCTTCAGGTATTCCTCCAGGACATTTCTGTAAGCTTGAGCTTATGGTGTCAAGCTCTTTTTATGATTTTTTTTAACTGTGCAATGTTTCTTCTAACCCTTCTTCAAATACCTGTCTTCATAACATTTAAGTCTAAGTTGCTGTTCACCGGACTCTGCTGGTTGTTTTGCTGGACCCTGATTGCAATGCAGGGACCAAAATATGCATGAATTCTATTTAAAAAAAAAAAAGAAAAAGTGACAGCACAATAAGTGATAGCAACATCATTGTGTCCCTTTCCTATGAACTTGGTATTTAAGTCTTTTTTGAGTTGCAGATTTAGATTGAAATATAAATTGAGAATACAAAACATAATCTGCTTAATTAGTGTAGTATGTACTGACATGGAAGTAGCAATGTGCATGGCCATGTCAATTAATTCAATCACACTGCATTATAAACTCTTGCACAAAAACTTTTCCAGCTGTGAAAAATTGCATATTGTGAATACGGTTTAAATATCTTTTCATTGTAATATGTTGGAATTAATTCACTTTTAGAGCATTTATGTACAGTTTAAATAAAGTACACGTCTCATTTCAAGAATTCAATAAATTGTTCAAATTTAAACTGTGCATCTGTATACCGGATATATCCATTCTACTGTAAGATCCGATGGCACTTGCTGTTACTTATTCATTTTTGATGGGTTTTAGCTCTGGGGCACCAGTGTAATAACAAGTGTAATGGGCCACTTATCTCTCTCCTTTGGGAGCTGTTCAGACTAACCCAAACTGTAAATGTAGGCAGTCCCATGGGAAAGGGAGATTATTCACCCTATCATTTTTTTGTTGGAATGCCAAAATCTACATAAAATTCTCTGGCCTTTGGATGTACAATGTACTGTGTAAAATGGGCATGTAAACACACCTGTTTCTACTGTGCATGCATTAAAATCACTGCCAAAAACCAGGGGAACTGAGAGAAATCAGATTCATTACAGGGTAAGTAATCTTTCCTCTCCTCACTGTGAAATGAAGTAGGTCAGCTGTTCCATTGATTACCTGATTAATTGATTTCAAATATTGTTCTAGGAAAACTAATGCAACTCTTTTGCAAGGTCAAAACTGTGAACCTAATAAGCTATTTATGCTCTTGACCAGAGCTCCAGATAAGGTTTTGGATCTGGGAGTAACTTGCCCTCTAATTTGAACACTGAGAGTAAAATTTATTTTCAGGGGTAAAATGCAACATTACTTTGAAGTCATGAGTAATCTCGGTAAATACTGCCCAACCTTTAATGTTAATGGGGTAGGCATTACAAACTAGCCTTCCATTTTAACTGCAACGTTACTTTGAACTACTGTACAACCACGTATGTGTTCTACAGGGTTCTTTATCGACTCAGCGCATATTTTTTGAGGTATCACACTGACTCTGTAAATTAATTATATACATTTTAACACTAAATTATCAGCGAACATGTTAAAACTTCAATATCAAGCCATACAAATAAATGCAATAAGGAAATGAATTAACACATTATAAAACAGTTTGTTTAATATTATAAGTACCTTTTTTTTTTTAGCGGTTGCCTCTGACGATGGTACCAATTGGATTTGTAGCTCAAAGAGCCAACTTCCTGACATTTCGGTATGTTTAACATACCTTTGTCATGGGAAAGTGTGTTTGAAAACAAACATTCAAAGTATTCATAGTGTTCTTGATGCCATGGTAACTACACATTTATTTATCTTTAAATATATTGTCTTTGTGATGTCATTCACTATGTAACTAATGATGTAACAATCTACTATTCCTTTCTATTTAAACTTTAAGTCATAATGATTATCTACACTATTTATCCATTTATGTTCTTTTAGTCTTCTATAGTGTACAATATCTGTTTTATTTTAAAGCACACATCCATGGTGTGTCTGTTCCTTGTAAAGTGTTGAACTATTGGTTCATTTTCTTTTTTAATTTTTATATTTGATAAGAGGTTCTGTTTTCTTTTATATAATGATGTACCTGTCTCTCCTACATGTTTTACTACAGTTTATGCAAAATATACCATATACATGACAGATTTTTTTAAGACTGAATATTTATTTTCTTTATTTGTGATTTCACTTTTATCTTTACCAATATATCTGCACACTTTACATGTGCTTTTACAGGTTGCAATGTCCCTTAATGTATCTATGACGCCTTTATCTTTACCGTGAACTAAAATGCCTGCCAAATTTACATCCCTTCTAAAAGCTACGATTGGTGCTTTTGGAAATTTTTTTTTTCATTTTTTTCTGAATTATGAAGTACACGTAAATGCTTCCAAACTATTTTTGATATGTTGGGTAGTAA
The DNA here is from genome assembly GCF_017654505.1 of Polyodon spathula. Classification (NCBI taxonomy): domain Eukaryota; kingdom Metazoa; phylum Chordata; class Actinopteri; order Acipenseriformes; family Polyodontidae; genus Polyodon; species Polyodon spathula. Next base: position 22,004,496 of record NC_054539.1, read on the forward strand.
TTTAGAATACATAATTATTAATGGTACTCTTAATCTTCTCTTCCCTTTTCTTATAATCAAGTTGTTTATTCCTATTGAGTTTGTCATTTTACTCAATTCTCTCAATAATTTGTTATTTGTTATCTTAAGATTTATTTTTAATTCCTCTCTCTTTTTTGTAGTCATTTTCATCAGAGCAGATTCTTTTTATCCTTATACCCAGTCCTTTAGGAATTGCTCTTTTAGTATAGATAGGATGTGCAGATGACATATGTAGGTACTGATGCATATCAGTTGGTTTCGAGTAAAGATTTGTTTTAGTAGTTCCTTGTTCAAGTTTAGAATTCAATTTCAGATTTTGTCCACCTTAAATCCACCAAAATGTTAGGGTGGATATCATTTTGCTAATTTATGAAACTGTACAAGAGATTCTTCTTCATGTGTCCATATTCCAAATATATCATCCACATATCATTTGGATTAATGTGTGTGTGTGTGTGTGTGTGTGTGTGTGTGTGTGTCAAAGTGATCTCCTCTTCAAAGTCTGTTACCTACCATTCACAGTATATAATCCATAGATAAGCACTTATGCATAATGCATAGCACAGTCGGTCAATAGACACATTTGCTGGTTTTTGTTATAAGAAAACCAAGGTCGTTACACAATAGATTTCATGTCAAATAAGTCAATAGCCATAAGCCAATGATCATTACATAGTCCAGTCATGTATTTTAGCATAAACAATAACAACTTTTTAAAATAATTTTATATTTGTGTAGCGTTGTAGGAGAGGGTGTTTAATAGAGAACCCGACAAAGCTGTTTGGTCCTTTAAACAATTTACTAGTTTATTTAAATCAGATCTGTACACTTAACTGAACAACAAGAACAGTTACCAGTTTCTCCCACTTTCTCTCCTGTCTTAGCTAAACAATCCCTGAGTCAATCACACAGGCATGGCAAATCAAACATCACTGAATCAACTCACCAAACATTTCCCATAACAATTCCTACATTAGTATAAAAAAAATGCCACAAAAGTATAAAACTAAGTCTACAGCTGCATCTGCTTTACATCATATGAAAAGCAGTGAATAAATAAAAAGATACTGATCTATATACTACAGTAGTTGAGGGTTGTCGATTACGCAACCAGGAGCATCTACACATACACTTTAAATCAATAAAGGGGTGCTTATACTTTTAAACTTTAGGTTGATATGCCATTGTTGAAAGCCTTTGAATTGTGCAGTGGGTAGTGTGTGCTTGTCTGAGTATAGTATTTAAAATAAATAGATAATTGAAAGTGGTAAAATGTGAAATTTGTATTCCTTTTTGTGCAAATAGATTACAATTCATCCATAACTATTAAACATTCAATAGTCCTAAATTTAGAAATATTAAACGAAACTTAATAAATACACAATGAAAAAATGTTTTGACTAGAAGTTTCTCAGTATCTTCAAAATATTTTTTTTAAGTTTTAAGATTATTTTAGTATTTCTAAGATTAGAACAAAGGATAACGGCATATACGTCATTCATGGGGTTTCCATGAGGGTCACTTTACACGTGAAATGACTATGCGCGTGCGCGTTTCGAAGAATTACTCGGGTAAATCAGGTTTGTGGCCGAAAAAAATGGCCAAAGAGAGGGATAGAGTAAATCTCATTTACTCGTGTAAATGACAAAACACACAGGAAAATCCACGCCCAGTTTCGCATGGAAACCCGCACTTCACGTGAAAATGTTAATGAGCATGTTTATCCTTAACTGTAAATAATGCATGGAAGCAGGTCAGTAGTGGCTGAAGGGCGGATGTATGGCAGTGGTGTAGTTCACCTTAATGATAATGCAGGCAGCTTTTTTGTTATTGTTTTTTGCTGTGTCTGGACTGTCATGTTGTATATCTCTTGTGGGTTTACAGTTCTGTATAAAACCACTTACCATGAACTGCATTATGCCCTTGTTATAGTATTATAGCATCTGAGAATACCCTTGCTGTAAAAACTACGCTAAAGTTAAACACGAAGTGCAAGTGAGCTTCTTAAATGTAACTGAATTAATTCCCATCCTTTTTTTTTTTTTTTTTTTTATCCCAGCTGTGTCACTGATTCCTGAACACCTAATTTTGTTGTTGACAAGAGTTTGTGCAGGATACAGCAGGCACTGGCAGTGTGTAAGATAAGATCCTATGCAACAATCAGTGTGCCCACAAACAGCCAAGTAAGATAAATTAATGCCCGTGCCAAAATTACTTTGAGGACCACTGCTCTAGTCCATCTTCCTCTGAAAGTTTTCTTAACAGCACCCTTTATTTTTCTGCGCATGAAATTGTAAACTAAGTTTTTTTCCCGCTCGCTTTATTTGTGGTTGTGTTCTCTTATATTAAGTTGATTATGATCAGAAAAATCTAACTGGGAGTGGAAAGGACTGGTGTTAATAATCATGTCAGTAAACTGCAATACATAGGGCTCCTTAATGGTGCATCCAGTAAATGCACACCACGTGGAGTGCAGGATGCACCCGATAGCCTGGAGGTCGCCAGTTTGGGTCCAGGCTGTTCCCAACAATTGGACGAGAGCCACTCAGGGTGGGGAGGCCTTAGGTCAGCCAGGGTGTCCTCAGCTCATTGCCCACCAGTGACTCCTGTAGACTGGTCGGATGCCTGTGGGCCTGCCTGCAAGTGGCCCAGAGCTGCATGGTCCTCTGACACTGTAGCTCTGAGGTAGATGCATGGCGGGCCTGTAGAATGAAAAGAAGCGAAATGAAAAAAACAATTGCTGATTACACATTTTTTAATATAAAAAAAAATAATTGCAATACATTTTCATGGACCAAAATTTAAAAGGACATGATATGCTGATTTTAATGAAACAAATTCCATCCATGTACCAATGCATTGAAAACAATGCAGTATTATTTAGTATACTATACAGTTAAATGTACTAATGCTTTTAATGATCAAATTTAAATTGCTTCTTTAATCATAAATCATGTTATGTGTTATAAATTTGCAATGTATTAAATGCTAAAAGAAAATGCTTAAACTTAAACAGATAAACTGAAGTCCAGACACCAAACATCTGACAGGCAAATATACCAATAATCATTGTAGTTTATCAGTGAGCCTCAGTTAAAAAATAAACTAATAAATAAATAAATACATAAATAAATTAATAATCACAAGTTAAAGTAGAAAGTTGAAGCTCAGAAATCACATAAGCTTACGAATTTATATGTCATGTCTCAGCCCAGTTTTTGAAACGTATGTGGTTGGATGATTTTGCACATTTATTGTTTTTAAATACCATCTGCAATATGTTCAGATTTTTTTAAGGACTTGTTAGTGTTTTAATGTTATACAATGAAATAATAAAATTGTTTTACTGTCAATTGTTTTTAGATTATGCATCATAAAAGGTCTATATAAATTAAATATTTAAAAATATTTCTTTCATCAGTGTTGTTGAAGTTTTGGGGTGCTTCCAAATGGGAATATGCTATGCTACCCACTGAGGGGTTCATGTAACACCTTGAATAGACAGTAATGAATTTATTTGCATCACGACAGAACCTTTCGAAAGAATGACGTGATCGTCTTAAGTTTCATTAGTTTTTTCTTCAGATGAGGCATGATGAATGCCTGCTTGCTTCAAGCTGCAAGCTGTTCAAGCACATTTCTCAAACTCAGTTCATGTACATTGTTGCCACAGGAGCGACAGATTTTTTTTTAGTGGATCGCTCTTTTTTACTGGTACAAGCACTCTACAAAAAGATGCAAAAAGAAGATCTTCTATATATATATATATATCTAGATATATTATATATATATATATATATATATATATATATATATATATATATACACACACACTAAAATTAAGCTTGAAAACTGGGGTGTGTGATTGCATATGTCAGTTTTTCAAGTGGGGGATATATATGGGGGAGGTCCCCCGGGGGCGGGATCTACGCCCATGTTGTGATCCCTGTCTATGCACTGGGATAGTTGTGCTTGGGTGTTGTTTTGGATCATGTTGTGTAACAAGAGGTCAGTTACAAGGTCTAAATATTTGTTTGGGGTAAAAGGACAGCCCCCCCCCCCCCCACCCCACCCCTAGGTTAGGGTAGAATGGAGTTACAGAGAACTTCCCTTATAAGTGTAGCTTCGTTCTCTCAGAGGGAGGTAGGTTTTTGTTTTGATTTGTGAACCTCACAGATATGATTTCAAAAATAAAAATAAATAAATACCTGTGCAGCAGCATGTTTTCACCAAAAGCTTATTTCATTCATCGGTAAATGTTAATGCAACTTGTATTAGCCCTGAACTTATTTTAAGTTTCAGTTCAGTATTAGGGTCTCATTTACAAAAAGGCACTAAATGTAGCTGTAACATGCGCATTAAGTAGTGAACTTAATGTGCATCATTAATCTAAATTTACTGCCCCATTTACTAACAAAAAACAGATTAATTTATATGCACACCATTTGGCTAGTTTACATACCATAGCATGCACACTACATGTATTGTGAGCAATAATTTAATGTGCACTATAAAGTTAAAAACTTACCTGTGACCACCATGATATAAAAGCCCCAGCAGTCCAAACATATCTTTTGGTCTGTGGCTTATTGTGAAAGGTGCATGTGGCTTACATTGGCCAGAAATTAGCGATCAACAGAGGCAGCCCTCCGCAAGAAACAGCCAGAGGCAACGCAAACTAAAACTGCACGCAGAGGAGTTAGAAATTCTAGTGGAGGGGGCTGCTTTAAATTCTAATACCTTCTTTGGTCCAGCCTCTTCCAAAACTTGTGCTTCCAGAAAGCAGGCAATATGGGCAGGCATAGAACACAAGGTCAATGCCCTGGGTCACAGCCAAAGTCATGTTAAAAAAAAATAGACTGAGCTGAAAAGAAAAAAAAGAAGATTGCTCAGAAATGGTCTGTGGCAATATGCACAGGAGGAGGACCATCTGGACAGGTGGAACTGACCAGCCTGGAAAAGAAAATTGAAAACATCTTCTCTCCAGAACAACTAAAAGGCGTGCAGGGCGTCATTGACACCATGAGACTTGAAGAGGATTCTCAACCAGGTAAGTTATAAATGACTCAAACCACTTAATTGCTTTTATAAAGTGCATTTCATAATTATGCAACAAACAAAACAATACAATTGTTTTTCATATAGTGCCGTTCACAAAAGAGTTATCACAAAGCTCTGTACAATCAAGAATAAGCCTAAGCGAAAAGAAAAGTTTGTAATCTACTTTTAAAGATCCGAAGAAAACATCTTAAGGTAAAACTGTAATCTAATTTAAGAACTAAAAGTGTTTTCCTTTTTTTGAGGAGTAAGCCCTGGGCCTTGAAATTGGAATTATGTGCTTGTGATTTTAGGAAGATGACATGCTTTTTTCTTGGTGGATGTGAGACTGAACCAATCTCCCTCCAAGGCTGGGAAGCAAGCGTTGCTCCCCCCCAAGGAAAGAAGGATAGAGGATACATTTGAGAAGACTAGAAGTCGCCCCGACTAACAAGGAACGCCTATGCTTCAGGAGATCAGCATGGCCAGACCTCCGAGACAGAGCTACGCGGACAACAGGAATTCTGAAAGAGAGAAAGAAAGAGGTGAAATAAAGTTATGACCAAGAAGAGAGACTCAGACACAAAAGTTGCAAGTTTTAAGTGCTAATGTTTAATCAAATAAACACATAAAACAAAAATGCAGCACACATGGCCACCACCACCCCTTAAAACACAACCCCCTTCCCCTCATGTCCGTCTTTCTCCCCTAAGGATCCTTGGGGGTGGTTTGTTGATCAGGGCTGTGGTGGAGGTCTTCTCACCTCCTCCTTCTTCTGCCGTGGTGTCCTCACTGCTGACAGCGGGGCGAGGCATTCTAGCAGCAAAAATGCTTCTAGTAGCAGTGCTGGCAGCGGAAATGCTTACAGCTGTGCGGAGCACCTCAGCAGCAAATATACTGCTTTTTCCGGACCTGCAACCAGCAGTGGCAATGCTGGTAGTGGCAACACCAGCAGCAAAAATGTTGCCTCCTCCGGACCAGCAGCCAACAGTGAAGACGCTGACAACTCAAAATGCTGGCTCTTCCAGACCTGTAGGCAGCAGTTGCAAAACCCTGGCATTGGAGACAGCGGGGCTTCGTCCTGTGGTGCAGGAGACAGCGGAGCTTCTCCCTGTGGTGCTGGAGACAGTTGAGCTACTTCATGTGGTGCTGGAGACAGTGGAGCTTCTTCATGTGGTGCTGGAGACAATGGGGCTTCTCCCTATGGTGCTGGAGACAGTGGAGCTTCTTCATGTGGTCCTGGAGACAGTGGGTCTTCTCCCTCAGGTGCTGGAGACAGCGAAGCTTCTCCCTATGGTGCTGGAGATAGTGGGTCTTCTCCCTCAGGCGCTGGAGACAGCAGAGCTTCTCCCTGTGGTGCTGGAGACAGTGGGGCTTCTTCAGGTGGTGCTGGAAACAGCGAAGCTTCTCCCTGTGGTGCTGGAGACAGTGGGGCTTCTTCATGTGGTGCTGGAGACAGTGGGGCTTCTTCATGTGGTGCTGGAGACAGCAGAGCTTCTCCCTGTGGTGCTGGAGATAGCGGAGCTTCCCTTGTGGTGCTGGAGACAGCGGGGCTTCTCCCTGTGGTGCTGGGGACAGCAGAGCTCCTCCATGTGGCACTGAAGACAGTGGAGCTTCTTCATGTGGTGCTGGAGACAGCGGGGCTTCTCCCTGTGGCGCTGGGCACTCCGGACGTGGCGATAGCTCTGGCAGCGGCAATGCTGGCCTTCCAACAATTGTTCCTTCTCCTCCATCTCCTGTAAGAGGGGGTACTTGACCACAAAGTGCCCCCACTCCCCGCAAGTGGGGCACCAACTCGAGACCTCAAGAACGCAGAAGTAGTTGTCCCAGCAGCCCTCCTGCCCTGTAGTTGGCAGGGGTGCGGGGTATTCCGTCAGTGGCGATGGTGGTTCCTCCCTCTGTGGCCCTGGAGATGGCAACAGCTCCTCCCCCTTCGGCATGCAGGACGGCAGCTCTTCCCTTTCCTGGATGCAGGATGGCAGCTCCTCCTTCTCTGGTCTTTGGGATGGCACTTTGTATAGGCAAGACACCATGGACCTACTTCCATCCTCTTCTCTTTTCTTTCTCTTTTTTTGTTTTAAACTTGCCCTTCTGTGACAGGGCAGCATCACTGGCCAGGCTGTTATGACCAGGAAGGGTTGAATGTTTTAAGCATTAAAGCACATGTTAAATTAAATAAACACATAAAACTAAATGTACAAAACACTAGATAAAGCACACTTAATAAAACAAAAGGCACAAGGGCCAAAACTAAAGGTCTCACAGACATAAATAGCACAGGATGGGATAGCACAGTGGCTCCAGCCACATTCTCACCTGTTTTTGCAGGGAGGATTTTATCTCCCTCCCTGCCATCCAATATCCCACCCCCCACCCCACACACACACACACACACACACACACACGTGTGCTTCGGCAGAGTTTTCGCCCTGCCACACTGCCACAAGCAGCTCCTCACTAAACCAGACATGTTTCTGACATAAGGAGGTGTAGGTTTTAAAAAAATACAATACAATTACACAAAAACATTTATAGTGCTCAGTGTATTTTAAATGTATAAATGATTACGCTGAAATAACACTGATATGTTTTGGGTAGGTGTGATGAGTCAAAGGGATTTCGGTCTGTGATTTAGCCTCCCGACAGTAGATGGCATCAAACCAACTCGGGACTTCCCTTACCAAGATCTCGTGACCATGGCAAAAGTCATCTTTTGAGGGGCGGCACCTTGGTGAGGGGCGGAAGTACGAGTATGTAAATTCCAGCCACTGGAGTCAAGTGAAGGATAATGACACTTGTCAGTTGGGGATTGGTGTTCCACTGACTACAGAGGCGGGACATTACATACTAAAGGGAACATACTACTGTGTTCGGGGTTGGTCCAAAAGTAAAATAGGAGGAGTAACTGGTGGAGGGAGAGACTGGTTTGGTGCAGCGGGATTTTTAAAACAAAAAACACTAACATTTCTTTTGTCTTTTTTTGTTTATGTATGGTTCGCCACGAAGACGATTAAAGACGAGTCATCACGGTTTGTTTTGGATTTCATCCCTGCACTCCTTCCCTCACACCATTTTGTTTTCTTTTGTTATTTAATTATTTTGTTGTGTCTAGATAATAAAAAAAATAAATTATTTTATTTCTGTACACATAAATTACTGTCTGGACATTCCATTTAATACGCTCTCGCCTCACAGTAGGTTACACATTTCTTTATGTAAAAATATAAATCTGTACAATAGGCCTATACAGCACAGTAGTAAAATCAAATGAATACCTAGAGCACTTTCTTTTTACTTTAGCCTGTAGGCTACCAGCAACATAAAATAAATCGTGCTGCTGGTGTACAATGTGAATAAAAGATTATTTTAAATTGAAACTAAATGATTTTAGCTTTCAGGAAAACAGTCAATTCTCGTAAAAACTGTCAGTTTTTATTTAAGTTATTTAGTTGTGCAGCGCTAAATTGTGCACAATTATAAAACACCTGCACATTAATAGAATAGGTGTATTTCCTATTCCTATACAGATGCTCAGAATAAGCTGGAGGGGTTAGCAGCACATGTGTGCAATCTATTGTTCCTAACATGTTGGGGAAACCAGAAATGCCATATACATTTTCTTTCAAGGCTTGTAAGCATACCGTGCTTTTGGGAAAAATAGGTATTTGGGTGTTTGCTACAAAAATGCATTGAGCAAAACTGGCAACGCATGAGAAAAATTGGACTGGGAAATGTCAGCAACAGCTGCCACAGTTCCCTGAAAGGACCCAGAGGCAAGATAATGCAGGGTGGACAATAGTTTGACCACTGCAGGGATAGCATGGCTTCTCTGGGTGACAGGCTCCAGGTCAGCTTTTCAATCAGACAGCAGCTCAATAATTATGTGGCTGCCGAGCCTGTACCTGTGCTTAATTTGGTGTTCATTTAAATCAAAGAGAGTAATACAGGTACGAAATACCCTTTCTCTTCTCATTCTGAAAATAACTCATTCTTGCTGAAGGCAATGTCTCTTTCTGCAATCACAACGGCCATTGTGAGGGGAAAGTGTTTTTCATACTGCCTTTTAAGGGTTTGCTAATTGCGACTGTTTAAAACATGCTTTCAAAAGTTCTTAACAAATTGGTGCAATTGTCGCAATTGCCAGCAGCTTTAGTACCTTGTCCCATTATAATATTTGAGAACCCTCATTTGCACTTTCTCCACCCCATTTTTGCGAATTTATGCAGGAACGCCCATAATTAAATATTAATCTATGAATGAACCGCAAAGCATTCCATAAAAAATCACTAACAGCATTGCACTTGTTTAGTACATTTCACCCTATACTTCCGACTCGTTTGCAACTGGTTTGCGACTATTGCAACAGCCTCAACACTTTAGTGCATCTACCTTCGAGACTCATGTTGCTTGTTTATCATGATGCATTGATTTTTTATCCCTGATCCTTTATACTTTGTATTGGAAAGCAATTCTGTAAGTTTGACATACATATAGGGAGCACCACTAAATTTATTTGACAGGACAAGCTGGACAAGTTTAAAGTTGTTGATATGATAAAATCTAAATTAACAGCTTAAAAGGGCAGTTGTTGCCGACTACTGTCACATGCAATGGTTGCCTCTACATGCTGTATGAAAATGTTACTGGCTGCTGAAATCTGGTCATGACAGATAGCATCTTCCATTAGTGGGAGACCAGGGAGGGATGGCAACCAAGATCCAAGATAAAGGCAATATGACTACACCAGCTTGTTTTCATGGGATTTCTGTAAGCTTTTGAATGGTCTGTAATCTATAGTCTATATTTTTGCTGGTTGCAAACACTATTTCAAATTATTTAGGACAAAAAATATTTTTTAAAATGTGATCATGTGCCTGATGTGACCTGAATTTCACTTCTGTCCACTGTATTTGAACTGATAAACATAGCTTCTGCTGTTAGGCTGAACCCAAAGCACTATTAGATTTGTCATTTGTATTTAATTAACAAATAAAAGAAATCAAGTATGGTTCAGTCCCTGTGACTTACATTGTATTCAAGTTATGTACAAAGAATAGTACACGTCAAGTTAAATTACAATACATATTTTGCTTTTTGTTGTGTATGGACAGACTGTGTTCCTCTAATTTGTATTGGTAGAGCTTGATGCTCAGCCCTTATCTCTATTTGCTGTGTGTTCTGCAGCATTCCCTTGAGGCTGGATACAGAACAGCAGGAGCCATTTTACTTACAAATTTCATTAGCCAGTCTGCAGTGGACCATCAGCTTCAGAAACAGATAGCCATGTGTGTAGCCTGATAAACACAATGTTTTTGCTCACACAGAAACATACACACAACACGTCTAACCATGTTGTCAAACAAAGCACCCACCCTACTACATTCCTTCAGAAATGTGATCGAAATGTTTCAGCGCTTGTGGAACCATGGAGTTGTTTTCTGTAACTCACAACAGGTTTGCTAATTTGGCATGTGATTCACAAATCCATTTTAACTACAAGGACTGATTAGTATTCAGCATATGTATTTACTTAATTATTGTGAAACACTGAGATTTAGCAATGGTTTTACCATTTCTTGGAATACCTTCTTGGAGCTTGTCATTACATTGACACACTGTAAATGTATTCCTTCTTCCACAGCATATTATTTGGTTAAATGTGTTTAAATCAGCAAGGACTCAAGTGGTTAGACAGTACTGATCTATTTTAGATTTTTTATTTTTTTTCCCACAGATACGTATTGCTTTTCTTCTGTCCAATTACCCCCCAATAAGCCACCAAAATTCAATGCACACTGTGTCAATTTACATGAGGATACTGGGGCACAGAAACATTAGGTCAACCAAGCAAATAATTTATTCTCAATTACTAAGCCCTGCCAAAGAGTGAACATATGAATGTGCACGGAACTATTTTATAAATGATGTGTACAGATTTTGTTTTTAAACAGCAAATAGAGAGATAAATGAATTGGCATCATCAAAATCAACATCAAAGTCATTTGAGCACTTTACAATAGCTTGTGAAATGGAGTTTATAATTAACACTAGAACCGCCAGGTTTATGCTACTACCTAGAACCACCAGCAGTAGTCATTTTGACAGGTACATTTTAAACAGCTTCAGTATGAAAATGAAACATAAACTATCAGATAAAACTCAAAAGTATTATTTATGAACACCATATCTAACATTTGCATAGCAGAAACATCGTATTTAAATGAAAAAATAAACATAAAAGCCTTTATTTTTGAAATTAACGTATATGATATAACACATTACTTAAAAAAATGAAAAACTATAATAAAATAAACATTTCAAAAGAAGATATTGTGTAAACCAGTGTAAACTGCTATATGTACATACAAAATTGTAAAAACTAAGTAATTTTTACAAAAATAACTTAAAAGCCTTTTTTTTCAAAATTAACACATGTAATGCGTGACATAAAAAAATGAAAAACTATAATAAAATAAACGTTTCAAAAGAAAATATCGTGTAACCAGCTGTAAACTGGTTACATGTAGGCCTACATACACAACTGTAAAATCGAAATAATTCTTTATAAAAAAAAAATAGCATAAAAAAAGAAAATAACTCAGTTCCCATTGTGAAACGGGAATGCAGATTCTGGCAAACGTACTTCAAAGTAGCCCCCATATTAGCACAATCCACACAGATGTAACGCTTATCAACTTGTCGTGTGCATTTACCACACACTGCTCTTTCACACTGGGCCAGATATAGTTTTATTTTCATTGCATTTTGTAACCTGGCATTGTTTTTGGGTGCGGGTGTCACTTGGTGTGACCTGTATCCAGGTTGAGCTGCGTTTGTTTCCCTGCCGCTTTGCAGCTTTCTGATCGAAATGTTTCTGCCAAAGCTCTGTGGCTAGCATCATAAGAGATCTCTCCTGTTGGTATTTTCCCTGGTGCATTCACTGTACAAAATGAAGGAATTGACGGCTGCCATGTCCAGGACATTGTAAGATACAGCAACTGGACACCGGTGATTGCTTCTACTGAGCACTAAGTTTTGCGCACATGGTGGAAACTCTCTTCTCGTTTTGTTTACTGTTCCAACCGGACTGTTTTTTTTTTTTCAAATGTTTCGCAAATTACAGTGAAATAAATTGGTATCATTCATCCCTTTTCCTAAGCCCGGTTACATCAGCCTAAGTACCACATTGTCACCCAGTCTCTGACCAGCTGGGCAAGTTTCATGTTTCTATAGCTAGGGGTAGGGTCCGCTGCCAGCCAAAGCTTGATCCCAAATTTGACAGTTTTGTTTGACATGTATTGCATCCAGCGACACCGTGCTTTTGTCAGAAACAGCTGCTTGTCCATGTAATGCTTTATGTTTAGCTTGAAACAGGCAATGCTGTTTTCAGTGAAGTCGTTACACATTTCTGATGCCAAGGCAAATATATCTGTCATTGCTCTCAAATCAAAATGCATAAACCTCAAGATTTCTTGAAAAATTCTTGTAACAGTAATAAGACAGCAGTCTATATGTGGTCATGTAGACAGACAGACGACAGTTCTCCAAGGAATTGATAGGATAACAATATATATTTGGATAACACATATCTAGGGCAATATTCTATTCAAATACATACTGCTGTAAACTCAGCGAAGGTAGAAATAACAAACTGGCTTGTACACATATAAAAAAGCATATTGTAGGTTATATTAACAATAAAAGCATGTATTGTAACAAGCTGTCAAAATCACTACTTTTGGCGGTTCTAGATAGAAGTGCTTATAACTTTTTTAATTTTTGCAATTCTGACTTTCAAACGGTGTCAGTGTATTTAATACATGTATTTAGGAAAAGTCAAGAACAGACAACTGCGGATCTTTAACACACGCAGAGTAATTTAAATTTTAAAAGCAAAAACCGTAAAATGACTACCGTGGCAGTTCTAGTGTAGGTAAAGTGTATCTGCAAGGACAGCTGTCTGTTCTATATCAGATGCATGTTCACCATTTAGGTCTTGCAAAACAAATATAATGTGTAACAGGTACTGATCTTGGGCATCAGTCGACTCGTCAGTGACCCTGACAAGCAACCAGACTGTTTTACCAATTCCATAATCTCCTGCTTGTGATACTCCGCAACTTTAGGTAAGTATTCATGTCTCAGCTGGGCGGGTAAAGGAATCGCTTGTCCAATTTTTCAAGCGGGATATTTACACAAACAAATGCCTCTGTCAGGTCAAAATGTAATGTGTTTCGTGCTTCATGGTTTTCAGTGGACTTTTGGAACATGGACGTCACCGTTTTTTGTTTCTTTGCAAATAAAGCAGTCACAGTACTGCTCTGGCTTTCTGCCTTTCTCTTTCAGTGAATACTTGAATCTAAATGCCTGTCAACATATGATTTTTAGTAGTTATCTACAGTAACGTTGCAAGATGTACAGAAGTGCTTAACTCCATCGCTGTGTAAATCTCCTGCTGGATACTGCCTTATGTGATACATTTTTAGACTTTTTAGGGACATCCATTTTCTTGTTTACAGTGTGTAGTATTTTAATTTCCCGTCTAGATTGCATAAAGTCACATGACATAATCACTGCACTGCACTGTGTGCATGGTGAATAGTACACACAGGCACATAGCAGAGCTGTACAGTTTCATTCATGTGATTTTTTTATTGTATGAAATACAAATAATTATCAAATAATGTGTTTTTATTTCTTAAGAATATTGAAAAAAATCATGGTATTGGTCTAATTTCACGATCTCCATGCAATCAGTGAAATTGTGATTTACACAGGGCCTTACCTATATGTACTTATTTACCTGACTCTCTGACTAATGAACAAGGAAAATATAGACACCAATTTCTGAAATGCCCTGTTTGATGCTGCCTCACCTCTGCTAGCAAATTCAAATTTAGGAGGATTGAATATCAAAGGTCAATCTCCATTCTCACTGACAAGTCCATTACCTTTTCTTTTGCAAACATAAACCATAACGTTACATATCCCTGGATGTGAGCCTAGCTAGTCTCCACCTGGGTGCTGAAACAAAATGAAATGAACTAACTATCACCAGCCGATGTTCCTCCCTAAGCCAGTAAGAGAGTAATGGCTCAACCTGCCGTCCACATGTTGGTGCCTTAACCTTTTGCAGTCCTACGTCGGACCAAGTCCGACATTACATTTTTCCCTTGCCAGTCCCATGTCTGACCCTGTCTGACATCATCAAAAATATATAAAGCACAGGTCTCTAGTCATTTTTTCTCTGGAAAAAGCCAAGAAAACCATTCAATGGCCGAGTGAGACCAATAGCAGCTGACGGAAGTCGAAAAAAAAGGGGGTGGATCTGAGCAGTACTCAGAGGCCCTGTATTATTGATAAAACGAGTGATCAGGAGAGGATTTATCCGTATGCACTACTATGAAGAGGTCTATGATAAATACAGAGAACAAGGGGTGGGGCTTGGCTGGAGATGCAGTAGTGAGTGTCCTGCTGATATGCAGTGCCTTTTAAACCTGTTTTACTATAAAAAAAAAAAAAATAAAAAAACTTTTAAACAGCGTGTGTGAAATAAACAGCGCGTGTGAAAATAAATTGGACCTGACGCACCTGACAGGCGCTGAATAAATGGACCGCTAAAAGTTAAGGGTGCCACAAGGGGTACAAGATGATATTGAAACTATATTGCCCTCATCCTTCTATTTTTTTGTTCCTCAAATATTGCTATTGCTGGCATATTAAAGTTGGTCTTTTTGGACTTAGTTAAAAAATATGTATTATGCAAAAGAAAATTGCAACAGAAATGTGCTTAGTTTTATGAACCATAACTATAGGAGGCTGTCGATCAGGGGGTGCTGTATAGTAATTGGTACTACTATGGATTATATTCAAACAGCCCGTAGGATTAATATTGCTAATTGTACAGCACAAGATGATCATTGTATAAGCCTCTTGCCCCAGGGATGTCACTAAAACAGAGGCTCTGGATTCAGTAAGTATGATACTGATTTTATTTGGCATTCTGTATATATATATATATAGACACACAAATGTGTTTTTTTTTCTCTGTCTAACTGGCTGCCATATTGCTCCACTGTAGGTTTGTGTGGTATTGCCATGATTGTGTTGAATCCACCTGGAGCACGTGGGGTCAACGGAGTTAGAAAATCATGCAATGTACTTTACTGTTTATAACACAATTTGTAAAATTCATTCTATATGCCCTTTACATGTTGTTAACTCCATATATACGTATGTCAACAGAATTCACAATGTTTATTTTATTTGATATGAGACTATTGGGTCTTTACTATGCTAAAAATACAATATAATTAAATGTATAAATAAATTGTGAATAATAATCAATAAATGTAACTAAACAATATCTTTAAAAAATGCTATCACAGAATTTGTCAGAATATCAGAGGGTAATCCCTTTCTTGCTGAATAAAATAAAGCCAGAACAGCACCGAACACATGAATGTTAATGCAAATTAATTCTGTTTTCCTTTGGGCATTACTATGTCATTTGTTTTCATTTCCCTGACAGTTAAGGCCTATTGTTTATAAACAGTTCCTGAGTGGAAGAACGGTGTCATCACAATATTTTAAGGATTATCTCAACATCTGAGATCATTCTCCTCTACATGCACGCCTACTGTCATTAGACAAGCCACTGCAGATATTGATTGTGCACTGAAGATTTCTTTTTGTCAGGTTCTTGTTTGCAATATGTTTAATGAAGACATGTATTTGATTTCAACATGCTATGGCTAACTAGATGTCATATTTACTGAAAGATGGGTGAAGTCATCCATAGGTTTATTATTTTGTCTTGTTCATCGAGCTAACAGTACCACCAGTGAATTAATCTTAGATAAATATCCTGGTAACAACGGAAGGGGGTGATACTCTGTCCTGTGGGTCATTCTGAACAAAATCAATCAGGCTTGATGGCTTTCTAACCAATCCTATAGAGGTCTCCTTTAGGATTCCTAACTGATGGTAGTTTTCAAAAACCTAGGGGCTTGAAGAGATCTTAGATAAGTATTTTCTGTCAAAATGCAGAGGTTTCTAGAAGTGAATAAGGTATACTTTGTAGTTTTAACAAACACCCTTCTGGAATTTGTTGTGTATCTCCATAGAAGCTGCATATACATCAAGTAATAACTTGGAATATGATATAGTAGATCAAATAGGTAATTGAAAGATATTTGTGTAACTTTGTGAATCTGTTTTGTGACCAAATGGCAAATATAACATTTTGCATATATGGAGTGTGGAACAATAGTTAAACCCTATAATTATCTAGTATATTGACAACCAATTGGTGTAATAATATTGATCTCATTTTTCATTTCCTTTGCGATGTTAACATTAATGTTTAGTTTTAGTTGTAACGTACTCCACAGGGGCCATGGAGATTTATTTATCTGACAAAGTTTATTTAAAAACCCTTACAGTGTTGTGTTTTTATTATCTGTGGGGAGGCAATGTGGATCTATAAGTACAGCTCAGTTTTTCTATGACTTAATGGTCCTGGTATCCTGTGTAATGCATAGGTAAAAACGTTTTGAATTACAGTAAATGCTGCACTCATTTTCTGGGATGGCAATTGATCAATTTGAAAAGATTTTGTATTAATTACATTTATTGCTTGTTTCACTGAACTATCGCAGAACTTGGCCATTTTACCTGTGAAGGACATGGTGATCAATGTTGTTTAGGAGTCTATGTAGATATCTCTTTTGTGATCGACCACCATTATTCTGTTTCTTACTCC
Source organism: Polyodon spathula (assembly GCF_017654505.1). Lineage (NCBI taxonomy): Eukaryota > Metazoa > Chordata > Actinopteri > Acipenseriformes > Polyodontidae > Polyodon > Polyodon spathula. The sequence goes on from NC_054539.1 coordinate 22,021,318, forward strand.
TGAAGTCTCTATCAACATAATTGTTCTTAGGTTCATAGATTTGCTATGAGCAAGAATTCAGGATCCTTCCAAATGAATGCTACAAAAAAAAAAAAATTAAAGGGAGTTTCTCCTTGTATCCCCAGAGGTTTTCTCCAAAGGTTTGTTTTCCTCTTATTGTCTGGTTGTGTTTCTACAAGATGGCAGCCACTGTATTAGGGGGAGGTCAGACCACCTCTTTACCTCATTCGTAGTCAGGTTGTTGTTTATGTATTTACCTGAAAATTTGTCTTCTGTTTATAGTTATTTTCTTTTTTTTACATTTCTTAACTTGAGGATCGAGTTGGTAACTGAAAAATACAAATGACAATATTCCATTAAATTGGAATATAATAAGCCTTATTCACACAGCTTTAACTCGTGTTTGATTTCAGACCTTTAATCATATATCCTAACCAGAGGTATCTGTGGTAGCAACATTAATTATTTTAGTAAAGTATAGTCACCGACATTAATACGTTTCATAATAACAAAACAAGAATGCTAGCCTGTACAGTAAAATGCAGCGTGAATATACAAAAAGATGTGCCTGTAATACAGAAAATATGAATCTACTGATAACACCGACACACTGTTTGCTATTGCATAAGCCTTTTGGTTTAACTTATTTGAAAAATGGCACCTTGTCTTTTTTGTTTTTTGTTTTTTCTGCACCTTTATCTAGGATTTATAACCATTGAGAACTGAACCCTTTCTCATACAGAGCTTATAAATGATCCCAGCACAACAGTATGCTGAGCATCAGTGGATTTATATTACTGCTTGAGCCTGCTCGCTTTCTGACAGAATACCTAAGGGATGTTACTAAATCTGGAACAGAAAATGAACTGTGATAAATAGGAAGAACAAAAGTAGTCAGCTGCATACTTTATAATAATAATAAAATGTTTATGTAAAGTCCAGTGGTGTTTAATCATATTGAGTTTCTATTTTTGGCTGAAACCAGTTTAAATTATTTAGATAGATTTACAAGCTGTTTTAGAAATATGAAATGTGTTGTTGTTTTCAACAATTTTTAATGTAAAAACAGCTTTTGTGGCAGAAAGTGAAACAGGCAATCAATTTAAAACCTATATTCAAAGTTGATTTTGGCAAAAAACAAGAGGTAGTATTTTTATTGAAGTATTATTATTAGTATTACATTTTTCTTGTACAACCTGGCATCTGTGTGACAAACAATGGACAATATAGAAGAAATATATCAAGCAACAAGTAATCTGTCTGACAGTCATCCAGGAGGAGATGTACTGTTCTCATTATTAGCTGTCACACTGTTGTCTGTATCTTGTCAGTATCTGACAATACACCAAATAAAATAATCCCACTGGCTAAGAACTGCCTGTAGTAATGCATCTACTGGTGTTTCAACAATTTGAATTTCTGCATGTGATTTGGATTATATTCTTTATAAAAGTAGGACACCTTTGTTGATGTTTTAAAGCCAATGATCTAGCCATTTACTATTAACAAGAGCTAAAGTACAATTACAAAGGACAAAGTCTGGTATAATCACTAAAACTGTCAGGAATAGGCAACTTGCCACCCTAGACAAAGCATAGCATGGTGTCCCTATATCAATCAGGTAATGATTGTTTAATTTATTTTTAAAACCAGCAGGCATTTGATTCGGTTTATATTGTACTGCTTTGTGTATATAACCTGGTTTCTGTTTTGAAAAATTGTAGAAACAATGTACAGATTTGAAATTGGGATTCCCACAGGAACAACATAGTTTTAACCCTCTGTGGTCCATTTATTCAGCATCTGCCAGGCACGTCAGGTCCAATTTATTTTCACACACACTGTTTAAAAGTAATTTTATTCAAAGTAAAACAGGTTTAAAAGGCACTGCATGTCAGTACTGCATCTCCAGCCCCACCCCACCCCTTGTTCGCTGTATGTATCATATATATCTTCATAGTCGTGCATACTGACAAATCATCTACCGATCACTTGTTTTAGCACCAGACTCCTCAATACTGTGATCCGAGTCATTATTTTATTATTCAAAAAGCTTGGTAAATGTCTGGTGTATTCTTTGAGCGCTGGATGCGAAAGCAGCTATCTTGTTTTTTTTTTTTATGTCCTTGTTAGGTCTGTGGTACAGGGCTTCTGTATTGCTCAGATCCACCACTTTTTTTTTTTTTTCGGCTTCTCTCAGCTCCTATCGTTGAAAGGTTTTCTCAGCTTTTTCCGGAGAAAAAACAACTAGAGACCTGTGTGTGATGTCTTTTGGATGATGTCAGACAGGGTCCTACATCGGACCGGAATGGGAAAATTGTAATGTCGGAAATGGTCTGACATAGGCATAGGCAAAAACCCGCAAAGGGTTAAACTGTTATATAAAACAACACGTACTGGTTGAAAATTTATATTTTGGCAAAATAATTAAAGTTCCTTTGATACTGCAAATGTGTGTTTTTCTATAGGGAACTATCCAACCATTTTAAACATTTAGCACACAATTTAACATTAATCTCTGCTGTCAAATGATTTAACCTGTTGGAAAACAAAGTTAAAATCTATGGGGAAAACAGAATTATTTACATGCCAATATTATCAAAAATAACACACTCTCAATGTACCATACATTTTGAAAATACAAACATGGACAAGACGACAGAGTTGCCACAACGACTACCTTCCCCAGTAATTATAACTACTTCCTGTATCTTGTATTTGATTTTACTCTTCTAGGTATTCGTATCTGCATTTTTTTTTTATAATTGCTCTTATTAGAAATTGTTCTCTTCCATTTATCATACCTACTATGTGCTCTTAACGGACTTTACTGGCATATGCAAATATTTACTATAAGTTAACTGCTCTTAAATGTAATTATTTACTGTATTCTTTATTTTGCTCTTATTTGAATTTGATCTTATTTGCTATTGATTGTATAGTTCTTTATAACTGCTCTTATCTGTAATATGATATTTTGTAATTTGATCATTTGTAATGTGAAACTTTTTACTGTGATATTTTGCAACAACTGTAAGTCACCCTGGATAAGGGTGTCGGCTAATAAATAAATAAATAATCTAATTACACACAGTGTTGTAATTAAATTAACGCTATGCTTTTAGAATACTTGCACAAGTCCCAATGCATACTTTTTTCTTTTTTCTTAATGGTAAGCACGCATTATTAAACATGAAGGCAGTAAACACCATCTGTATGCGCAGCAAATACACACACACACACAATACAGTATTGCAGAATTTTGTGATCAGACCCCCATATTTTTTGACATGGTAGGCAATACCACAGTTCACAAATTGGGAGAAAAACAGGTATGAGTAATCACGACTGGAAATGAGAAGCAGCACATAACTGTAATGCACTGTATGATAGCAGACGGCTGCAAACCACCTCCATTTGCATAATTGAGGTTGTATTTATGTAAAAGCACATTTATTTGATATTTTATTTTTTCCTCTAATTGACAGGAAATTTGGATTGAGTCTTAAATTCCAGGGAATATGGTATTTATATCCTGGGTAAAGTGCACGTGGGCTCCTACAGTCTTGCACAACGGCAAACATATTGTGCCAAATTTCCCAGTTTATTCCCTGTTCATTTTGAGAAATATCCGCGGGCAAACCGAATGTTGAGAAATTACCAAGCTATGTTAAGGATACAACACAATTTTTAAAAAGACTTGAATCACTAAAGTACAACCTTCCAGAGAATACAATTTTATTTTGCATGGATGTAAAATCCTTGTACCCTAGTGTCCCTCGTAAAGAAACTTTAGAAGCTTGTCAAAAAGCACTAGATGATAGACTAGATAAATCAATACCAACAGCAGAGGTGCTGAACATGATCAACGTTATTTTAGAAAACAGTTATTTTACATTTGTTGATAAAAATTACAAACAAAACGATGGTACAGCAATAGGATCTAAGTTAGGAATGCACTTTGCCAGAACATGGGAAGAACAATTACTTAGGAAATCAGAAAGAGAACCTTTAGAATACATTCGGTTTGTAGTTGATATTTCTGGGGTTTGGACACATGGAGAAGAATCTCTTTTCCAGTTTCATAAAATGGCAAATGAAATACACAGTAATATTAAGGTGGACCTTCGATGAACAACAAAAGAAATAGAATTTTAGATACCGTAGTAAAACTTGAAGAAGGTTCAATTGAGACTGACCTCTTCTATAAGCCTACTGACATGCACCAGTATTTACACATGTCCTCTGCACATCCAATACACACTAAAAGGGCAATCCCAAAGGGTCTAAGAATAAGAATACGAAGAATATGCTCTAAAAAAAGTGACTATGTAAAACAAAGAAATGTATTAAAAACAAATCTTAAAAAAAAGGACACAAATAATTATAGAGAGTTAAGAAAAGTGGATAAACTAAAAATAGATGAGCTTCTAGATTATAAAAATAGAGATAAAAAGGTCAAAAGCGTCCCATTAGTAATGACTTACTCTAAACTTTTGCCCAATATTTCTAAGCTAGTTTGGAAACACGGATTCTACATAATTCAGAAAAGTTGAAAAAAAAGTATTTCTTAAGGCCCCAGTTGTAGCATTCAAAAGAGCTAATTTAGGTGATATTTTAGTTCACAGTAAACATAAAAGAATAATTGACAAAACAGGTTCTACAAATACTTGCACTAGTACATGTAAAGTTTGTAAATACTTGGACAAAAGTAAAAATATAATTAACCATAAGAATACCACATATCCACTAAAAACTTATATCTACTGTAAAAATAACAATGTTGTTTATGGAATAGCCTGTGAAAAAAAAAATGAAATAAAATATGTTGGAGAGACTGGAACAACTTTGTACAAAATAATTCAGAACCACATTTCATTAATTAGTAATAAAAAAATGAATGAACCAATAGTACAGCACCAGTCAAGGACATGACATAAATGATGTAAAGTTTGTAGTATTAGAACAGTTAAAATGACACATAGAAGAACAAAAGAAAGTAAATGGATAAGTAAATAGACTGAACACGATTCTGTTGAGTCCCGCTGGCATAAAAGAATGATCTAATTAATTCCAATAAATATATAAAAGTTAAAAATAATTAAATAAACAAAATTAATTCAAAAATTGTCCATGCTGATGCTCTGTGGAGGCCAAATCAAGGTTAATCCTCAGAGCCAGCATTGCATGATAATATAAATATAAGTTTATATAAAATAATGTTAACTAGAATTAATATAGATTTAAAGATATAAGTAAAAATGATGTCACAATATATAGAACACCATTACATCATGTAAGAATAAATAGTGGATTTGAATATAAACAATAACAAGTAGCTGTCATGCCGTCAAACACCTATAAATACCTCCAATGTTTTGATTCAAACACAGATTCCCTTGAAAAGAAAAGAATATATATATACATACAAACCTGTTGTTATCTCTACTGGATCTGGAAGCCATTAATTCCTTAGTTTTGTGCAAGGAATGCACCAGGGAAAATATCAGCAGGAGAGATTTAATCACAGTGCTTTGACAGAAACATTTTTATCAGAAAACTGCAGGCTGCTGCAGCTGAACCTAGACTCAGTACTGCACATGCAAGAGAAGACATGTTACCTTCATTTTAAATTAAAAAATAATTTAGTTTTTAGAGTTTTGTATGTGCATATACACACCTTCTTTTGAAAGGTTTTATTATAATTTTTCATTTTTTGAAGTAGTGCTTTATATGTGGTAAGTTAGAAAATAAACCCTTTTATGTTGAATTGTTCATTTTAAATACAGCGTTTTGGCTGAGCGTACATTTGATATGCCGTTTAAAATGTAACTGTCATCATGACTGCCAGTGGCGGTTTTAGGTATGAGTATAACCGTCCCGTGCCCACATACAAATAAACATTTTATCTGCATGTGAAGTGACTGTGCAATCTCCATGCCTAAATACAAATATACATTTTAAATCACTTGTGCTACATAGCCCAATTTATACCCCGTACACCAATATATATTCACACCAACAATAACACACCACATACATTATAAAACACAAAATACGCAAGGGGCGGGTCACCCCGCCACAGGGAGGGATTGAACATCACTGCCTGATTGTTTTTTTTTTTGTGTGATGTCACAGATTTTTAAAGGCCGGAGGTATTTCACAGCAGCACACAGAGACAAAACATAACACAGGAACTTCCTTAGCCAAGAAAAAAACAGGGAAACACTATAAATCCGATACATTTTGAATTATAGTTAGATTAGAACATTTATTCTGTCTCAGTTGTTATATATATATATATATATATATATATATATATATATATATATGTTTTACAACATTAGTAAATCTTTAGAAATGAGTGGATGTAAGCAGATCGTCTCAGTTTCAGAAAATAAGACACAAATTAATATAATTACGCACAGTGATTTCATAATGAAATTATGTATAGTGAGTGCATAAATATTAACAGATGTCAAGCCGAACATTTAATAACAGATCGAAAATATTGTCTACATTCTGCTTGTAAATAAAACAGCACATCTTGGTCAATTTTTAAAAGGCAATTTAGTTGTTAAGCAGCAAAAACACATAAATTAAACCCATATGTTTAAATTAATATGTTTCTCAGTATTTGAGATAAATAAATGGTTTATCAGAGATCAATTGAATAATTCTTAATGCAGAGTAAAACAGTCGGGGGGAACACTGAAAACCAGAAACCCAACACACCTCTGTTAAATGTATTGATGAAGATGGGAGTCTGTAAACCTGAACTGCCTCAGCCTTTCCCCTAGTCACCCTTTTTACTGATGAATTCAGCTCATGTGTGGGTTATGTCCGGGTCAAGTCCATTAAAATAGCATTACACGTTTATTTACAGGTTTGTAATATTGCCAGTGTAATGCACACCCTTTATTTTTATTTATTTATTTATTTATTAACTTATTTATTTATTTATTTATTTTTTTCTGGTATTTGCAGTCAAATTCACATAAGTTTAAATTATTAACTTGTGTAGAGTAGTGGTTAGGGGTCAACTCTTCACCGGAGGGTAATGGGTTCAATCCCAGGTAGGGGACACTGCTGCTGTACCCTTGAGGAAGGTACCTGGATTGCTCCGGTAAAAACCCATCTGTATAAATGGGTAATTGTATGTAAAAAAAAATAATGTGACATAATGTGACAGACGCCCTGGATAAAGGTCTGCTAAGAAATTAATAATAATAATAATAACTTATCAAATTCTTGTTCTGTTGGCAAAAAAAGATGACTGGCTTACTTCTTGAAACTTCACACATTTATTACGGATGACGGTCAGTCAGTCATGAAGCAATTTTCTCTAGAACCAGTGTTTGAAGTGACCTGTTACTTGTATCACCACTATATTCCAAAGACTTCGCAACAGCATTAAACTCATTTTAGTTTTAAACTTGCAAATTACATATTTTAGTTAAAATGTTGCAAACTCATCCATAACTAGTCTTTTCCCCCATCTTACCATTTCTCTGGGTAACAACACTTTTGTCCCCCACTTCTCTGCATACCATCACCTTTTTCCCTTTCGCAAAAGATAAAACAAACGCAATTTACTCTGCATACTGTGTTTGGATTATAGGATTCTTTGGTGCAATGCCAAGTTCCTGTGGAGATTCCTTGCTTTAATTATTTGCATTTATTGGAAACTTGGTGCCTTGTCTAGGGGAAGGTGACCCAGAAGACCACTTGTTCTGCCTGCTGGCAGCCTATTAGTCCATGGCAAGCCAAATTGTCATTTAGCGATATCTCAAATTGCATTTTACGATATCTTGAAATATTTAGAGATATCTGTAAAACATTTCAAGATATCTCAAATTGAATTCCAGATAACTTTAATTGTGCAGTTTTTAAGATATATAAAATTAGTTTAAAGATATCTGAAAAGTATTTAAAGATATCTCAAAAACATTTAGAGATATCGTAAAACGATTTAAATATATCTAAAAATGCATTTTAGATATCTCATCTAAAGCTCAATTTAAAAATATCTGTAAATAATTTTGAGGTATCTCTAAATGTATTTTAGAAATCTTTAAATGATTTATAGACATATTTAAATATTTGAAGATATCTTCAAATATTTAGAGATATCTATCAATTAATTTGAGATGTCACTAAATGATAATTTGGCTTGCCATAATCAGTCTTAGAGGCGTGTACTAGGGCAGCTCCGAGCCCCAAAGGACAAGGCTACGGGCCAAATCATTAAACGTGTTATATCAATAAATCACAATCAAACTCATAAGTGGATGTCTCCTCTCTGAATTTATTTATTTTAATTTATTGCCGCCCCCCTAAATAAGCCATCCTAAGTGACTGCCAAATTTGCATAGGCCTTCCTCCAGTCCTAGGTAACTGTTTACATTGTTTTGCAACAAATAATACTTTTAAAAATCTGGTCACTAAGCTAAGCTTATTTTATCATGTTTAATCTTCACTTGACTACAATATTTAATTTTCTTATTCAGACTCCAATTCAAATTCATGATCTGTTGGCTTAATTTTGAGTGGCTAATTTTCGATTCCATCTACAGTTTGTTACACAGCTCTTACGTTGATTAGAACATTGCTATTGTGGATAATGAAGATATACCATTTATTTTTAAAGCAAACGTGCTTACAAGGTACTATTAAATCTCCACATGTAGATCTGCTGTCAATGATCTCTATCACTTCTAATCAATATCACATGAAATCAGTGTTTTTTTTAAAGCTTACTGTCATCTTATAAATGACCAGTGAATATTACATCTCAACTTGTGATTCTTTGTAGAGGTATTGTAAAATAACCTTGGAGAAAAGAGGCTTCTACTTTGGGAAATCTCATGAAGACACTGAAAAGACATTTGTGTTGAAACATTTTACTTCTTAATGGAGACTATTTGTTTTTAAACATACTTTTTCATAGACCCACAACCACTGGATCTGTGTTGCGGCAATTTGCTTTGCCGAGTTACCCAATCCTGTGTATTGAGCCAGAGTCTTAAATCTCTGGCTCTCTAGCAGCAACACAGATTAATCCAGCAAGTTTATATCATTTAGTATGCTCTTGCATGAAAATCATATTTGGAGAGAGTCGAACACTTGAAAATGCATCTAACATCTACAGATCATTTTTTAAATCAAACAAACACTATTCCTATTCAGAGACTCATATGTTTAGTAATAACTTAATCTGCTTGTCGTGGGACAGGTTTGTTTTTTGAGACAATTGGAAATTATCTATACCAATTAATCCTGTAGCCAGACTACGCTACTGAAGGTACTATTAAAATACACAGGTTCATTATATAGGGCAATTAAAACGTTATACTGGGCAAAGATAAGGAGTGACAGTCAAGAGATAAAAGTATAACAATTTATTTATAGAACACTGTTTCTTTTGAAAGATCACATACATGATTAAAATACAGAACACACACTAGCAGGCAAGTAACATGATGTAAATTACAATTAACATCAATGAAGCAATCAGACATTGAACTCAGTGCAGGTACAATTAGCATGAATGAAGTAATTAAAGATTGGATTTCATACAGATAATTGTACATTAAAACAGGCAGCTCATAGAATCAGCATAATAGTGGTAAAATAAGTAATTACTACACTACAAACAATTAAATATTATACTACAACCAAGTAATTAGTACACTCCAAACCTTGTGAATATCACAGTAGAAATGTAAATAACAACAATAATAATCCAAACAAAGAATCCAAACGTTTCACCAAAGCTCAAGAAAAACAAACAAGAACCCACAACACAGCAAATCGCTCTCCAATAACCTTGTTACCAGCATTACTCTCATTCAATGAGGATTCATCTTAACATGGAGTAATATAGTAAGCACTGAATTACTCAAGTTCACTCTAACCCAATATTACACAAATCAATCCCCTTTTAGGAATCTAAGCTAAAAAAAAAAAAAAAAAGAAAAAGCGTACATGTTTTCCTTCCTAAAGAGCAGCATGAAAGACTCCGGGAATACAGACACGCACAACTCAAAACAGAATGTTTATAAGCTTAACTCCCATAGGGAGTGCCAAATACCACATTAACTCAAACTTTTCACATAGCTGGTACAGGTTGGTTACAACCACAGACTGCTTAACAGCCACATACAGTGCTTTAACTGCACAAAACAGTTTAGACCAAAAGAAAGCTCAAAACAATTAAAAACCTCCATCAACTGGGCATCCTCACAAAACAAATATGTGGAGCTGACATTCCCGCAGCCTTGTCTCAGTCTGCAGTGCCTCTTTCTCTTTATCTCAGTTCCTATTTTAAAACCCAGTTAATTACCACACACACACCCTTTCCTTACATTCCACACCTGTGTAAAATGGGGCTTATTATATCAGGTGTCTACGTACTTGAAACAATTACCAATGTAAATTTAAATAACTAAGGTATCCAAATGTTATCACCCAGTTACAAACTTTTTTATTTTTTTTCAATCATACACACAAACCTTAGCAGTGTTTGACTGCTTAGGTTTACTTATTGTACTTTGTTTAAAAACACTTCCAATACAGTTATCATAACTTGCTTACAGGAGGATGCATGCAAGAGCATGTATACACACAAATACATGTGATATTCCAAACATCACTGTCATTCTCACAGCACAGTAAGCAATGGCTTAATTAAAACTAGTGTATTAGGCCATACTGCCTTTTTTGACAGTGTTTATTCAATGAGCTGTTCTCAGTAGAGACCCAGTGCATGTCAATCAATGGTGAGGAAATCCTAATATTATAATAGTGTAGGTTTGGATGGTCTATTTAGGTTTCTTCGTGAACAGGCTTGAAAAAGCTGTAGAAAGCTCAGGGGTGCAGTGCCAAGCACCAGTCTTCTTTTACTCTTAACAATATGTTGGAGGTGGCCAAACCATGAATCGTGTACCTCATGCGGCTCCTGGGAAGTTCTTCGGCTCCAGGTGAAATGTGGGTAATGCACACTTTGCTGCTTGAATGAACTGAAGAAAGAATAAACAAAAAGAAAAAAGAGAAAAAGTTAAAATAAACAACAAGTTTATTATTTTTGTACTCATCCATGTTTATTATTCTATCTTTAGTTTCTTTGAGCCTGCATGTTCACTGTAAGGACATTTCATCACTTGATGACCGTCGGCACCTCGACTGAAAGCCGAATGTGCGGTTGAAAGTAAATTTCATAATATTGAATGAAGTGCTTGTTCTTTTTGTGGAGACAAAGGCATTGAGCAAACCCTCCATGAGTAGTAAACGAAAGTATGAGCTGTTAAACCAGAATGGAAGAGTTTGCTTTCACTGAAAACAGTGGTAAACCTTTCTGTCTCATCTGCAACAAATCACTTACACATTGTATTCTGTACAACTTAAGGTGAGCAACTGCAAACATTATCATGAAACAAATCACAAATTTTCATCAGTATATCCTCCTGGATCAGACTTGAGGAGAAACAAGTTGGCCTCTGTAAAAGCACGCCTCAGCAGCAGTGAGCAGATGCTCCTTTTGGCATTCAGTAAAGAAGCTGATGTAACAATTCAAGCTTTGTATGGCATGGAATACCGCTTGTGCCAAATGTCCTTACTTAGATGAATGAATCTTTTTATAAAATTGGAGTATTGGTGCTAGACTAGAAAGTGTTATATTGCAGGTCTAAAATTATTACATATCTTACATCTTGTCATGAGCAGGTACTGTAATCTCTTTTAAAATAAATGTGGTTTTTGGTGAAATCAGGGCAATTAACATATTTTGCTTCATAATAACTGAATCTGTTTCATTTATACATACAGTATAAACAGATATAATGGGAAAACACCAGTGTTAAATTTAAAGTTTAGTACATCTACAGTACAATAAAAAAAAATGCACAGAAACTCTAAGGCTCTTTAATGTTCTCCCATGTTCTTGTTTATTTTTCTGCCATCAACAAATAACAACTACTATACTGCACAGAGTAAGTGCAATATTCCTTTGTAATATTCGAGATAATAATTAAAAAAAAAAAATTAAAACAATGCTAGTAGTTAAAATGTCTTACTTGCAAACATGTCATGTTTTACAGTGCTTGTCTTGCGGCTCTCAGCCATAAGAAAATGTTGGTTTGCGGCTTGTAGGGTCAGGAAGTTTGGCCACCCCTGCTATATGTCAAAAGGCTTCTATAGGGTGAAAGACATAACTGCTCTTTTTTGTTTTCCCATTTTATGGTTACTACAGTGATATATTTACTTAAATGTTATCGTGTTCATATTCTGTCATATATAAAAGCTAGTGTTTGTTACATTTCAATGCAATTTTTTTTTTCCATTTGATGGTGTTTTAGAAAACAAAACACTTTTAACCCAAGCAGTGACCCGTGTTTTTCACTATTCCAATTGAAACCAATTGAAAGTTTACATTTACTGAATGACTGATGAATTAAGGTTGCCTTGGTAACCTTGAAATTAAAATATGAAGTATGTATATATTAGACATACTTCAATAGGCATACTGTAGTCCGTATTCTTGGGATGGACATCAGTTGTGCATTTGGAAGAGATTATTATATTGTTTAATCTCACTGGCTCTCAGGTTACTGCATAGAAAACATCACAGTTTGTCTACAGAACACAACATAAACACATCATGGTTATTGTCATGCCTACATTATCTAAACAATTACCAGGAAGACAAATTGTGTTTAAATGATAAAGAATAATACACATTAGTGACACTTGGTATATAGTGTTATCCAAAACCACCACAATTTAACTTAAACAAATCTAAAATACAATTTAAAAAACCAATGTTTTGACAGATAAATATTTTTAAGGGACATGTTTGTAGCTGATTAACTACTAGCTTACAAACATATTAACACATTTTGTTTTTAGTCAGTACGCTACCATAATGGGGGATGGACCCAGAGGAGAAGCATTCTACTGGAAAACATAAATTGGCCCAAAGGAAGGTATAGTCAATACATCTGCTCTCCATGTACAAGTGTTATTGATAAATAAGTCAAGCTTTCTGGTGCAACAGAAGAGGGGGAGGGGGTTCTGGACAGAAATTTACTTTAGTAACCTCGGAAAGTGTTCCTACAGTAACGAATACAGTCGTGATTTGGCAATACCCTTATATATATATATATATATATATAATATATATTATATATATATATATATATCTGACGATACAAATACCAGTACACAAAATAACTTTGAGTATGATATAATTTTTCAATAGAACAGTCGCGTTCTACAGCATTTTTAAACAAATAAAAAAAAAACATTTCCAGATGCGTGATTCTCAGAAATACCAAATGACCAAAAAGCAAGACGTTCAATTTCCAAATACAACATGGGGTTTTCTTACACATAAGGTATTTTTACTGTAGGTTTAGAGGTAAACAAACAAACTGTAAATAAACAGAGTGAATTGTGTCACTAAAACTAAATGGGCCATTAGAACAAAGACTTTATATTACTGGATGGGCTGCAAATAGGCTTTTAAGAGTTGCTTTTAATATGGTTTTGATGTTGTGTATTGTAGCATGAACAAGAGTGTCTTAATTTTTATAATATGTTTACACAAGTGATTTTGTGATCATGCGGTTTTAATTATCATGCATTACACTCTTGTATCAACATTTTTCTTGCTATTGTGATGTGTGAGTTATAATGAATAGGCTTTTTAATGGGATGAAATTCATTTGGGAGCCAGCATGTAATAGCCTGATGTCTGAGAAAGTGTTACAGTAGACACCTTTTTAATGAGGACTGAGTGTATTACGGACTTCCTCAGAGAATTATATCTGGGTTAGTTCTCTAATGGATATACTCATATTACCCCCTTATGCCAAACTTAATAGATAAATCATTCACCAGAATCGCCATACCCCAACTTTATTTCTTTATTTAATGATATCAGTGAATGAGCCCAACAATGAGTGCATGTCATAAAATGACTTCAGATAGCTGGTATTGCTTAAAGGTTTTTTTTTTTTTTTTTTTTTTTTTCGTGAGTTTTGCCCTCACACTTGTTGAGTCTAGATTTGTATAGTTTTCTTAAAGGGGCAGTAAACCACTGTGTTTTTTTAAATATATATTTAGTAGATCCAGAGTAGGCTGGATTTTAATATGTTTTTATTTCTAGCTGGCTCCTCTGTCTTTTCTCTTTGACAGGCACACACATACTGCTCAGAATGCTGTTCTCGTTTGATTTGAATAGGGTTATAGGATTGAATAGAGATTTAGGTCTCATTTGATTTGAATAGGGTTATAGGATTGAATAGAGATTTAGGTCTCATTTGATTTGAATAGGGTTATAGGATTGAATAGAGATTTAGGTCTCATTTGATTTGAATAGGGTTATAGGATTGAGTGGAGATTTAGGTCTCATTTGATTTGAATAGGGTTATAGGATTGAATAGAGATTTAGGTCTCATTTGATTTGAATAGGGTTATAGGATTGAATAGAGATTTAGGTCTCATTTGATTTGAATAGGGTTATAGGATTGAATAGAGATTTAGGTCTCATTTGATTTGAATAGGGTTGTAGGATTGAATAGAGATTTAGGTCTCATTTGATTTGAATAGGGTTATAGGATTGAATAGAGATTTAGGTCTCATTTGATTTGAATAGGGTTGTAGGATTGAATAGAGATTTAGGTCTCATTTGATTTGAATAGGGTTATAGGATTGAATAGAGATTTAGGTCTCATTTGATTTGAATAGGGTTATAGGATTGAATAGAGATTTAGGTCTCATTTGATTTGAATAGGGTTGTAGGATTGAATAGAGATTTAGGTCTCATTTGATTTGAATAGGGTTACTATTTCAGATACATGTGTCTAATTACGTAACAGGTCTGCAATCAAGCATATACAGTAGATGCCGGTTATTAGCAACCCTGATAAAGGCAACTTTTGGTTATTAATAACATTTTCACAGGAACCAATCCCATTCATACACTTTAATGTTAATGGATTTCGGATATTAGCAACTGTCTGCCGCTTAATGACAACTTTTTTTCTTATAGCCATGGCACACACACGAATACATCACGAGCACACATCACAGCATCTATTTATGTATTAGTTTTCATAACGCAGCTGCACATTTATTGAGTGGGATTGTCATCTGTCATCATGGTTTCAGAACGTATAGACCTTTCTATAGCCGATAAAGTTCTAATTTTGGAGGCACTATGTGAACCCGGAGCTAAACTAGTACTGGTAGTGGAAAAGTTTGGCATCTCAAAATCTGTTGTATCCCGCATTTTGAAACTGGCTACGAAGCTGCATGCAAAATTGAGAGTGATTTACAGCTGGAGGTGGTGAATAGTAAAAAAAACAAACATTGGAAAACTACTTCTTTTAAAATGATGCTTCTGTTTTAAATGCAAGTGCTGTATACCAAGTGTGCTTACTGTTTTTAAGGATACTGATAGTACATTGTTGTAATACTATGTGTACAATACATTACTCTGTATACCTTTGTGTTTTACACATCCGTGTAGTATTAGTAAACAGTTCTCTCTTTTGATATTTGGTGTTTTTCGTGTTTATTTTCTAACATTGTAATGAACCAAGTCATGTGTTTCAGTGCAGTGTTTCTACAACTATATTATACATAATTTTTCCATATACATACACTTGAAAATGTGTCTTTTCGCTTCATAACATTGTTCGGTTAATAACTTTTTGCTGGGAACCGAGAGGTTGCTAATAAGCAGCATCTACTGTACTAGAAATCAATGCAGGACAAGTTTTAGGTACATTACTATTGCATACAGCTGAGTCATGTTGTTCACTCACTAGATGTCGATTCTCCATGAGCAATACAACTTAATTTCTTTAGGTAGATTATATAAGGTATGAATGAATAAACATGTAATTTACATTTTGCAAGCTGTTGATTTTTATATTTGGTACAAATATTTGGAAATTACAAATCATCAACTCATTATTGGGGTGGGGGTCGTCTTTGGCTTTTGTTAGGGCACTGTGGCAAATTACCAGTGTGCAGGTGCAGCAGTGAACAATAAACAGACTGACAATAATAATCCAGGTGCAATGGTATTTAATTTTAATAGAAGTGTCTGATGACACAAAACACACAGTAAATAATAACAATAAGCAATACAGCAGCGTGTATTACTTTACTGTAATCCACGGGTTGGTCCTGAAATAATAATAGTCCCAATCTTTTACACCCAAACATAACACAAACACAAGTCCACAGTGCGTTCTTTATGCTTGAAGAGCAAATACAGTTTATTTGTGTTGCCCGGGTTTAGTGCTGGCCTTTGGCGACAGCTCCGGATTGTATTTCAGCCGTCTAAATAATAACAAACAGTATTTTCAGAAAGGACAAGAAACAAACAAAACGCTGATGATAACAACATAGGTTTCTCCTTCGGTTCACGTCTAACCATTACAAAGGAACAGATCACCTTGCTATGACCCCTTTTGTACTGTGTATCATGACCCCTTGATAGCAACAGCTCCTCCAATCCACGGCTGCCACATCGTTTCCCTTTCGGGTCAATGACTTAGTGTACCGGAGCCCCGCCCCCTTTCTGGATGACCAACTTCAGCCTAACCCTGGGAATGAATTTTCTGGCCATCCAGTCCACAGCACTCTGTTCCCTTTACATGCCTTCACAGGTCGGGAGGGAGATGTATCACCAAGAATCATTTTGTCTTTGTCACAGGCACACTGGTAGAGAATTCAAGCAAGAAAGTGATCTCAGTGTGGGTAAAGTTACAAGAAGCTAGAATTGATGCATTGACATTCTGTTTTCCTCTATCCTCACTAACAGCTAAGTATGTGAGCAGTAATTGCAATATTTTCATTCAGCATCGTATTAGACCTTTAAACACAAAAACCAAACAAGTTTATTGTCTTCCATTGTAACTTATGTTTGTTTATTTTGGAAAGAAAGGAAGCAGGGGAATTGAAATACAGAACATGTTAACAAAATATTTGATTTAAGTTGTGTATATTGTGCCTTGGAAGTGTATATAGCTGTTATCATTTTGGAAAGATGTCAAAGCTGATGTAAGCATTCACAGCATCATTTCTAAAATATGCAGGCAGACACAAATATTAAAGCTGGTACACGGCTGGTGTCTGATTCCTCTTGCTCACCCCAATTGGCCAGATCTCCAGCTCGTTGGCACATCTTCAAAGTCACCTTGAGAAAGATGCTGTCTGTTTGTTAACTCTTCTCAGGGCTCGGTGTCAGGATCTCTTAATAAATCATTAACAGTCATAACAAAATGGTAAACTTCCTTCAGGGCATAGCAGCAATGTAGTTGTCTAAGAAGATAAATTTAATGCAGCCATCCAACTTTTTTTTTGTTTTGTTTGCCTTCCTGTCGACAAAGTAATATACTACAGAGATTTAAATGTTTACCAATATGATGTTTACTTTTTATTTTAATTATACAGCAGTGTTTGCTTTTATGCATCTGACATTTCAAACACTAAACTTAATCAGAGACATTAAATTCAGCTTTGCTTCAATTGCCTTCAACCACTTCATATAGATATTACTTGTGCCCATTGAAAACCATGTTTTTTCAGGGTAAAACTATCAAAGTTGCCTATTACCATAATTGAGTAACAAGCCCAGACATGTACTTCAATCAAATATAATAAGTACAGTTAAATTATTATGTGCATTGACTTGAACATTTCAGAATGGAACATTTATGGTAACATGTGGCACCATTTATCTGTGTGTGTGTGCTGTAATTCTGTATGAATTCATGAAAATGTAACCAAGCAATGACAGGAACTCTGAAAACAACAAGGTTCATACCAATAACAGAAAATGTCCAATAAACCTTTTTTTTTTTTTTTTTTTAATTGTAGATTTTTTTTTTTTTGTTTTAAAATGAATAAACGCAAAGTGAAAAAGTAAATTACTGGTCCATTAGTTTTGCACCCGCAATGTCTATCCAATTCATAGACTCTTCTTAATTATTAACTTTATGCTACATTTATATTTCCAATAACGCCTTATATTATCTGGTGGGCAATTTTTTCAATGGGTTCATCCAGTTGATATTCACCCATATCACACAACCTTGTGATATGGGATATTCACGCTCATTAATACCAGCAACAGAGCACTACCCCAGCGCAAGCTATCAAACTGTCACACAGCAAAACATTTCCACAATTCACTTGTGTACTTGATAAAGAAAACCACCCAGAAGCAACGTCCAGTGAAAATCAATTAGATCCAAGAGAACCAATATTGAAACTACCTCCGCAACAGGCTCTCATCATTCAATCTTCAGGCCGAACTGCATTTCCCATGGGGATTTACCGTAAACATAGATAAATCAGCCGAAAAAATCTACCATCCACAGACAAAGATGCTTTGTAATACAGTCTGATTCTGACTAAAGGTAAGCCACTTCTCAGAAAAAGGTACACAAAAATGTTAGCAAACACCATTGGAACAAACTAGTGAACATAAAAATGGCAAAATATTTGTATATGAAAAAATGTTAAAGTGTGTAATTTTAACATGCTCCCTAACATGTTTTTTACTTCTCTGAAAAAAAATTGCCATGGAAACCTTACCACAAAAAACAAAACAAAAACAGAACTGTAATTCAACTCACCAACACCTGAAAAATCACAGTAAACTTGCTGTTTTTAAGTTTAAAACTGCTCACTTTGGTTACGTAAGAAATAACCCAAGACAATTCTTACCTCACGCCCTGTGTGTGTTGTGAAGCACAAGGCCACAGACCGAGTCGCACACCCTGGAGTGGGTTATTTCGCTTATAAAATGGCAATTTAAAAAAAAAAAAAATTACACAAACCACTTTAAGAAAAAAATAAGATAAAAATAAGAAATACCTTAATTATCCTTCCACTGAGAAAAAATAGTCCCCGAAGACTGTTGATTGTAACATATATTTTGTACTTTTTTTATTTGCCATAAACATTACATTGAACATTGCCATTTATAGTAACATTTTTCAAGATGAAATGACATTTGTGAATTGAAAGCAGACACATTCACACATCTGAGGGTGGATTCATGGAACAGCAAAACACTGCAATGAACTAGCACTCAAGGGAGGGGCTTCCAAATGTTTTTTTTCTTTTGTAAGAAATTATCCTATTCAGGCTTTGCGGTCCTCTGGAGAACCTGACCAATAATTTCTGAGGCTGACAATGAGGCCGATAACCAGCATCATTTTCCTAGATTGATGTAAACCAGCATTAGATGATATGTGGACTAAACAACTTCTGTGTCAGTTTGCACAGTGCCGAGTCCTTTACATCCGCGGCGAGCACAATAGAATTCTATGCCGAACCTGACCTTGTTTAAAAGCCCAACGGTTGTGTCAGCAGAGAGCAGGAGAGATTTTATTTTTGTTTTAAATATGTTTCTGATCGGAGGGTAGTGGTGAGATGTATCTGTTGTGTCGAGTTTAAATATTGCATACTCGCTAGTCAGTTTTATAAGGCATTTTATATATATATATATATATATATATATATATATATATACACACACACACACCGGGGTAAGTTTGCCACCTGCAGGGCCTTTTTATAAAAGCAATAGCACTCAGAACCACAGATAGGTTTGTAACAGGGCAAGCCTGTATTTGTATTTGTATTTACAAAAACAAACAAAACAAAAACTAAACTTTTCCCAAGTAAATAATAAACTGGACTGCTAAGCCATTTACCAGTTACCCAAACACATGCGTGTACAACACCGTACCTGTCCACGTCTGACCACACAGGTGTCTTCTCCGGCCTTAGCCTTAACACAGACCTTTGTTCCCAACTATGTGGTAGTCTTCTTCTAATGGAGCTTCAAGATCGCTAAACATTTTAATAAATCAAGATTAATGAATTTGATTAATCATAAGCAACTGGGTTTTTAAATGCATTTTATCAAGTATAAACATTAGCCACAGTGCAAATGTATTTGTTACAACTTATAAGCGAAAACATAACCCTATGCACACTTAACAAATTAATATCCCAAAATGCATGTCATTGTTTTAACTCTTTAGGGTCCGTCCAATGTTAAATACCCCACTGATTGCCTGACCCTTTAACTCTTTTTACTCAGGCACTGTGAAAGACAGCCCTGTGGAAATTGAAATAGTGTCATTGGAAAGAGGAGATTCAAAGCTTCAAAATGAGGTCCTACTCATGTATTTTCCGGTAAAAGACATGTAAGTAGACAGCAGTGAATGTGAGTGTTTTGCAATGTTACTGCTGTGCTGTAAGACAGACCCAATTAGTGCAGTAAACAAACATTTTCACACAAAATCTATACAATATAAGAGAAGTAACATCGAAGGCACAAAGACCTATTTTCCGATAAATATATATATTTGTTTTTTGTGGTTGTGGATCAGATGCACGAGACCAGCGCTGTTTAGGTTTATGTTGCCATGGTCGCCACTGTGTTGGCTATTCAAGCCACAGTGAACAGCCTCATCTTGTGCCACGTATTCAGCAAGCCTGTGACGAATAATTTCCATGCGTTTTTTTTTTCATTTTCTTTTACACATTTTCAATGAATCAGTTTTTTTTTTTTTTTTTGGTTGCTTTTGGTTCCTTCTGTATATATGGCCATAATGTATTTATTTATTATCCAGTTTGTTAAAAAAAGTTTTTCCATGTTCCCTACATGTTGCCGTTTCATTGTACACAGTAAGATTTGAGCCAGCCATGCTAAAAATTTTTTACAAACAATAAGTAATGTTTCTTTCTAGAAAGCGTCTCTCTTTTTCTTTGTTTTTATGGAAGCTTAGGGTATGCACATGCATTTAATTTATGACATGTACCTGTAACCTTTATAGTTAAAGTGTTGCCACAAATCTAACAACAGTAAAATCTAACAACAGTAACAACAGTAAAAATAACAGATGAAAAATAGTTCAGACCCTAAATACCAACTGTTAGTTAAGAAGGAATTTCATGAGGCAGACAGACTTAGACAGATTCAGCTTGTTCGGTGTAAATGGAACAGGTTTTATCCTTTTTGCAAAATCGTTTATTTCCATTTCCGTTCTATGGCTAGCAGTGATTTGGGGATACCGTTTGTGCCATGTGATTTTTTTTTTTGCAGACAGAAAGTTCCAAGCAATATTTATATCGTATGTAATAAACTATAACATTAACATTATGGGTCAGATATACAGTATAAAACAAATCTCGCTATACAGTACAGCGCTTTGGAAATCAAAGCTGTGTTTGTTGTATTTTGCCAGTAATTCTGTACAGTTGTAATTGACCTAAATACAGTGAATTAGCAGTACAGATGTGGCCAAAAGTTGTGCATCTCCCTATATAATTAAATAATTTTGCTTCAAAGAGTCAAATGAAGCCTGATGAATAATGCTACGTTAACATATTGAATTAGATACCACTTTGTAATCTTCCATACTTAATGTAAAACTGACAACAATTAAAAAATTTCAAATTCAAAATTCAACATGAAATACTGTACTATTATTATAGCTTCCGGTAGACTTTTGTGATATTGTTCTGTAGTTTCTTTAATTACATGATGTTAAATAAAACATCTAAATGATGTTAATCTATTTTTTTTTTATTTTTATGTCTCAATCCGAAAAAGGCTGGGGCAGGGTGCAGTTTCATCCCTTTCACCCTCCCTGACAGCGGCCCTGACCACAGACAAGATGAACAACATACAACTGCAGATAACACAAGAGACATCCATCTGCATTGCATAATGGTGGATATTTACAGAACACATGTGTGTTCTATTTGCCAACATAGTCCTAAAACACTGGAGAATACAGAACTTAATAGTATTACAGCACAACGTATACAGCCCAACTGTGATTTTAAGGCCATCCTTCCCTTTAAACTGTATTCTGTTACTTATCCAGTATGACACTGAAAAACGCTTGGTTGATCCGTTTTTTTGGTGCTGCCCGCTCAAACTGACATGATACAGCACATTCCGCTCATCCATGTAAACACAGTTGCATGACAGTGTACATCATATATAGTGTTCCGCGTTTCCGGTTTATTCCGAATTTTACCGAAAAATTACAGGATTCTTTTTTAACAGGACATTTTACTGATTTATACCCAATTTTGTCTATTATTCAATATTTTCCTGGTATTATTTTCTAGGAAATACATAATATTTTGATTAAAATGCTGTTTTATTTTGACTCTGGCTTTGTAATAAGCAGCCCTACACTTTATCCTAGCATACAGCAAACGTTTAGATGTCAGAGGATCAAATAACGTTCAAACGTGGTTCTTGGTCACTTCACAAACACATTATCACCGGATTATATTCGCCAATCAAAGTCTAATTATTGTGGCAATTCCTGGCCGTGGTAACGGTAACTACTAGCTTGATCAAAAACCTAAATTGAAATACATGAAAATATAATATTTTAAGCGGATGAGGAATGGGGAGAAAACATAAATCAGTTTATGAATATTTATTTAAAAGAAAACAAATCTTTCGAAGTATACAAAAAGCAAAAATAACAGAAGTGGGTCAGATGAGGCAGAAGACGCATAGCACTGCAAATACTGCTGCATTGAGGTAGATGTTCACACTGACAATAAAAGAACATATAGAAAAATAAGCGGCACATTAAACTAAAACAATAAAGTGAACAGAGAGACAAGCAATTCATTTCATGGAGTATCGGTGAAACATGTATAGCGAGTGATTTTTTTTTTTATAGAGAGTGATTTATAGCTGGCTCGATGAGTGCTGTTTATTTGAAGGGAAAAAGTGCATAGGAAAGCAAATCTGAAGGCTGGTCAGATGGCCCCCGAAAACTGGAAAACATAAAATGTTACTCCCCTACTCACAGGGGAGCCACAACGGCGGCTTGGATCCGGATGCAAACCCACAGGGGGGAGGAGAATGGCCTCAACTTGACAGAGCTGAGAGTACTTCTGATCAAGTCCTTGAAGGAATAAAATAAGATAAACGGCACTTAGAGGGGGCTTTAAGGAAATAGATGTTAGTATAATTGCAAAGTTTGAGAGTGTAGAGGAACTAAAGGTCCAGTATAGATGGAAACATAGCAGAATAGCACACATAATGTGAAAGGTAAGACGATTGAGGCCGGGGGTCCCGCTGGCTAGAGAGCTTGAATGGCGGATGCCTAAGAAGCTAGGGGAAGTGATCAATATCCACCACAGAGAACGGACCCCCTGCTCCCCGTTAGAAAGTCCCTCACCTGTGAGGGGAAAGAATCCCCTGCACAACACTCTAGAATAGAAAACAAACAGGACAAAGAAAGATTAGTAAGACAACCTAGAAGAAAGCCATCTGCACAGCAGAGAGAAAAAAATGCCTTTTTTTTTTTACTTTTTTAAAGTGGAAACCTCTGTTAGTCCCGGCGGAGAGGGCACCCCTACTCCGGGCAAGCTATCTAGGGACTGCTGGGCTGAAATAATGTCTGATGCTAACGTTCGAATGTACGTCTCAACTGCTGGTGAAGTCCAGTGACCTGGAGTTTTAATAATATGTTGACTTAGCCCTGCTCTGGCAGCTGAAGTTGCAGCTCCGACGCTAAAGGAATGAGGAGTGTAGAATAGTGGTGGCAGACCTGCTTTAGTTATGAGATACGACAGATGAGATGAAAACCAGTTCCTAATGACAGTATTCCTTGAGCATTGGGTACACAGTGGATCTGAGTGACTAGGTTTCTTGAGAGCGATGAGTTTTGCCAGACAACTGTAAGGGTAAGGAGGTTGCAGAGGGAGAGGCGATGCTGCTGGCATGATCTGGTGGAATTTGGAGATTTGCAAGCAGGAGAGCATTGGCAGCGGTATTAGAGGAACCAAGCACATGCCTGACTTGAATTAAGAGATTGTTTCACACAGTTAGCCATATGAGCATTTGTAGTAATTTCATGATGAATGGTACTGAAGATCAGCCTTTATTGGTTATTTTGACTGTGGCTGAATTGTTGCTATAGAACAGAATTGATTTTCTAGACAGTGATCTGCTCCAGATGAAAGCTACAGCAACTATTGAGTATAATTCCAATAATGCAGTATATTTCTGTTCCGGTGATAGAATTGCTATTTCAGGGGGACATTGGCCAAAAAAAACATTGATTGGCCAAGATTGCCCCATAGCCTAGATGAGAAGCGTCCGTGAACACAGCAAGATCTGCAGCCGCTATGCAATCCTCGTGGAAATTGATAGCCCATTCCAGTACTGCAGTAGAGTTGTTTATGTCCTTCCTTGCTTCCAATCTGGTGACTGGAGATGTTGTGATGGAGGTTGTCGAGGTCAGCTGAGGCCGTGGTCTGCAAGGCTGCGTTGCTGCGGTTCTCCTGATGGATGCAATTGCTTAGAAGGTAAAGCTTCCATCGAGAACTGCTGTAGGATGCACAGCTGAGTTGCTGGAAAATATTGCTTCAAAGGCTGGAGCAAAGGCAGGTTGAGGTTGAGCAGTGCTGCAAGATGGAGGGTGGTTGTGTGCTGCATGGCTGGGCAGGTGGAAGGAGCAGGGTTGAAAGATGAGGCAGAGTGGTTACTGCTAGATGCTTTGCAGCTACTGTCTGTGAGGCTGTGCTGGAGAAGGAGGTCGCTTTGTAGGTGGGGCAGAGCCACCGACTTGGAAACTGGTAGAGGGAGTCAGGAGTGGATACTGAGGCTTGCTGGGAGCCTGATATGACTGCTGAGGCTATCTGGTAGATTACCATGAATGTTGAGGCTAGTTGGGAGCCTGACGTGAATGCTAAGGCTAGCTAGGAGCTGAATAAAGATATTGGAAGCTGTGCTGGTAGGATGGATGTAGGATGTTAATCTGAAAGAATGAATTGAAGTCCATAAGCAAGGGAGATCCGAAGAGCGAGAGTCGTCAGCAAGAACCAATAAAGTGAAACGGTCAAACCAGGTACGTAGTAATAATAATAAGGACTCGGCAGGAAAACCAACAAAGCTCAATGAGAGAGATTGCTAGAAATGGGAGTATTTTACAGAGGCAGGATAGATTGGTTAACCAATCAAGAGACAAGTTGAGATCGAGTTACAGATATAGAAAAGAAGGAGGAGATAAGTCTCACCTTCACTCCTTGAAATTCAACCTAAAAGTTAACACTTATGAAGCTTTTACACGCGCTTTAATAAAAAGAGAGCACAAAATGGATGTGCTAATGGGTTTGTCAGAGTGCTGTGCTTTGCTGAACTGCCATTGTTTGTTGCAGACTGCAGAGAGGTATGTATTGGTGACTTCGTGCAATGGTACAAAACACTGCCTAACACTGCCAACCTTAATCGGAAATATTTGGCAGAAAATGGTGATGCTTTGGTATGGAACGCATTGATGGAAATGTCCAGTGTGGTTTTTGACGCATCTGCTGATGGCTTGCACTGGCAAGTTCTGTCAGTTTTCTTTTATTTTTATGATTTCAAGGTGAATAAACCTGGCTTGTTTTGTGCTGTAGATACCATTTCCATCAGCACAGCAATCGCTCAAACGTTCGCAAAGTACCAGCTAACATGGGAAAATGTGGCCTCGACTTGCACAGATTCTGCTTCATCATACGTGCCAGGGACACTAAACTTAATCAGAAACCACAAAGTGTGAATACGAAGGTTTTTCCTCCGATTTTTACAGATGTTTCAATTAAAAACTATTTATTACTGATTTTATTCCAATTTTAATATGTAAAATAAACTCAAAAAAATTCCCAGATTTTTTTTTTTTTTTTTAAATAAAAGCCAAAAATGCGGAACACTAATCATACACTTCCATTTTTGCAGGTGACAATATCATTGTGCCCTACATCTGTCACATGATTGTCCTGTTCTTAAAGTGCTCCCATTGCCCCTATTTATGGGACTATGAATGCTAATGCCGGCCCATCACCCTTCCTCCCTTGGAAAAGACTATATTATACCATGCATCTGTGCCTCATGATTTACCATACATATACACTCCCCCTCATTTTGCCATGCATAGAGTTCCCCATATGGCGCACATCAAACATATGGATGCCACACTAGACATTGATCATGACAGTGGAATTCAGAGGCACTGTGTGATGTTGGTGCCACTCTTATGCATCTGTCTCCTACTAAACCTGCATAAGCAGTTCCCAAGATATACACAACCCCCCAACACACTAGCATGGCAGTAGACCTCATACACCTAGTGGACCTTGATGATGGATGTCTCTTGTGTTATTTGCAGAGTTGTATGTTGTTTGTCTTAACTGATGATGGCTGTCTGTGGTTGCTTGTGTTGCCTTGCCTCTTCAACTGTTTGTAAGGGGGTGGGAGGGAATGCAGCACAGCCTAAAGAAAATCTTCTGAAAATAAATTCATCAACAGCAAAATCTGAATCAGTCAAAAATGTATTATTTTTTGACAAAACATATTCTAGTGTTATTTTAAGATGACTGTGAACAAGATAGTAGTCAATAAAATAACAGTATATCCAAACATTTTAATAAATCAATTGTGTAAAAAGTTTAATCATTTTGATTAATAACTCGATTTAGTTAATATTAAAACATTAATAGCTTCAAATCAGTTTCAAAATGTATTAAAACGTATTCATCATAGGCATCAGCTGGATTTTTAAACTAATGTTATCAAGTACAAAAGTTAGAACGAAAACATTTCTACAGTCAGCACTCACATATCAGCAAGTACATTGTAATATTGAAGAGATGACCCTATAAAGCTTTGACTTCAGTGATGGTTAAATAAGTGTGACTCATATCTGAATATTACATTTTGGCCCGTTCCAGCCCTTATCTGTTTTTTCAAGGAACACAGCAACGATACATGTGCATCTCAGGTCTGTTTTTGAAATTCCATGACATTCACAATAGAAAATCATGGTACACATTTCCAGATTAAAAAAGTAATTAACGGATATGCAAAGTTACCTAAAACCACAAGCACACAAACTCTGTATGCAGAAATACGAAACCATGCAAGGAGGAAATTGTAAATCTAAATCTTATGAAGTAAATAGGTTTGTTTACTGCACAACCATTGCATTAATAATGGTATAGGAGAACGTCTATACATCAAAAAACACCTGTTATTTATGAGGCAAATACTACTAGTTTGCCAGCATATGGATTTTACAAAATTGACAGAAGTGAAATTGACTATTTTTTTTTTTTTTTACAGAAAGCATTTTATCTTTTAAATGATACTTGGCCTGTCTGCCCCTCAGCTTACAAAAAAACCTCTTGAGACAATGCTAGGGAATCAAATCTTTGCTGATGAACTACTTGCATGTGACACAGGTATTGTGTTACAAACAGTGGCATGATTTATACTGTAGACAGATGTTAGTAAAAGGCAAAAAAGTAGATTTCCCTTGTGGTTTTCCATTATCTAGGTATGTAACATAGCAATATACAATGCTACTCATAGCTATGCTTTTCATTTACTTTAACTTATTGAATTTTTGATAATGATATACAGGCCACTCCAGGCTTGTGCGGAACAGTTTTTTTTCATAAATATATGTGATTGCACTACAGTATGCAACATAAATGAAAAACAATAATTCCAGCAGAAAACAACTATGCTATGCTGTTTTCCCAGGGTACAGTGTTTTGTTGATTTTCCAAAATGAAGGCATTTAATTGTATGAAATATACTTTTAAAGAACAATAAGCCATGACTGATTTGCTCAAGTGATGCTTTATGTATAGGCCTACTGTCTGTCTTATGGAAAAACACACCCTTCCCTTTCCTAGTTTAAAATACAATATAAAAAGTAGAGAAAAATAAGCTTTGCATATCTGTTTATATCAAAGGGTGTATTATGTAGTGCTCGTTTCACGACTCACTAATTCACAAATGTAAGTCACTGTTAGACATACAAAGCTGTATATATGAAAATAACTTATATTATATTATAACTTATTCTGTATAAGTGCTCTTCAGTAATTCACTAACAATATTAGGTATGGGATATGCCTGCCTATTAGTAGGTATTTTCTGAGCTCTCTATATCAGAGCTGCCGATAGGCCCCTTCCTGGGATGATGCCCTTGGTCCCGCCTACCCGAGGGATTAAAACCGTCATACTGAGGAAGCCGTTTCTCTTTTTGCCTCTGAAGACAGTATGGTCCACCCTCTGTGTTGGTATCTGAGCGTATTGTGAAAAAGAGGTTTGAATCTACTGCAGTTCCCTTGCCTTTCAGGCTGAAAGCTGGCTCACCACTTTCACGGAATCAGTGTCTCCTGATTTAGCCTTTTTCTTTCTTTCTTTCTCAGCATCACGCTTACGTTGCAGGCTGCTGCTTTCCCATCTGTGGTACGTGAGTCGACTGCCTGTGCAGTATTGATTTAGAGGAGTGAGTTTTGTCGTCTTTTACAGCCTTTCACTTGTGTGGGAGCACATCCTCCACCGGGGCTAGGATCTGCCTTACCCTCGCTGTCGAGCAACACAGCTGACTGACCTTGTCTGCTGCTCCAGCCTGCCCACCTTGGTGCCTTTGGGCCTTTGAAAAATCAACAACAACAGCAGTGTGCACCCCTGTAATATTGCTGTACTTGTATTACTGCATTGTACTCCGTCCACAGATTCATTGCACACGGCACTTGATGCGCACAGCACCTCAGTGTTGCGTTACCTTGGTGCGCATTGTGCTTAGTGCAGTTGGTACACACGGTGCTTAGTGCACTCGATGCGCATGGTACTAGGTGCATAGCTCGGTACACCTGGTGGTCCAACATGCCACGGTGGCCATGGGCAGACTTGTATTCAGCCTTTCAGCCCAGGGTGCGTTGCAATAGGCTCAGAAGGGCCATGGGGCTAGACATGGATAAGGCGGCGTTACTGGAGGTGCCAATATCCCCAGGGCATACATTTGGTCCGACTGTGGAGGAAATCTTACAGCGCTCCCTCAGCAGCACGAAGCATCTTGGCAGGTGGCCATGTTGCTCCCTTCCTGTGCTGTGGTGGTGGGTAGATCGAGCCGTTGGCAGGCCCCCCAAGCACGTACCATCACAAGGACAGTCCCAATGCCCTACAGGCCACAGCAGCGATGGGATATCGAGCCCCGCCACAGAGCACAAGGAATGCAAGCCGTGGTGCATCCATGTAACAGATTTCCAGGAGGCAATTCCAGGGCTGTCTCCCCAGACAGCCGCCTCGGAGTGCTCCCACCCAAATTCAGCAGCCCCGGCAGAGGCCCTGAAGGCCTGCAGCCTCAGACCCATTCTTTCATCGCACAACAGTTGCAATATTGGCACGCCTGCATCGCGGACACCTGGGTGCTCACTACCATGCAAAACTATTACACACTGCAGTTCCATTTGGGATCTCCCCCCCATCCGAGGAGTCACGCACACATCTGTGTCAGACCCTCGTCAGGTCTCTGTACTCAAAGAAGAAGCTCCTGTATGCATAGTTGGGAAGATGACAGCAGGGTGTCACTGTATACAAACCCTGCTTTCCTCCCCAAGGTGTACAGCCTTCCACATAATCAGTCTGTGCAATTGGAGTCTTTCCATCCACCTACGTTTGTTTTGGAGGAGGGCAGGGGATTCAATTTCCTCTGTCCAGTGCAGACATTGAGGTGTTATGTGGATAGGACGAGAGCTCTGCGTCATACTGACCAGCTCGTTGTCTCTCATGGTATATGGACCCTAGGACAGCCACTCTCAAAGCAGCAGCTGTCGCATTGGTTTGCAGACACAATCTCTGTGGCGTATGACAGTGCTCGCTTACCCCCACCTGAGAGAGCAGCTGCATACTCTACTAGAGGGTTGGCTACATCTTGGGCCCTCTTCAGAGGGGCCTCACTGTCTGATACAGTGTCTATAGAAATTCTACACCTCCTTGAACTTTTTTCACATTTTGTTGTGTCACCAGTGCCTCAGAGTTTCATGCATTTAAATTTTTTCCACTTTCTACTTTCTATTTTTTCTACAATCCATACTCCACACTGTTAAGGGGAAAAAAAGTTTTTATTGAGAAAAAATTAAATATTAAAAATAGAAAACTGAAAGATCATAATTGGATAAGTCTTCATCCCCCTGAGTTAATACTTGGTGGAAGTACCTTTGGCAGCAATTACAGCTATTAGGTTTCAACTTTGCACACCTAGATTTGGCAATATTTGACCATTCTTCTTTACAAAACTGTTCAAGCTCTGTCAAGTTCCTTGGGGAGCATGGATGGACAGCAATCTTCAAGTCATGCCACAAATGTCCGATTGGATTTAGGTCACGGCCACTCAAGGACATTTACCTTTTTGTTCCTTAGCCACTCCAGTGTAGCTTTGGCTGTGTGCTTTGGGTCGTTATCATGCTGAAAGTTGAACTTCCATCCCAGTTTCAGCTTTCTTGCAGTGGGCAGCAGGTTTTCCTCAAGGACCTCTCTGTACTTTGCTCCTTTCATTTTCCCTTCTATCCTAACAAGTGCCCCAGTCCCTGCCGATGAGAAACATCCCCATAACATGATGCTGCCACCACCATGCGTCACAGTAGGGATAATGTTATTTGGGTGATGTGCTTTGTTGGATTTGCGCTAAACATAACGCTTTGCATTTAGGCCAAAAATTTCCATTAGTTTCTTCAGACCACAAAACTTTTTGCCACATGGCTACTGGCTACAGAATTTCCTGTGTGTTTTTTTGGATACTTCAAACGTGATTCAAGATGGGCTTTCTTGAGTAATGGCTTCCTCTTTGCCATACTACCATACAGGCCAGATTTGTGGAGTGCTTGGGATATTTTTGTCACATGCACACTTTGACCAGTCTTGGCCAAAAAAGCCTGTAGCTCTTGCAAAGTTGTCATTGGCCTCTTGATAGCCTCTCTGATCAGTTTCATTCTTGCTTGGTCATCCAGTTTGGAGGCACAGCCTGACCTAGGCTGGGTCTTGGTGCTACTATACACCTTCCACTTCTTAATAATCGTTTTGTCCGTGCTCCAAGGGATATTCAAGGCCTTTAATATTTTTTATACCCCTCCACTGATTTGTGCCTTTCAACAACTTTGTTTTTCTGTTTAATTAATTTTCTAGAAATTTCTAGAATATTTTTGTCACTTGGAAGTTGTGGGGTAGGATGTGTAGATAAATGAAAGGGTCCTTGAGGTTGCACACTCGCACCATTAACCTTTGGTTATACAGTTCTGATGCATCCCTTATATGCGGCAGTTCCTTCTCCCTCACAACGGCTCTGGTATACATTATCCCATACCTACTGTTGTTGGTGGTCATCTTTGAATTGAAAGGGAACATTAGGTTACTTACCGTAACCCTGGTTATCATGAGGTCACATCGGTCGCCCTCATGGGTTCGATGCAATGTTCAGGTGTTTCGAATTTGTAACATCCCCTAATTCATACTATGTTCTAGGTACAGAATGTCTCTCCTGATTTGTATATGGCTACTTATTACATTAACATCAATACAGAACTATTTTGTTCATATGCTTTGAACTTTGAATAATGTCAGTTAAAGAACAAAACTGTTTATCAATGTCTAAAGTTAAAAATAATTAATTACCAGATGTGCATTACCAAACATGGTAATTAGTGTTGATAGAATCATGTAATTACACCAGTATTTCGTTCTCTACAGCAATAATGGTTGTGACAGTGTCCCTGACTTCACATCAGGCAAAAGTACTGAGATAATGATTTTTTTCTTTTTTTTTATATAAATAGTGGTTACAAAAATTGCTGTGGGCAGCATTTATAGCAGCTTTGAAAGATGCTTTTCCTCAAAGGTGCTGTGTGTTCCTATGACTCCATGTTTCTCTATTCAGTTTTTTTAATGTTTAATCCCAATAGTCAGAGATATATGGTGCCCATACTGTTTTAACCAGCTGATGCAATATTTTTTACACAGTAGTCTACAGATTCTATTACCCTTGTCTTTAATGTAACATTTTGATGGTATGTAGTTTGGTTCAGTAACTGGAAAAAAATGGTGAATTTGAAAATGTAAATATTAATACCCCTTTTTAGTAAAGAATATGTTCTTGTTTTATTGGAGTAATTTCAAGGTGGTATGGGGTAATATTATTATATATAAAAGCAGAAATACAATAAGAAAGTTTAAGAATAAAACGTGTTACCCCAAGAGCCTGCCCCCATATTGATTGACTTCCTCTTGCTGCCTGCCTGACCCTATATCCTGAAATACTAGCTTTCTCAAGAAACAAATCTAGTTCTCTCTTGAATGCACTTACTTGTTGCTTTAAGACCTTTCATCAGAAACCTAGTTCCCTTTTGTTTGCACCTCAAGCAACACTTGACTTCCACATGTTAAAATGTAGCAATTATAAAGCCTGTAAACATGCCATAGCCTTCATTGTTTTGACATTTGGGTCAAACATAATTGTATGTGGGTACATTTGAATAAATTGTTTACACATGTGACATTTTTTAAACTTAAAGTTTGTAATGGGTAGTACAACTGGAATTCTGTGCAATGCTAGATATTTTTAATAACATTCAAATCTGATTACACATTTTAACAAGATTTACACTTTTGATTTTTAAAATGCACTGTGGCAAAGTGGCTAGTGGAGGGGAACAGGTATAACGGTGATGCGATGCAGGAGTGACAGGCAGACAACAGTTTCCAGTGAAAAGGTGCTTTTATTTATAATCCAGGTCTGGTGACCGTTAAATAATAAATCCCCGGCTATACACAACAATGTGTAAAGCACGGGGATAACATTTTAACACAGGGCACAGTCCCGAACAAAACGAAACACACGGTCACCAGTCCTGGGTGAGTGCAGACGTGCTTGTGGTGGGTGAAGACACTGTATTTCGTGACGGTTCCGTGCAGTGGTGATCCGGATTGTGCTGACCCTGGTCGACAGCTCCGGATAGGTGAGTTAACTGTCTGGTGGTGCAAAACGCAGACAATTACAAAACAAACACAACAATACACAACACGTAATTCTCTGCAACAACGAGAGCTCCTCTCTCGCTCCTTCTCTCTCCGAACATTTACCCAAACGAAGGAAAAGACCAGCGTTACCCTGGCCCCTATATGTAATCCCGCATGATATCGAGATAAACGGTTGCAGCTGCCTTATTACTTGCAGCTGCCTCTCGTTTATCTCTCAAATCAATACAGTCTTACAACAGAGTCGCGCTTCCATCCAGGCTGACCCACTTCCCTGACCCGGAAACGAACTGTCAGGCCAGCCCTTCCAGATGCTTCTCCTCCCGTTCTTTAGCGCCCTCACAGGTTGGGAGGAAGATTTATCACCAGAACTCATCTTTCCGTCACATGCACACAAAAAAAGCAGTACTGTAATAATAATAATACAAATATTTGAGGGGAAAAAAAGCCTTTTCCTTAGAACAATCAAAAGCCTGTCTCTAAAATGAAGTCTTGTCCTAAGAAGAACACAGACTCACACATTGCTGAAACACACATTGTAAGTGTATTTGGGAATGTTGTCATATAAGGTACAAAAAAAGTTTGTTTAATGATTGCTGAAGAAAAATAAAGATGTCACACCCAACCCATACATTAGGCGCAACTGTGTGACATGTTGACAAACCAGTACCCTATCAACTGATATGCAAACCCAGGTAAATACTGTATGAAGTCTGCAGGAAAGTTCTTATCAGACTACTTTCCATTGCTGTTGAAATTAACATCTCTGACAAAATAGTTTCTTTCCACGCACTTCATACCTAATGAACCCAAAGTGTTAATGTTCTACATCTCTTTATGGCACACACTGTTGTAAATAACCTTTTGTATAGCATGGGAAAAGGACTGGGAGATGTTTCAACATAAAATTAGGCAAGTCAGGTTTCTTCTTCACAGTGATATTATTCATTTAAATTAAAAAAAGAAAGATTTCCTAATTGTACAAATAACTGTATATCCTGACTAGCTACTCATACAACTAGTTTCACAGACCCTGACTAGCACTAATCCTGGACTACCTTACCTAAGGTAACATTAGGTAGTCCTAGCCTAGTGCTAATTGGGGTCTGTAAAACCCACCCTTATTAAAATAACCATCCACTTATACAGCTTAAACAATTTTTAGCCTCTGCAAAAGGCCCTCTTCAAACAATCCATGATATGCGTTTGTGCTGCACCCTCCAAAATCACATTTCTCACTATGATGGTTACATTGGGCCATTTACCCCAAGTATATACCAACTGTTTTCTAAAAAAGTAAACAAAAATAGCTTCTTTGTGTATCTTGTTAGCATCACTGTCTTTGTTTGTTATTAATGTAAACTGGATGTGTACCCCCAGTATGACCCCAGTCTACTATCTCACATTGCTCACCGTAGGCAGCAGCTGCCAAGTCTGCTGTGAAAATCAAATGTGGAAGGCAGATCAAGGATATGCAAGCAGATCAAATGAAGTGCAGCCTGTGAGTCATAGGGCAGATGGGACATGTATTGTTTGCTCCAGTTTGGCTATATACACTTAATACATTCTTCAAGATATTCATTTAACTCCTCAAGGAACAAGAGACCTGGTGTTGCTATTAAGAGTCTCCCCCCTTAAGGTATAAAAGAGCCAGTGGGGATTTTTGGATTAAGGCATGAGAAACAAAAATACACTGGCCAACCCTTAAAGAAATAGTACAGTCCACTGAGTTTGTTGGATAACAACCTGTTTACTGACAAAGAATATAAATGATTTTTACTTTCAGAAGACATTTTTTTTTACAGTTTTATTTTTACTTGTCTGCAGTAATATTATTTTAATGACATTTTAATAATGAATGTATTTTGGGTCTGCTGGGAACCTGCCAATATGTCAATAATCAGTATTAAACAAAACATGGAGTTTCATGCTGCTGAACTACTTTGAAAAGTCTGAAATTCATGGGCTTTCCAAACTCTGAGACATTTAACCAAGAAAAATGTCTCATGTAAAATGCTTTTTGGGGTTTCCGTTCGCTCAGTTTATTTTACTCCAGTAAACCTGGCTTTTCACCAGTGTCATGCAAATGAATGGGAAAGGTGGGGGTTGCTATATAAATTAGCTATGCATAAAGTACTTGTTCTGTTTTTGAAGATTACTAGTGAAATGTTGCGAAAATATGGTTTCCATGCGCAGAGAACTAAGCTGAGTGAATCTATGCTGCCTTAATAAAGTAAAATAACTTGTGCCTGTTTGGTTAATAATGTGTTTTACTGCTCTTGCTCAAATTATTTTTTCAAATGTCATTAGTGGGGTGTCATGTCGTTAGTAGTAAATACTGTTTCAACTAATTTATCTTACGACTCATTAATTAAAAATGAACTCAGAGGTAATGAAATGAAATTGACCAACAGGTATTGCTGATCACCATGGCTGAAAACCGGTGGAGATGTTTATATATATATATTTTGTTGATATATATATATATATATATATATATATATATATATATATATATATATATATATATATATATATATTTCTCTTTCATTCAGGCAATACAGAATACAAGGGTTCAGATGATGCTGCGTATACTACCCTGGCTTAGAAACCCTACCCGTCCAGATGGCTGCCAGCTGCTGAGTAAGCATTCAACACCACACTTGGACAAATATGGGTAGGGGGCACTTTAAAGGGAGGTGGCAGATACTGATGAAATGGACTGAAATGCTTGTGCTCATTCCCAAAATTGCCACTGTCTGCTGTATCCTGCACAAACTCTTGTCAATAACAAAATGAGGTGTTCAGGAATCAGTGGCTGCGAGACAGACAGGGAAGACAGGGAAGGTTACCCATGTCAGTCGCACGAGAAGAAAAGCGCCACTGCCTTTCAAAACAAGCCCAAAACAAGCGCAACTCATGTATAAAAAACAAACCAAGTGTTCTGAAATACTGTCTACTTATATGAAATGTCAGCGAAATCCTAATTTTATTCTGCAACCTTCCCATGTATGTATGGGTGTTTATGCAAAAAACAAGCCCAATGCCGCTTATTATAAGCAGACTTTGCAACTGTGAAGGTTACTTCAGCCACCAGTTTCAATTGGACAGTAGCGATCTGTGGAGGCTTGTGCTGTCAGAAATTCTCTCCTTTTAAATTGTGTTGGATTTACTGTTGCATTATATTTATTAATAATGCAAACAAATAAAACACAATCAATACATTCATTTGCAATTTTATTTGGTCAGTTCTGCGGGCATCAAAAACTTGTTGGATGTTGTTGCGCTGTTTTGGGGTGATCGAGCTGGCTCATGATATCTAGTTCACCAACTATATTTATTAACGTGGAGGGCGGACACGCGTTGTCTTCGGACATAGCTGGGATCAAAAAAAGGATGGGAATTAATTCAGTTAGACATTTAATCAGCTCACTTTCTCTCAGTGTTTAACTTTACTGTTGTTTTTACAGCAAGGGTATTCTCAAACAGCTGCTTTAATACTATAACAAGGGCATAACGCAGTTCAAGGGAAGTGGTTTTATACAGAACTGTAAACCCACAAGAGATATACAACATGACAGTCCAGACACAGCAGAAAACAAAAAATAAAAAAAGCCGCCCTCATTATCATCAAGGTGAACTACACCACTGCTAACCATAAAACCACCCATCAGCCACTACTTTCTGCATCTTGGAATCCACAGCAACAACTAACCTGCTCCCATGCAATATTTATAGTTAACCTGCTCCCTTGCAATATTTATAGGATAAACACGCTCATTAACATTTACACGTGAAATGCATATTTCCATGCGAAACTGGGTGTGGATTTCCCTGTGTGTTTCGTCATTTACATGAGTAAATGAGATTTACCCTATTCCTGTCTATGGCTATTTTTTTCAGCCACAAACCTGATTTAGACAAGTAATTCTCCCAAACATGCACAAGCCTTGCCATTTCACGTGTAAATTGCCACACATGGAAACCCCATGATAGAAAGCTAATTTAACCTGTAATTCTGTTATTGTGTACTCAACAGCTGTGGCACTGAAGAGTGTGTTTTGATCTCATTAATTTGGTATTGTTTAAATAGCTTGCCTTAGGAGGGAACCTCTATAGCTTGCACTATATTGAGCTTTGCTACTTCTGACAACAACACCATTCAAATCTGAATGACAGTGGGGCCTCATGTCAAAGAAGTTGTATGCATAGCAACTCAGCCCTTGAAACCAACTTGTATTTTATGCAGTGGGTGTATCACTGGAGTGGACTGTATGAGAACATATAACAGAAACAAGACAATGACACACAAGTACTTTATGTTTTATTATTGTTTAAACATGTTACTTTTTATCCCAATGACGTCACGATAACCTCCCTCTGTCTTCTCTTAATTTCTTTTTTCAGTGATCGGCTTACCTAAAGTGTACACTGTTGTATCAAATGACATGCTTTTATACATCTTAGTAATTAAGGTTTGGAACAACTGAAGTAAAAAAAAAATGATATAACACTGATTTTTATTAGCATTTGAAGTGCAATTGGAACATGTTCTTGATCACTGCATTTGGCAACATGACTCAACTTGTACATTTACAAATATATTTGTCATTAATTTGCTTTTAACAAGCAAGTTTGAGTCTTGGGAAACATTTAAAATGCAGGATCAATTTGTGCTGTGATTTTCATCACAGAGGCTTTTACTTATCCTTTCATACAAATTTCATGATTTAGACTATGTAATAACGGCCAGGAAAAAAGTACATTTTAGAGGTAGGCATGGGTACCTCAGGTATGGTACAGGTTTTTTTAATGTATTTTATTTTACCCAAGGGCGACTGTTTTTCAGGATGGGTTCCCGGCATAAATAAATTTGGCAAGAGAAGTGAATCTTGATATAACAGAAATAGCAGCTGTGAGACAGTTAGCTGACGCACCAACAAAAAACAGTAAGAGCCTGTGTTCAAGACTTCCTGTGCGTGTGTGTCAAACCCTTGTTGCAAACTAACAAGAGAAGAGTGTTTCACGCAAGATTGCAGTAAAAGCACACGATTCCTACATTGACAAAGTACAGGAAGCACACCCTGTTAAGCAGTTTGTAGATTTGCTCAATAGAAATGTTGTGGTGAAACAGAAATATCCTGTTTGATTATCCAATGTTACTCTATCCTTAGCCTAAAACCGAATTGTTAATAGATGCAGCAGCTGATCAGTTAGGCCTCATTACATAAAGTACATTTCATTAGCCCCAGGGAAGGGGGAAGGGGGATTTGGGGAGAAAAGGGGTGTGCATCAATGGGTATCTCAGTGTCAATAAAGGAAATTACTTGAAGATGCAAGGCCCCAGTCCTTTATTAGGCAGAACATCCCCGTCTAGAACACTATGCTTGATCATCCAATCATAATAAATAAAAGAAAAAATATTTTACACTTTGTTTAGTGTTTCTTCTCTTCGGGAATAATATAGACTAAATAGCAAAGTAAATAAAGTATTATAGCTGTAGAGGCCTTGGTGTACTGGCAGGTTTATATTTATTACAGTAATTATTATCTTCTGATGCAACACAGACACAACACCATCAAGATTTACCCACCTGTTCTCTCTGATCTCTGCTATTAGCTACTGAGTTGCTGCCATTATTTCATGTGTTATGCACTTTCCACTGTATTTAATGTATTATGCTTTTTTTTGTTTGTTTTACTGTATAGCATGTATTATGCATTTCTCTATTTAAAATATTATGGATTTTCTTGATTTTACTGCATCTTGTAAAGCGCTTTGTGATGGTGGTCCACTCTGAAAGGCGCTATATAAAATAAAGATTGATTGATTGAAGATTTGTGGTTATAAGAGGTACTACATGGTTTTTAAAATATGAAATGAGTGCCCAGAAGCATTGGTCAAAACCTCTTTCTTTCTTTCTTTGTCTTTTTAAAAAAATTTAAGACAATAGAACTTAATCGGTTTTATATTTAGATTCTTCACTCTACAAAGTAAAATGTCATACAGCAGGCAAATAAGACTGTGTAGTAATACGTCTAGGAATAGTGCCTCTTCCAAACCTCAAAGTGGTGCATGTGAGTCAGTTGTAATTAAGCTCATGTACTTAAAACAAAACCAGGTACATATAAGTAGGGGCCTACCTAAATCGCGATTTCGCGGAAATCGTGAAATTGAGGGGTCACTGTGAAATTCACCTCTTTTAGAGGCCAATGCATACAAACAAGTACAGAGAGGAAAACAAAAAAAAACTTGTTTAAATGAACAACGTATCTTCCTTCTGTAGATAGCCCTTTTTATTCCTTCGTCATCCTGTGTGCATTGGATTTAACCAAAAAACAAACCAAGTGTTCTGAAATACTGTCTACTTATATGAAATGTCAGCGAAATCCTAATTTTATTCTGCAACCTTCCCGTGAAAAATACTTAAATTTATTGTGATTTAAGTAGACCCCCTACGTATAAGCTTTAAGAACTCATAGTAACAATTACAATTTGTATATATGGCTTTAAACATATGTTATATATATATATATATACATAGCCAATAGACACAATTGTGTAATGTTAATATTCAAGAACACATGTGTTATGTTGTACTCTCCCTCATCTGCCATATTAAATGGTCTCATTAAATTACCCCCAACTATCATTTGAATTCAGGGCTGGGGTTTTAAAATATTGTGTCAGCTATAGAACAAGGCAGGATAAATTAAAGAGTAAAAAGGAAAAATTTTCGTATATATATATATATATATATATAATCAATATATATATATATATATATATATATATATATATATATATATATATATATATATGAATTTAGAACTAGAACGTATTTGTCGAAAATTTTTTAAACAGCTTTTAAACCATAATTACAATTTCTCGAACCAGTTACTTGTACAAGTCAGGAAGGCAGGACATTACCCAGCAACACTATTATTAATTTTTGTAGTAGGTTTTATTTACAGTGGTTTGCAGAAGTATTCACCCTCCTGCAAAGTTTTCACATTTTGTTGAATTACAAGTAACGTATGCACAGTTTTTCAAATTAACTTTTTTTTATTCAAAGCAGTAGTGGTTAAACTGAACACTGTTATATGAGGAGGAGGTTAAATGTCAGCAAAACTTGCAAAGAAAATGTACAAAATTAAATTTATTGGTTGCATAAATATTCAGCCTCTTAAGTCAGTACTTGGTAGAAGCATCTTTTTGCAGCAATTACTGCTATGAGACTTTTTAGATAGGTCTCTACTAACTTTGTACAGTATGATGGTGACATTTTTGCCCATTCTTCACTTGAAAATTCTTCCAGTTCTGATAAGTTTGTTGGGGATCGTTGATGGACTGCAATCTTCAAGTCTTGCCATAAATGTTCGATTGGATTCAAGTCAGGACTTTGACTGGGCCACTGAAGAACATTAATTGTCTTCTTGTTCAACCACTCCAGTGTGGCTTTGGCTTTGAGCTTCGGGTCATTGTTCTGCTGAAATGTAAATTTCCTCCTCAGGTTCAGAGTCATGGCTGTCAAAAAGGTTTTCCTCAAGGATTCGCCTGTACTTTGCACCATCCATTCTCCCCTCTATTCTGACAAGCTTCCCAGTCCCTGCATAACATGATGCTGCCACCACCATGCTTGACAGTTGTGATGGTTTTGACTGGGTGATGTGAAGTCTTGGGCTTGCGCCAAGATGTAACGCTTGGAATTTAGACCGAAGTGTACCTGAAGTTTAAGCTTTAAGTTCAAGTTTGTGGAAATTGTTTTTCATTTTGATAGAAGCCGTGATTTAGACTACAGAGTCGGTGTAGTGTTAGAGTGGTACATCATCGGACTATGATATGCGTACCACAACTTGATGTGTTATGACAGGAAGTGGTACGAAGTTACATTTTTGTCTCATTTGACCACAAAACCTTTTTCCATATGTCTGCAGTATCATCAACTGCTTTTTTGCAAACTCAATACGTGCTATAAGATGAGGCTTTTTGAGTAATGGCTTCTTTCAAGCCACCCGTCCATATAGGCCAGCTTTGTGTAGGGACCAGCTTATTGTTGATGTGTGAACACTGACTCCCATCTCAGACACATAACTTTGCAGATCTCTCAAGGTCATTGTTGGCTTCAGAGTGAACCAGTTTCCTGCTTGCCTGGCTACTCAGTTTGGAAGGGTGACCTGATCTGGGTAGTGTCTGGGTGGTATGATGCATCTTCCACTTCTTAATGATGGACTTCAATGTGCTGAGAGGGATAATGAGTGCCTTTGAAATTTTCTTGTACCCTTCTCTTGCTCTGTGCCTCTCTACCACTTTATCCCTGACTTGTTTCAAAAGCTTCTTGGTCTTCATGGTTGCTTTTTTGGATCGCTATGTGAGTTGCAACTTGAAAGTCTTTATATACCTGAGGGAAATTATTTACAAGTTGAACCACTTTGAGTACACACAGGCTGAAACCATGTCACTAATTTTGTGACCTTTCAAACAAATCATTTGCACCTGAGCTGATTTAGGGCTGCAGTAGCAAAGGGGTTGAATACTTATGTAACTGAGAAT
The DNA here is from genome assembly GCF_017654505.1 of Polyodon spathula. NCBI lineage: Eukaryota > Metazoa > Chordata > Actinopteri > Acipenseriformes > Polyodontidae > Polyodon > Polyodon spathula. The sequence goes on from NC_054539.1 coordinate 22,062,756, forward strand.
AATCTGTGTTCCTCTGAAAATCTTACTTATTTATATTCTATATGCATTTTTTAACTTTATCAATGTAGAGTAGTTTGTGTAGATTCTACATGTAAAGTCTAATTTCAAAGCGTCGTGGAGTACGCTCAGGTGCCAACAAAATGTGAAAACTTTGCAGGGGGGGTGAATACTTCTGCAAACCACTGTATTTTTTATGGGAAAAGAGAAAAGTCAAGTGAATAGATCAATCAGTTTTTCTGGTGTTTTCCGGTGTTTATTGGCTATCCACCGATTTAAATTTTATCGGTTAAAATCGAAAAAATTAGACTTCTCTATATATATATATAATAAATATATATATATATATATATATATATATATATATATATATATATATGTAGGTCCAGGTACTGATGGTAATATTTTACGACTATAACGGATAAGCTGTTCTGTTAAGAGATCTGGAGACTCTTTTAAAACTAAAAAATATATTTCACACATTTCACTGTACAAAACTGCAGGTTATCACAAAAAGATAATTATTGAAAAACGTATCCTATTTATGCTGCTCTGTGGTGTGAGATGGGTGAATCTAAACACACTTACAATGTTGGCCCTTCCATATTGAAAACCTCAAACACAGTATGATAATTTATTCTTTCTGTGTGTGTGTAGCCTGAATAAATTACATTCCCCATTTCAATTTCCATTACCGGATTGATTTAGTTAGGAGGGAAACTTATGACCAAACATATTTATTTGCATCTTATGTTGGATTCTGTACTGTCAGTGAGTTTCCAAGTTCCAGAGTTTCAAGCTCTCCATTGCAGACACTAGAACAGATAAGTTGGTAATTGACTGCTTCTATACAGGATTATGTGCCTCCATCTGCCTCTTCATATTAAGATTAATTGCTTGTACATTCTTTGTTGTTAAATGCCATTCAAATTCATACAAATATAATTCAATACTTTGAAAAGAAACAGAGGAAAGGCTGGTATTTAAAAAAAAAAAACAATTATTTGATTTGACAGTACTGTAAATATTTACATTGTTGGCATGAAATGTTTAAGAGATTGACTGGTAATGAAGTGTAAATAATTTATAATATTGAGATGTTGACACAGACCATACTCACAACAGAATTGAATTTTACCCTGTAACTCTTATAAATTACCACTTCAGTCCCGCCTCCACATGTTGGGGAATATTTTGAAAGTATTACTCCAGTCTTCAAACTCATGCGTGGAATTTTTCCATTCCATAAAAAAGGCTTACAACTTTTGTAAACTATATATGCTCCATATGTCCTATAGGTGAAATCCAGCAATGTACAGATGATGCTAGCTATAAAAATGGTTTTGAAACATAGTATTCTGATATGATCATAGACACACATTTGAGATTTTGTAGCTAATAAGTTACACATTGGCTGAAAGGTGTCTTTTTGACACCAGGAGAGACCTGTCTAAAAAATCAAATGGATAACTGAGGTGTTGTTCTATTATTATTAAAATTCTGCTAAATCCTTTGATATTTTCTGGTAACATTAAACACCCGAAGCCATGCAATATGGAACACATAGAGGGCTTTAAATATCTCTACTTTAAATATCTTTAGATTAGAAGAGGTTTTCATAGCAAAAATGCCACACAAGAGACACACAGCTTGGACAGCGCCAGTTCACATCAGGGCTGCGCAAACACGCCGAGCTTTGCTGGGAAACCTGAGGGAGGCGTCACATTGGCTCTCACACACCCGGAGAGGGGGATGGGAAGATGGCAGGGATTGCTTCTCCTCTTTGCTTAACAGCGATCCCTACTGGCCAAATACCAAGCATATTCAGAGGGAAAAAGAGGCTGATGTCTGTTCTCAGTGATCAGTAGACCACCCACCTCTGCTCTGGAATGCTCAGCGTAAAAGCGATTCTGGCTTTCGGCTTGTGAGATCGGAGCACACTCATATGCCTTCTGAATGTTTGTGTTGTGTGGGGACTTGCTACGGTGAGGAGAAAAAAAGAAAATTGGACATTCCAAATTGGGGGAAAATTAATAAAAATAATAATTGGTCACTCTAAATTAAAAAAAAAAAAAGTCACACAAGAAAATATTTTGGATTTACACATAGTCAGATTAAATACTGACTGAGGATTAAAGTAATAATAACTTCCAATTCTAAAATCTCAGGTCTTGGAGGCCAGATGTTTGAAGTATTACAGTAACAGGTTCTCATTTTTACCAATGTTGACAATATTTACAAAACTCTTGCAAGAGCAGATAGTCAGTAAAAGAATACCAAGAATAGAAATTAAAACATAATAGAAGGGACTGGCTCATTTTATTGTACCTGTTAATGCTTTTAGTCTTTTTTGTTCTATCCTCCGATTCACATTACTGTGAAACTGAAATAACTAAAATGCCAACATGTATGGACTCTTTGTTGTGTTTTATGCTACAGGATATATATATATATAGCCCGAGTCCTTGAAACAGTTTACCTACAGACGTTGTCTGCTATCCCTCAGAAAAAGTAATTATCACAAATAATACAAAATAAAAATACAAAAAATGTTTTTCGATCTATTTTTTCTAGCTAGATTATTCTATTTGCATGCCTTTTACAACTTGTCTGTCACTATCTTCATTTCTTTTGGAATTGGAATACTGTTTGAATGTACCTGAAGTTTAAGCTTTAAGCTTCAAGTTTATGGAAATTGTTTTTCATTTTGATAGAAACCGTGATTTAGACTACAGAGTCGGTGTAGTGTTAGAGTGGTACATCATCGGACTATGATATGCGTACCACAACTTGATGTGTTATGACAGGAAGTGGTACGAAGTCAGATTGCAAATTATGCATTGTTAAGGACTTTGTCAATGTATCGCTGAGTAGTAAGGTCGCCCTAAGTTCTCACCTTCGATTCAACAAATACAACCCCTCAGTCTTCAATTTCATCTGATCCTTCCTCTGATCTGCGTTATCAGATTTTTAATGATTTCAAGCAACTCATTCATCCTCTTTCCACCTCAATTTCTACAGTATCAGATCACCTGGATGCGCTTTATAACATAATCACTCACTTGCAATCAGCAGTCATTTTATTCTCATCAGGAACACCAGCAGCAGCATTCGCCTATCCCTCTGCTTCAGCCACGCCCACACCTGCTTTCGAGCTGCCAATCTTCACTCTAGCAACTGCCTCTAGTTGAGGATCCACTTCTGCTTCAGACTACATCGTATCGTCCTCCGCAAGGAAGGTTCCTGCTGGCCAGAGGGGACCCCCGACCAAATTACTTTAACTAATTTTCATTTTCCATTGTCCTGCTAATCTATTAAAAAAAAAAAAAAAAAAAAAAGCTTACATGTTTCAATGACACAACACATAAGATGAAATATGAGGCACAAAAAATAGAATGGAGATGGCAGGAATGTAAATCGCCTGTTCACTACATCGCATGGAAGAGCCACCTGATTAAAAATAGGAAAACTCTGGCATTGGCTAGATCATCATATTATTCTAATTGAATTGAAACAAATAAAAGTAATCCTAGATTTCTTTTTGCTGTCCGAGATAAATTAATGAATCCTTCCCCTAACAGTTTTACCTTCGACATTGGCTCCTCTCACTGCTGTAATGATTTCTTACATTTCTTTAAAAATAAAACACTAGACATCAAAAATTTGATTCCACAGACACCATCTATTAAGGAGGACTTTGGTTTCAGTTTGGTTTTCATGCTGCACATAGCACGGAGACAGTCTTTGTCTTAGTTGTGAATGATCTGCTGATAAGGTCTGACTCTGGCTTTTCATCAGCATTAATTCTTCTAGATCTAAGTGCTGCCTTTGATACTGTAGACCATTCCATCCTACTGAATCTTCTTGAAAGCACAATAGGACTTTCGGGCCTTGTCCTATCCTGGTTCAAATCTTATCTTTCTTATAGGTTTCAGTTCGTCTCTATTGGGGAGGTGAAATCGACATTATCAGAAGTTGTCTGTGGTGTTCCAGAGGGCTCCATTCTAGGTCCCTTGCTGTTTTTATTATATATGCTACCATTAGGTGACATTATCTGCAGACACGGAGTGAACTTTTATTGCTATGCTGATGATACCCAACTATCTTTATCCCTAAAACCGGGAATTTCTTCTGCCCGGGTGTTATTAGCTACTTGCCTTACAGACATCAAGCATTGGATGCCACAGAATTGTTTCATTTTTAATTTAGATAAAACAGAGGCTATGCTAGTGGGCTCACAAAACCAACTAAAAGGTAATGTGGGATTACATAAGGTTGATCCTTGCAGTCTCTCAGCAAAACTTAAACTAGAAATTAAGAGTTTGGGGGTCATCTTTCCTGATCTGCCATTTGAGACTCACATTAGGGAAGTTAAAATTTGGGAAATATAGAATTTAGACCAATTATTTCCATATCTGATGCTGAGAGACTAATGCATGCCTTTTTTTCATCTACAATTGAGTAAAGTAATGCACTTTTTTTTTCTGGAGTCCCAAAATGTGTGGTATCCCTCTTGTAGCTTGTTCAGAATACCGCTGCTAAAATTCTGACTAAAACCGGGAAAAGTTAACATATTACCACTGTTTTGGCCTCTTTACATTGGCTCCCTATTCAGTATAGAATTGATTTTAGGATTTTGCTGTTAACTTATAAGGCCATGAACAGATTAGCACCTAGTTATTTGCAGGAGGCACTGACCCATATCATCCATAGATCTGAGATCACAGGATGCGGGGCTGCTGGCTATTCCTATGGTCAACAAAAGCAACACAGGAGGTAGGGCTTTTTTTTTGTAGAGCTCCTAAATTACTGAATGCTCTGCCTTTGTCAGGGAATCTGGGACCGTTACAATTTTCATGTCAAGACTAAAAATGCACTTTTTTATAAAGTGGCTTTCTTATCTTAGTGGGTTTTAATGCAGCTTTAAAATTGCTGCTTTTGTATTATGTGTATACTGTTATTTAAATGGTCTGATTTTGCATGTTGCAGTTGCATGTGTGATACACAAATGTATTGTGGTTTGTTCTTTTGTTCTGCTTTTTTCTGCTATGTACTGTACAGTGCTTTGTGATTCTTTTGTATACAAAGCGCTACATAAAATGCTTGGTTGGATAAGTGTCCACCCCCCACCAAGTTAAGTGACCTCCACATGTGTTAAATTGTAGTGATTCACATGATTTCAGGATAAATTCAGCAGTTCCTGTAGGTTCCCTCTGCTGGATAGTGTATTTCAAAGCAAAGACTCAACCATGAGAACCAAATCGCTTTCAAAAGAACTCCAGGACACAGTTGTTGAAAGGAGTTGACTATATATAGTTGTTATAAATATATATATATATATATATATATATATATATATATATATATATATATATATATATATATATATACACACACACACACACACACACACACACACACACACACACACACACACAGTGCCTATAGAAAGTCTACACCCCTTTGAACTTTTTTCACATTTTGGTGTGTCAGTGCCTCATGGATTTAAATGAGGATTATTTTTCTAACTACGTTATCACTTAACCATAGTTTCAATAGCCACCCATGCTGTGGGTAAACATAAACTCCTTTACTGTGCATCAAAAACAGAGTTTTCATTTTATTGCTATTGACTGTTTCTCCACCTTATTAATTAGTTTTTTTTGTGTACTGTGTGATTGTACTTCAGACCTTTTTTAGGCCAAGCACAGGGAATGGGATAAGTTGTAAATGGGCATGCACAGTAATTCCTAAAACACCAGTGACATACTCTTAAATGTAGGTCTGCAGTAGGCCTGCGTTATCTCATCTTCATCCGTCTTTGAACAACATTGTATACATCTAGCCAGCATCATGTATCAGCTACAGTGTAACTGTCTTGGAAGATCTCCTATAAGATTATCTTCCTGATAACAACAGGTAGCCCCAGCAGAGTCCTGTTAGTAACAGCTTTTATATGATCATTTATTGACAGTGTGAACAATACAATTACAGTATATACCATTTGAGATTCTGATGTTGTCAGACTACAGAAGTTAAGCAGAGTTTGACCTAGTTAGGAAGTGGATCAGTAGGGGGCGCTGTGTTGTTGGAATTATGTTCTTTTCATGAGGATCTTTCCACTTTTGCATTATTTTGAAGAAAACCCCAGTATCAAAGGCAGTACTGGTATGTATTTTACAAGTGATCTTGCTTAGTATAGCCTGTATTCAATATATAAAGTGGCACTGGACGAGTAGGGTGCACATATTGTAATGATTTATTTTAATTCAAATATATATTTCAATATGCCATATTGTATTTGTGTCAAACCAGTTTAGCATAACTCCCGCTAGGTAGTTCTATTATAATGTCTAACTTGTATATCACAACACCCTGAAAAGAACTAATTAAACTGTTCCCATGGAATTTGTACTAAACAGTTCCTACAGTCTCTTTCAATTCACTTGCAACATTTAATCTACTGTATTACTTTTAAAGTCAGAGAAGTGCTGACTTTTGGGTTGTTTTGTTCCACATTGTTTAGGTGTTTATTCAGCTAATCTCCTGATAAAGTGTGAGAAACAATCTCTCTATTGATGATCTCAGTGGTTGCTAGACCTTCCACCCTCGCCCCATGTTGATTCTATTGCATTTTGTTCTGCTGCCTGCTCTTTTTCTTTCTAAGAATCTAATGGAAGATATTCCCCCCCCACCAGCCCCCTGTGGAATGCAGAAAGGCCCAGTTACATGACAATATGGCCTTGGGCAATTATCCAATTCCTGTCACCTCCAACATTCTAATGCAGTTTCCATAAAATGTCAAATTACTACTTGCCCATGAAATTGACACAAACAAACAAACACTTTTGTTTTCTCAGATCTTTAATTTGTAACAGTTTATGAAAACAAATAGGCTGGCAATTACGAGTGAAGAAAGATTAAGAAATGAAGTTATGTTTCCTCTTAAATAATGAGATAATGTGTGTGATATAAGATTGTAATACTGTCTGGTACTCACAATCAATAAGGATTTTTCTTTACAATGTTCTTTGATTGATTAAGTAAATAGTCGGGCAATAGTAAATAAATAAATAAAAGTGCACTAACTAATTCATTAACCAGACTAATGCAGGATAATGAATGTGAAAATTGGTTATGCAAACCCACCCTTGTTTTGCTGATCACTTCACATAATCGGACACATCCAAGCTCCTTTATTTATCAACACAAGAACCGCTGAGATTTCGGACTACATATAACCGCCGCGCCCACAAAATGTGGGCTCCATTTTAACAAAGCAAAAATTAGTTTAAAAACTTAAATTGGCTTAAAGTACCTGACAGGCTTAAAATATACTGGAACTCTAAGGGTTTGCTGGTGGAAAATGTTGGTGGCTCAAAATAAACAGGATTCATTGTGATTTCTGTACATAGCTTTCAGCAAAACACAAACCAGTATTACAAAATGTAATACATATACAAAAAAAAAAAAAAATCTTTAAATACTTTGATTGTATAATCCAGTTCAATAGTGATTGATTGTAATGACATCATTTAGATTTTACCTTACCATGTTCTACAATACTTTGAAGTCATGTCAAATGTGTGTCTACTTTGGTTTCCACAGCTGACCTATTATTGTTTTAACCATGTATTCCTTCAAGAAGACCAGTGGGGAGGGGAGACAGCTCAGTGGACAGCTACACCTCCCCCAAGTAGTTGGACTACCTCTGCAGGTAATCCCCAAAAAAAGCAGCCCATGCCTATTAATAACACTGAAAAACCCTCTAAAATACCTAGTGTCATTTACGGCCTTTAACACAAACACTGCATTGGTCATGATTGGCCGCTCAGGCGCGCAGATTTAATTTCAACACAGAACTGACACTAGGGTAGCAGCAATGGTAGACCTACTGTCACATTTAAAAAAGAAATAAAAACAAAAACAAAAGCTAAAAATAAAAGTTTGCCGCACAAAATGAAGAGCGCTAGTCCCACTCCAGGAACCTGCTACTCTACAGTAACCCTCTCTGTACTGTTTTGAGATCCATATCACCTAAGCTGGCCTACTGTTCTGTTGCTTCCAAAGAACCGGCCTCCCAGCGACTCCGGGCCATTCCGACGGTCCTGGCTGGGCAATCACCTTCACAGACCCTGTCTTGCAGTTAAAGGGTTCCATGGTAGTAGCTCCTGCAGAGCGGATGCTTCTTTCCTGGATGTAAACAAACACACAGCGCCTGTCTGTGTGCAAATGGCATTGCAATCGCTGCACAGCATCCCCAGGCAGACCTCCCGATCATCTTAACTCAGGATGAGCCTGCCACGCAGCTGGTTGCTTAGCAACGTGCATCGCAGCTGATTTATCACAGGCACACCCACTTGCGCAGGAACCAGCGAACCGGCCCAGTTCAATTAACTAAAAATAGTTATCCTGTGTTGATTGAATCAGAATAACATTGCTCCACATTAGTTTATTTCTCCAAGAAAATGAGTTAAATCAGACCCTCACATATAGACAAAATGCTGAAATATATGCAGCTATTAGAGTCTGAGATACAGCATAGTTTTAAATAGCGCTAATAACATATGGTTATGTTTTCTATACAAAAGAGGAGAAGATTTCTGTTATACAAAAAAATACTGCATTCAGAAATTAATTCAATGAAGCATCCGTATAACTGAATTTATGGAGGTATGCTAACTAGGGGTTCTCTTAATGCTGTTTTCAAAATGGGTCAAATGATATCAACAACACAATAGAAAATAATGAGGCATAGGTAGGCAATTTTGACAAATTGATATGAACAGGTAGGCTTATTTCATTTTTCATTATTTATTTTATAACAAGTTACTACATAACTGGCAGTGGATCGTACCTCCAAGCTGTAACATTTGATTATTTGTGTTCTTGTTAAATGAATGCACTAAGATGTCCCCCTTTCTCCAGTGTGAGTTCAACCCATAAACACCCATACCAAAAAAAGATATCTATTTCAACATATTTTGAGTATCCTACTACTACTTTTTGTAGATCATTGTTTACTTTTTTTATTTTTTACACCAAGTCATTTGTACCATACTTACAGGTATCCTATATTAAGTCAAATGAAAGAACCAACAGATATGTATCATTTCCCCTTTTAAAATCTATATTTATTCTCTATATATGAGGGGGAAAAAGTCCAATAACACGGTATTTACAGAGTATGAAATCCATACTGGCTGTGATGAGTACTAATGGGACAATTACACTTTATAGACTACTGTACCAAACATACAAAATCTTTCTCAATCACAGAAAACAAACCCATAAGTCTTGCATACTGAATGAGTCGTAGTTTTTTCATGTTCATGGCACACCGGTATACCGCTCCTGTACCGAGAGTAATATCTGTAGTGGGCAGTACTGTGTACAGTTGGTCTTGTTCAAGCGCACCAGAATAATTGACATGTGCAAATGTAAATTGGTACCCTAACTAAAAACCTTAAATCCAAGTCGCTCCCCCCAAAATTGAACTTTTATTTTGGCCACAAAAATTCCATTTAAATTTGAGTAAATCAGATTTCTTTCTGTCAAAGATAACATTCTGATAAATACAATTTAAACCACAACAGTACAGTATCCGTAATTCCAAGATTTATTAACTTATTAAAAAGTATTTTATGATTAACTAAATCAAATGCCTTAGAGAAGTCAATAAAGATTACACCGGTTATTTTCTTTTTCTCTAGAGTATAGCCCAGTATATATCATTTGTTAATTTCAGCAATGCTGTTGTAGTCGAATGAGCTTTTCTAGAAACCGGACTGATAATTAGTTAATAAATTATTTGTTGTTAAATAATCAGTCAGTTGAATTTGGACATGAGATGGAAAGCCCATAAACACACCGTATTTCATTCAAACTGCCTGCATTGTGTAATAGATCTCATTCTTGCAGCTGATGGGTTAATAATAATGACATCAGTATATGACGCATATTTACAGAATCTCTCGACTACAGAGCTTGCTCTTTAGCGGAATGGTAAGACATTGGTCTTTGAACTCTATAGTTTGTGGTTCACATCCAGCCCTTGTCTTTCCATTCAATTCAACGGGCTGATATGCCTATTCATTACAGTGGCACCACATGTTGGGCCCCATTTGTAAGGTGTCTTTTCAATGGATTGAGGTGCAAGGGTAGGCCTGACTGTATGGCAATCCTTAATATAAAAGCTCAGGCTTCACACACGGGGTTGCAGGTCATCAAAATTCATTTAATAGTAAAACCTATACAATCCGGCATCGCTTAGGTAAGTGTTTTTGTACAAAGGAATCTTTAAGCAATTTAATAGAAGCATGTAGTCATAATCTGCATATGTGCTTAATGCATTAATACAAAAATATTACGCTTTGTATCTTAGTTTCTGGAATCCCTGCCATAAAAGAGAGGGTCTGTCAACACTTTATTAACGCAGACCTTCCTACTCTTATTTCATTTTAACTTTCATCTCTTGCTTTCTCATTGGTGTTCACCTGACAACACATCCACACCAACATATGTTGGTTGCTAGCAACAATAGCACTTCCAAATCAGAAAGGTGTGGACCTCGGTTATCACCTGGAAGAAACAATAGATTCCAACAGGCATATTAAGCCTTTGCAAACAGTTGTTTTACTAGATTGCACTAGGGCATTAAACTCGCAAAGCCACTGTTCTTTTACTCATTCGCTTTCTTTATTTCATGCCCGGGCAATTTCACCTGTATAGTTCAGAAATAAATCTCTGTTGTATCTCCAGATGAACAAACTGGCATGTCTCAGTGCAGAATCTGCTAGAAATTTTTGTTAAAATGTTTCGTTTGTTTATTTCAACCCAAATCAATCAGTTTTCAATAGCTGTTTGTTGAGTATATTGTGCTGGTAAATATGTTGATAAGGAAAATAATACGACTGTGACTACTATGACTACTTATTAGGCTTCCAAGCAAAAGTGCACCACACTTGGAGAACGCTCATTTAGCTTCATGGATCTGACTCATTGGAACTCTGTCCCAGCTTTGGTGCGTGATGTAAAATCGAGATGTTAAATCAACTCTCAAGACCCACCTGTTCTCTTTTGCTTTCCATGCTCTTTAAGCCTGATATCTGCTATTAGCTGCTGTGTTGCTGTTACTAGCTCACATATTATGTTACTATCATGTATTATGCACTTTCCACTGTATTTAATGAATTATGCATATGGCTTCTAGTTTTCAGGTTTTATTTTTGATCACATGATGTCCCTTTAAACATATCTTGAGCCCATTTGCTTTCTTAATCGAACACTAATTACCAAAGGAAGCTGTTTCTTTTTACCTGGATATGTTGATTGAGTTAACAAACGACATGCATTGATCTCATCTGATTCTATCTGAGCCTTCATTTCATTCTGACTCTAATCGCTGAATTCAGCTTATTAATTTCCACTGCGTTAGTTTCTAGTAGTGCGTCACTAATTTAAACAATCTGGTATTCAGTTAAGGCTTAACAACTATTAATTAAGGTTTAAAGGGATGGGGAGAGACGGAAAATAAAAACCAAAAACTAGAAACCCTAATTATGCATTGTTTTTTTTGTTTGTTTTATTTACTGTATATCGTGTATTATGCATTTCTCTGTATTTTACGGATTTTCTTGTTATTACTGCATCTTGTAAAAGAGCTTTGTGATGGTGGTCCACTATGAAAGGCGCTATATACAATAGATTGTTTTAAAGACTAATATTGTTATTGTTTGGATTTTTAGGCTTCACATCCATTCTGATTATGATTCTTCTTCTTCCATCAATTTCAAACTGCTCATGTTCGCAGGTGGTGTAACCAAACTTGGTAGGTATCATCCAGTGTAGATTACAGTTCAGAAGAAAAAAAATCTGCTCCTGCATCAACCAAGATGGTGGCCTGATGCATTTTTTTTTTTTTTTTAGAAACCTTTCAAAATCTTTTTCTTGGGAACCGGTGAAGTGATTGATCTGACACTGCATATATCATCAGCATCATCTGCACAGCTGCCGTCAAATTCGCCAAAACATGCACCAAACAACAAACTGCTTCTACTTGAAAACCATTTAACCATTTAACTCCCAACTTCATAGGCATCATCCCAGTGACAACATAATTCAAAATATGGCAAAATGGTGTTGTTTTGTTAAACAAGATGTCTGCTGGACCTATGTTTTCAAATTACATTTAAAACTGCTTCAGTTTAAAAACAGTTTATTTGATTAACTCCAAAGCTGAAAACCATCATGTCTGTGTCAGTATGTGACAGGCTGGCAAGTGGATAGAGGCCCAGAGACAGACTGCAGTTCAAAAAAAAATAATACTTTTATTACAAAAATACAAAATAAAAAGTGCACAAGGGCAAAATAAAAGATATTTAAACACAAATAAAGCAAAAAGCAAAACTCACAAAAATAAAGGTTTCCAGGCTGGGCAACCCAAACCCAAACCCAAACCCAAACCCAAACCCAAACCCAAACCCAAACCCAAACCCAAACCCAAACCCAAACCCAAACCTGCTTCCTCAGCTACCTCCTCCTAATGGGAAGCAGAGGCCTCCTTTTATGTCAGGTGCTGATTGATTGTTAATTAAGCTAGTCATCTAATCAACTAATCAACCCCAGCCACCTGAACACAATAAACCCAGGCAGGTAGGGGAATTTAACCCCATCCCTGCCAATTTATAAAGGGCAGAGCTTTGCTCTTCCACACAGTACAATTGAGTTTTTTAAAAATGGTGTTTGTGCATGAACCAAGATGGCTACACGATGCATTTTTTGGAGAAAACTTTCAAAATCTTCTTCTGGAGAACTGGTAAGGTTACTGATTTAAAACTTCTTCCAGTAATTGCTTAAATGTTGGTTACTGGTACTGAGGCTTGGGAGCCATAAAACTCCCTGACAGTTATAATTAATATTATTATTATTATTATTAGTAGTAGTAGTAGTAGTAGTAGTAGTAGTAGTAGTAGTATTTCTGTACAAATGCATCATGCACTTGTACCACACTCACTAATCCTACAGAAAGTGTACAAGCAGTTTAAATAAAACATGATTTAAGTCTCATGAATAGGACCCATTAATTATAAAGAACATCTTAAACTGATCAGATTACATTCATTTTCAGCACTGATAAAATGTATATGGGTGTTAGTTAAGACTTTAGCAGAAGTGGCAGTTTCGTTATTTATCTTTGTGTTGGAAATATCTATACTCAACACAACCAACTGGTTTACCACAGTCCCAATATAATATTTGATGCTATTTCATGTTATAATATGGTTGCCTTTTTGCACAGTTGCTCAGTTAACAGTATGAGACAATTGCACAATAATTTGAGGTAAAATATAATGCAGGATACGTTTTATTTAAATGTTGACCTCTTACACCAAACAACCACTACCTTATCAGGCTTTCCTCATTGATCCACCAGCTTAGTACCCAGCCCCCAGTTGACATTTCATTTTCGTTGTGCATTCTTTGGCATTCCTTTTTGTTGTGTAATGAAAGAGAAAACTTTCTAAGAAGGGCGGAGTGTTCTGTAGTGTTCTCTTAGAATGAACCCTGAAATGGAAAATTGGGCTTTGATGGGCTTTGACGGGCTTTGACAGCTCAGTAGCAGGGGACAAATGTTTATTGAACAGCCCCAGACAGGAGGGCTCTAAATTGACTGAAAGCTAATTGTTCCAACAGAATTATTATTTAACTACTATATATTTTTTTGTTGTTTAATTAGGTTTTATTTGGATAGAGGTGGTTGTTCTTTATTGTGCTTCCAAATTTTGTGCAATATTGTGTAGTGTAATATTTACACTGAGCAACTATTTCATTTAATTGTTTCCTCTATCTTCTTTTCTCCTTTTTTGATAATATAACTTAATTTGGGGATGCAGGGTAATACCATTCAAGAGTCAAAATGATGTGTAATTAATCTTAGAATGTACTTTTTAGGTACCAGTCATTCCACAGTTATTTAACTTAGTGTCTGCATAAGACATTTGCAAAGGCAAAAATGCAACATTATGAAACCAAAACATCAAATCGCCTCAAACAAAGCCATTAAGGATTGTTTTGTACTGGGGTCTCACTTGATAGAACACGTCACACTGACTCTGTGCTACATTTAATCCAGCATTCCCCTTTTAAACATTTAAATTTGTTGTAGTGATATCATACAACATTGCGTTTGGATACAAATAATCATCTTTTGTTTCACCTAGCACTAGCATGATGAAAGCAGTTTTCATTATATAACTCGCAGGTTGGTTATGAGAGTGTATCTTCACAATGTCCGTAAGCAGATTCAAAACTGGATTAATAAAGCATTAATAATGCATTCAAACAATACATTACAATATTTATATAAAAAATGTTATTAATCTAAATAGTATACAACATGTATTGAAATGATTTCCCTGTGTTTTCACTTTCCTTGAGAAGCTATATGTTACCTTTTATGTTTAACAAATAATCATTATATTTAGTTCTTTATAGACCTTTGTGATCTCAATATAATAAGAAGACAAGCCATTCATGACTGCTGTGTAATCCACTCCAATGACTATCATTACAGACTCCTATAGTCCCTTTTGACCACATGTGTAACCTGTACTTTATATTCCTTGTAAATTAATTGAACTGGTATTGCTGGTAGTTTTGGTAGTTTTCATTTACAATGCTAATTTATCTTGGGGCTTCAGTGCCACAACCAGGCATCCCCATGGGGTTACAATATGGGTGTGGTTCACTTCAATTGTTCATACACTCAATTACAATCAGCACAGATCTTTGAATACAACTCGATTAACAATCCATAGCATATGCTTCACAGCTACTCCGTTTTTGCTCTTTTGTGTATACTGTCGTCTGTTTTGTTTCCCAAGGGGGGTCACAATGCGACAGTCGACATACAATTGCCAATATTAGTTGTGCATCTGTTGATATGTCTAAAACATATTTATACGATGTGTCATATAGCTCAGTAGTTAATTGTGTAATTAATTTGTGCTGCAAATTCAGATGGATGTTTGATTCATCCAGAAGCATGTGCTGCAGGAACACCTTAAATCACAATGTTACCCCACTTTAGGACAAAGTTCTATTTTTCAGGCGATACGAGGGCAACATTTTCAATGCCAGCCAATCATATTTGATAGTAGTATCATATGATAATAAGGATATAACCATAAAGTCAGACAGACAGCATATATGATACATTTCAATTTCTGCATTTCATCCAATTAATTATATGTAGGCTATAGATATGCAATAAGGTGTACATGTGGATAAGCGATTGTGAATGTCCATGATTACAATAACATATTTAAGCTATGAATAAAATGATCTTACAATAATAAAACACACACGTAGCGTCTTTTTAAAGATATGTTTTATTTAAAATTAATTTGCTGTGTATGCAGTATGCTTGTCAATCATACATTAACCCCCAATCATAACAGTTTAACAGTAAAACCATAAATCCAAAAATCTCAGGTCTGCCTTATTGCTTGCGAAAGCCTATAATTAAAAGTATTGAAAACATTGTTCAGGATAATGAATACCAATATATTTATTATGTTTGGCAAAAAATAAATATGCAGACCTACTAACTCAATAACTCTACTGTTTTTTTTTTGTTTGTTTAATAAAGAAGATCTACAGGTTTGTTAATGTAATTAGTACCTTTTTATATTGTAGTCTTCTTTTGCAGCATGTTTATGTCTCGTGCATTATGATTGGTTTGCCTTACGTTGTTGCCTGTGTGTTGCCAGCTTGTTGTGCATGCTTGTCTCTCGTGTGACCACTGCAAACTGCAAGGCAACACGCAGGCAACAATTGTGTTGTCGGCTGTGTGACCAAGCCTTAAGGCTTATTAATGCACACACTCAAACACATACACTCACAGGCCAATATAAAAAACAAAACTACGACCTGTATGTTTCTAAGAAGAGGTCATAATTAATTATTTCACGGTACAGGATTTTTTTTATCTTGATAATTTTTTCCTCGGGTCATATCGGAACTAGGCACATGTACAAAGACATATTAATGCGCCAAAAAGGTGAGTTGTCTAACTGTCAAACTATTATTTTCTGAAATCTATCATAATTGGGATGGCTATCAGGAGTAATTCCCAGACCATACCTATGCCACACTGTGTCACAAGAGTGCACCTAACACATTTAAATTGCAAGTACATATGAATACCATTTGACCAGTGAAAGAATTAGGCCGTCTGTTTTAGCTGGAATTGGGCAAATGTAAGTTGCATTGAGTCTCAGTACAAAGGCAAAACTATTGTGACTTTTTTATAATCAAGCCACTGTATTTATTTTCAACCCAACTCCACTAAATAAACAGAAAATTAAAGTCAATATGCCAAAAAATTAAGACATGACATATATTTTATAAACATAAACAGTTATTTCCAATAATCTTGAGTTTCACTACTTAAACAACAAAGTGATTTACACATACTTTACATGTCACTTCTTTTTATCTGAGACAAAAGCTTTTCATGACATTAAATTCAAGGACACGATCCATAAAGCTTGTTACTCCAAATTGTCATAAATTGAATTTTTCTAAAAGGAAATAAAAAATATAAAAACAACTTAATACTTAAAGCCCTAAAGCAAGACTTTCTTCTGAATGTCAATGGATCGCTTATGGAAAATGTGTCAAATGTTAATTTTTTTTTTTTTTTTTTTATTGTATTATTATTACTTTGGAGTTTTGAAGTGTCTTAACCACAGCCATATGTTCAGAGTCTCAAACAAAAGCATTTACACTTTCTTTCAGTAATATTGGACACTAAATTCTCCACATTTTTAAACCCAAGATTCTCATTAACATGATTTATTTTTAGAAAGGAAAAAATGCCCCCAACATGCTAATGAAATGAACAACTCAGACATTTAGTTTAGGGTCTTGCAATTAATCTTGTTTGTTATTATTTTTACAATACTAATGGTGTTTTTACCTTTCTGTTAAAGCTTTCTAGTAAAAATTTGGAGCAAAAAAAATGCTTTGGGGAACCTAGAACTACTCAATTGATTTACTTGATAAAAAATATCTAGGCAGCCATACGATCTAATGGCAGCAAATCACATTGCTCATCAGTTTTCAGCAATATACATTAATTCAGTAACCGACTTGATGTATTGCAATTATAAACCAAAACTCAAGATTTTAAAGATACCTGCATTGACAAGAAGAGGGATGATTAACTTGTTTGACAATGATAACAAATATACACCATATCATACTATTACACTATTAAATAAATACAAAATATAGATTAGTGAGTGGTATATGTGGTAAATGTGTCTCTCTCTCTCTATCTATCTATCTATCTATCTATCTATCTATCTATATATATATATATATATATATATATATATATATATATATATATATATATATATATATATATATATATATATATATATACACACACACACACACACTGTGTCAGATTATTGTCTGTTTTGGTAAGTTCATAATATAAGTTGGATTTATACAATTATTTCAGAAATAAAGAATTAAATGAAAAAGAAAATGTTATTTAATTTGCTGCAATTAAAAGAATCATTTTTGTTATTGATTTTATATAGTCAACCTGGAAATGTATTATAACGTGCAAAACATTTGGCTAGTAAAATACAGTTTAATGGTAAAGGGATTTCTTGAGCTGTTGCAATGCAAATAGTGCACACAACAGCTTGAGCATTATGACTCATAGTTTTACCAATTTAGCCTAATCCCTTGATTTTTAATATCACAAATTGGGATTCATTCACAATAATTTAAAGAAGAACTGATGGAGCACATGAAATATCAGTATACGATTCCATTTCATTTAGTAAAATGAAAGATACTACCAGTACATTTCTGTGAGAAACATTTAAATGCAAAATGTTTCATCAAAAACTGGCTTTCTGCCAGCACACATAATTAAACTAAGTGTTGCTTGCTCAAATGCTATCAAATGTTAATAAAAAATAAGTCTGCTAGAATTTTTTTTTTTGGCAAATGCATCCTAATGTTCCTCTTAGCTTTCTCATGATGAAAACAGAATAGATTGTGATGAGTGGTCATGGCTAATAAACTATGTAAGATATATTTTTAACACAATCTAATTTGAATTAATGCCACTTTCACAGACAAGTTTCATAAATTCATAGTAGCCCTGCATAAAACAGCAGGGTTATGTGTGTGTCATCTAAAATTGATCGGATTGGAATTTTGCATGACATAAAATTATTTATTCTACTAGAACAAAAGGTAAAAAAAAAGGTGTTTTTTTTTTTTTTTTTTAACTTCAGATAATAACCATACAAAAAGCTTATATATATAAAGCTTAATATATAACGGTTAAAAGTTGTAGAATATCACATGAATGCTTACACATTGTATTGAGGATAACAGAAATTATGATGTCTCTAGAAGAAAAACACTTGTGATAACTGCTTTTTTCTTAACAGGATTTGGTATTTTGTTGTCTTTACACATGATGAGCCTTAAAAGGTTATGTAAGGAATGGCATTACAACTGCACTTCTACTGTAGAACCCATCTTCCTGTGAAAATTATCCACAGAGAGGTGAAATATGATCCCTACATGCTTGTTGTCCTGCTGGACAGGGGATCATTAGGTTTCACGAAAACCCATTGAAGGGAAGTCTGCCAGGGACAAAAGAGGTTGGGATTTACAACAGCAAATACTGTATATGTTCGTCAAGTGTGCATGCTGTATCCTTGTCATTCCTCCCAGGAGGAAATTACTAGTGGCACTGAAGATAAGAAATGTCACAAACTCAAAAGGATATGGCTATTCCTCAGAGTTACATTGACAAATAGGCAGTGAAACAACTTTAGATCCCTATATTTATATCTGTCAATATTATCTGCAAACAAATAAGGCTTGAATTTGATGAATGGAGAAAACAGAAGAGCAGCTTTTTTAGTGTTTTGGCAGATTTCTATCGTCCTCTAGTGCAGCTGCAATGTTGTTTTTGTACATCTATCAGGGCCCTTTCGGTTCAGAAAGTTTTCCACTCAGCTGTCTCTCTTCATCTGTTTATTTTTACCTCATTTTTTAAACAGTATTAGAATGTGTGTTGCCTGTTTCTGATGTGTGCAGTTGCAGGACAGCAGTAGCCAAGGAGTGTAGGAAATGTGAGTAGGTCGGAAGCAAAAGGCAAGAGAGGACTCAAGTGTCAACCAGAGGGTCACATGTCAACCAGAGGGTCACATGTCAACCAGAGGGTCAGGATATTTAAAAACATACATACCCAACAGTATATGAGTCACATTCATTTGTTTGTTTGTTTTTTGTCACCAGGACCCCTTGATGTACTTGTATATAATTTTTACCACATGGTAACACTATAAACATATTTATAAAGCAGCATTATAATTACACCCTATTGTGGTGCAGTTCCCAGCTGTAGTTTACACATATCCTGATCATAATATAATTTTTGTAGAAGAAAATCTATAATGAAAGAAAGTGGTTTAAAAAGTAGTAACTTCACTGACTAGTCTGTCGGACAATGTTTTTAGCATGTTTATTTTTATATAGATATTTGAAATAGGAATTAATGAAAGACAGGCTGTTAGACCATCTGCGTCTATGAAGTACTGCAGATAGTGCAGATACCTCCGCAATGAAGATCAATCTCCAATCCCTTACAATCGCAATGCATTTATGACTAAGAATATTATTGGAAGTTAACACCAAATTTCAAACCCCAACACTAAAAACACTGAAAAATACCTGCATGCAAAGTTATATAGGGGGTATAATCCTACCCTTTCTAAAACCGAATGGGTATACCAACCCATTCCACCCCAAGACGATACCTTCTATAATACCTTTGTTTCTTACACAATTAATTAACTGTAAGGAGGTCATCATTACTAACTTCAAAGCCACTGGATAGGTATTGTTGTACCCCTAACTATTTTAAATCCCTGTCAAACAAAATTCTGTAGGTAACGCTATCCCAAAACCACACACACAGTTTTATGGTACTAAGCCAGTAATTTGGACCAAAAAGACCAAAGAAAAAGACCAAAGTTTATTTTGTTTTTGTTTTTTTGTTTTTTTAAGAGTAACTTGAAAGAACAGCAGTGATATTTCTGGTTTTCCGCTTATTCTGGGATTTTCTTTCACCCCTCAACTCTCCCCTCCCCCTCTTACCCCCTCTTGGGAGTCTCCACTTTATTTTTTCTCCATGAGTGCACTAGATTTATTGCACCAGTACATTTCTGTGAAAGAGAAGAAGGCGCTGTAGGGCCCGAGGGACTCCCAGCTTGAGATCACCTGACCACACTGTGGCTACAACTGCAACAAAAACACATTCCTCGGGAGCCATTTGTTCTAATCCAGGGCCCAGGAGGGGCTGGGAGGAGCTGAGTCAGAATCACCAATTGTGTGTGGGGTGGCTGGGATCTCATCAGAGACAAATTATAACTTTACAGCCAGACTGACCAACTATCAAGAACAAAAATTAGATAATTGGTAACTGTGTTTGCAAATTCAACTGAAGTTTAGTTAGTTTAATTTTTTTTTTGTCCCCCAAGGACTGTTAAAGCAAGTTGCCACCTCTTGTTTCCAGTGAGGGTCCAGTCTCTAGTCCTTCTGAGCCTCCAGTAGTGTATTCAAACAGATAAGACATGATAGTTTTGACTTTAATAAATTAACAAACTTTGTTCTCATTGCCTATGTTAAGACCTACAAATTAAATGAAAAATGTTGTACTCACCATGTAGAATAAGACATTAATTTCTCAGCAGAAGACAGAGCAAAGGAGAGCTAAATGGTTTTCCTCAGACATAATGGAAAGTCTGGTGACTTTATTTGTAACAGACTTCAGAGAACTGAAGAGTCGTTTTTTTTTATTATTATTGTTGAGAAATACTATCAGAGAGTAGTTTTACTAGTGACAAAACTACTGACCAATAATTAAACTCTTAAATTCTTTCCATCTGAGAACAGTGAGAGCAATCGTATATAATTTAGTTCATTCCTATTCATAACTTGAGCATTACTCACAGTTTCTAAAAAAAAAAAAAACTGTATATTCAACAGTTCGTTGTTACCATAATACATTATATTTCATAGATGTCATGTTCTTTATTACAATAGACAGAACTTGACATTAAAAAATGAGAAGTATCAATGATTCTTTATTTCCCCAGTGCCACTAAGAATAAAATAGACTTGGCTTAGAAGCTAAGCTTCATTGTTATTAGAAAAGTAAAGATATATTTATATGCTGTGCATTTTACAATATTTCACTAACATTGCTGCAGAGGAAGAGGGACCCTGCTGGTAAAAACACAGAAGTGAATCCAATATGAAAAAGCTCAAGTTTAGTTGCTAAAGAAAGAATGTACAGTAACCAAAACATTTCACATGTACCTTTGGAACCAATGAGCTTAAGCAGCTCTGTGATGTCAACAAGACTGTATAGTTATCTTTGATTCTAAGTATCATTGAGAGAAAACTGAAAAAAACTAATTACGTAAATAAATATTTACTTGCAAAAAGAAATACCAAATTCTGAGGTGATGGTGATGTTTAAAAAAGTTTTTTATACTTAAGCACATCATTAGAAAAAAAGATTATTTAAATAGTACAATTCAGACACTACCAGTATATAAAGTTTACATTGAAGTCCTTAGATATTGACTGTCAAAAAAATACATATATATTATTTGTAACCAGCTCAAGGAATATGTGGAACCAGAGTAGGAGTTGACAGGAAGGACAATGACTTTTTGCCAAGACTGTGGAAATTGGTTAGCAGTACCCCAGTTACAGAGAACAAAGGAGATAATTGGTGCTTGCCATTGAGTGTTTTTCATACTTGACTGATATCATTTCCTTGGCAGAAGGGGTGAGAGAGACAGGATGGCAATTTTTCCCTCTGTGATTTAGGAATACCAAAGCCTACAGTTTTTCCAAAAATCAAAAAATATGCAGTAAATGCATAGTCTGTTGTCACTCATATATTGCCTTGTTGAAAACAACATGGCTGTTTTAACAGAGGTAGTGTAGGGGCAAGGATAGTCTCGTTTCATCCTTTGTTTTTCCTGTGTCTCTGTCTCACACATTTGTCAAACTTTGCCCCTGTGTAAATGAGATGTGGTATCTATTTTTCTTGTTTTGGTGAATTATTTTACCCACCAGGAGACAGAATTCTTCTTATATGACCTACCAAAATCTTCTAATATGTTTTATGGGTAAACGTGGCAAAAAGACACTAAAAAGGACTTCTAGTCATTGAAGTTTCTTTTAACATTGAGACACTGCAAACAAAACAATTCTGTGTTTTGCAATTTTCAGCACCTGGTCAACACCTCTTGGAGCAGAGGATTTAACCATGTCACAAACTACTGATGTTGCTTGTTTGTTGCTGCTGCACTGTGGTGGGTAGGGAAACACATTGATGTAATCTATTTTCAGCAGGAGACACGTGACATCATAGACACATCTTGACAACAGTGACTATAAACCAGCAAGGTAGAATATCCTACCAGTTTAATTATTTCCCTTCCCCTTCATCTGACATCACAGAACCACAGCCTGGTAAACCATGATGTCTGATCTGATTTGTATTTACATTGCCACATCTGCAACTTATTTAAAATATTGTATATTATTTTATTCTGGAAACAGTATAACACTGAAACCCATTGTATCAGTACATTGTATTTAAGTTAATTTTTATTCAGAATCAATAGTCCTCATTTATATCAACCAAAACTTGGCTGTGGCACCATCTCATTTTTGAAAAGATATGAAGCAGAAAATAAATTCAAACTGTTAAGCGATTGTCATAGCCCCCACCACTCTACACAAATGTGGACCCAATGTAATTTCAATTACCTAATTAGTTAATAACCCTATTTCCTGTAATATCACCCCTCCAAACCAAATGATATGGCAAGAGTGGATCTGGTAAACCAAGTGGCTAGATCACTTGTCATTTTCATTTTAAAATGATAGATTTGTTTTAAAATCATACCTACAAAAAGATCATAAACCTGATTTATACAATAAGGACTCACAGAAGTGGTTTTCATGTTATTATGTAGAATTCTACAATCCATGCAGTGAGCAACAGGCAGCCAATTAATGCCATGTTAATTATTAGTGCAACATGGATGGATTGACAAGCAGTGTGATTACAGGAACAGCTGTTTTTCTAAATACTTTGTGATGGATAAACATTTTTAAGTAAAATTAATGCAGTAGTGGAGTATTTTAACTCTTTTTTGTTAAGCTTTTTATCATTGTGTTCTGTGGGAAAATGTAACAAAACTTCAATAATGAATGTGTATATGGAAATAGTTACTTAATATTCAGAGATCTCATTTATCCAGCATTGAAATATAGTTTATAATTACAACTTGTTGTTTTGTTATAACTAATTCACTGTGTAAAATATGTATCAAGAGGACTGTTTCTGTTGCAACCTCTTCCGATAGAAAGAGATCATATGCAAACACATCGGAAGTGACTTGTTAAAAATGTGTTCATGACTAAATTCTTTACAAAACTTTATTTGGGGGGTGTGTCACTTTCCATTAATATTATTATTGGAATCTAATACATCTTCTTTTTGTTGTGCATAATTTACCACAGGTTAAGCTGTATATTAACATAATCGGTACAGTGAAAGAAAGAAAGCTTGTCCCAGCAGACAAAACAAACAAAGCACCATTGTTGGAAACTGCAGCTTTAAAACCTTTCAAGGAATGTTGGATAATGTTTGATTCTAGTCTTGTAACTGCAATCTTTTTTTTTTTTTCTGTTCAGGTGAAAAAAAACTTTTTAATCAATATTTCATCATGAGGTGGTCGTAGGTTTGTATTGTTAAAAGGTATTTTTAATGACAAAAGTACTTTTAGTAGTTCATAAAAAAAACTCTAATGTGACTCTAAGTGAACAATATTTCTTAACATCTTAATAAGCTATGACCATGCTATTTAACAGTACTTAATACAGCATGGTACTTAATATTATTTTTTATCTGCTTCCAGTGAGGTTACTGGGGTGCAAATCATTTAGAAAATTGGTGCTAAACTCTTTTGAAAGTTTAGCACCAAAGAGTCTACTGGTGCTAAATTATCAAATACCGCCCTAATCAAGAACCCTCACAACTTCTCACATGACACAAACCTTCTCTCTGTATGTGGATGAGTGTGGGTGGGTCATTTGAGTAGTCCAGACCCAATGAGAAATTATCATCATCTATGGTTGCTAAGGAATTAAAAAAAAAAAAAATGTCTATTGCCACCATAATTTCATGTTGCCAGCACTATATGAGGTTCCTTGGCACTGGAATCTAGCGCCATAGTGCCAAATTTGCACCCCTGGGTTACCGTAATGCAGATTTACTGTACACTGTTTAAGAGTCAAGAAATGCATTTGAAGGTTTGAATCTGTAGGGAATTTGGTTATGTTTCATGTAATATTCATGACCTTTCAGTATTTTGTATTTGAATGTAAAGTACAGGGATCTCAAAATTACACATCTCAGCTGACTAGTTTTACTCCACATAATAACTATTGATGTCTTTTAGGACAGCTTATTCCATATATCCCATAAGGAACCATGTGAGTAAGCTCTCATAACTCATACAAGGCACAAGCATACTATGTAAAGTTCTGCTTATGAGTGGAATAAATGTGATATTTAACTGGAATCCTTCTGAAATTCTCTTGATAACAGAATAAACTTGTCTACAGAGTCTGTTAAATTAGTCATTAATGATGTCATCAGGTTTATGTATTTAAATGTGTATTAGGGTTTAAAAATGTCTTTTGTCACTTACTCAATAATACTTATTTAGAATAGAAGTCTGTTTTAATGTATTCAGACAATGAAAAAGACTTCTAGTTCAACTGTTTGTCACTGAATTTTAGTTTATTTCAGTATTTCTAAATTCAGCACTATTGAGCGTTTTATAGTTATGGAACATTATTTAAAGGTTTGAAAAGGAAGAACATTCTTAGTCCATTAAGGAATTGGCTGTCTTGCTGAGAAGGCAAAAACAGATAATTAGATTATGTTTTTAGTATGTGTGGGACCTTCAAGGCACATCCTGTGTAGAGTATACAAATCACTGCAGAGAAATAATACTGTTAATTCCTTCACAATTTCAAAAACAATCGTCAGTTTCCTACCATTTCTGTTGTTTACAAAATGTGTACAAGGAACCCTTTTATTGAGTTGGTAAATGACAGCATCAACTAGGTGTGATAGCCAAGGCTTCCAATTCTGTTGTCTTACTTCTTATTAATATTAGCAACATTATCACGGCTCTACCTCCTATCCCATCATTAGGAGCCAAGTACAAGGTTGTCCTGGAAGAAAACTTGCTTGCTTCTGCTCTGACAATGTTCCCCAACTCTGAGGATTGTTTTTTCCAGCAGGACAATGCTCCATGCCACACAGCCAGGTCAATCAAGGGGTGGATGGAAGACCACCAGATCAAGACCCTGTCATGGCCAGCCCAATCTCCAGACCTGAACCCCATTGAAAACCTCTGGAATGTGATCAAGAGGAAGATGGATGGTCACTAGCCATCAAACAAAGCTGAGCTGCTTGAATTTTTGCGCCAGGAGTGGCATAAAGTCACCCAACATCAATGTGAAAGACTGGTGGAGAGCATGCCAAGATGCATGAAAGCTGTGATTGAAAATCAGGGTTATTCCACCAAATATTGATTTCTGAACTCTTCCTAAGTTAAAACATTAGTATTGTGTTGTTTAAAAATGAATATGAACTTATTTTCTCTGCATTATTCGAGGTCTGACAACACTGCATCTTTTTTTGTTATTTTGACCAGTTGTCATTTTCTGCAAATAAATGCTCTAAATGACAATATTTTTATTTGGAATTTGGGAGAAATGTTGTCAGTAGTTTATAGAATAAAACAAAAATGTTCATTTTACCCAAACACATACCTATAAATAGAAAAACCAGAGAATCTGATAATTTTACAGTGGTCTCTTAATTTTTTCCAGAGCTGTGTGTGTGTGTGTGTGTATGTGTGTGTATATATATATATATATATATATATATATATATATATATATATATATATATATATATATTAGTGCCATGAAAAAGTATTTGCCCCTGTCTGATTTCCTGCATTTTTGTATATTTTTGTCACTAAATGTTATCAGATCTTCAACCAAAATATAATATTAGATAAAAGGGACCATGAGTGAATAAATAACACAAACTTTTGATACTTATTTCATTTATTTATTAAAGAAAGTTATGCAACACCCAATGCACATGTGTGAAAAAGTAATTGCCCTCTTAGACTCAATAACTGGTTACGCCACCTTTAGCAGCAATAACTGCAACCAAACACTTCCTGTAGTTATTGATCAGTCTCTCACAGCACCATGTAGGAATTTTGGCCCACTCCTTCATGCAGAACTGCTTCAACTCAATGACATTTGTGGGTTTTCGAGCATTGAAACTTCAACTGGTCATTTCAGGTCCTGCCTCAACATCTCATTGGGGTTTAGGTCTGGACTTTGACTAGATCATTCCAAAACTTAAAATTTCTTGTTCTTCAACCATTCTGATGTAGTCCATTCTGATGTCTTGCTTGTGTGTTTTTGATCATTGTCTTGCTGCATGACCCAGCTGTGCTTCAGCTACAGTTCACAGACAGATGGCTTGACACTCTCCTGTAGAATGCTCTGAGACAGAACATAAATCATGGTTCCTTCAATAATGGCAAGTAGTCCAGGTCATGATGCAGCAAAGCATCTCCAAATCACGACACTACCGCCACCATGCTTGACTGTTGGTATGAAGTTCTTACTGTGGAATGCAGTGTTTGGTTTTCACCAGACATAACGGGGCTCATGTTGCTCAAAGTTCCACTTTTGACTCATCTGTCCATAGAACATTGTTCAAGAACTCCTGAAGATCATCCAGGTGCTTTTTGACAAACTTGAGACGAGCATTCATTCTTCTTAGTGAGCAGTGGTTTCCGCCTTGCTATTCTGCCATGAATTCCATTTTTGCCCATGTTTTTCTGATGGTGGAGTCATGAACACTGACCTTAGTTGAGGCGAGAGAGGCCTGCAGATCCTTGGATGTTGTTGTAGGGTTCTTTGTGACTTCCTAGACAATTTTACGCCTTGCTGTTGGAGAGATTTTGGCAGGACAGCCACTGCTGGGAAGATTCACTACTGTAACAAACTTTCTCCATTTGGACAATATTGCTCTGACTGTGGTTTGGTGGAGCCCCAGAGCCTTAGAAATGGCTTTGTAACCCTTTCCAGACTGGTAGGCATCAACAACTTTTTTTCCGGAGGTCTTCAGGAATTTGTTTTGATCGTGGCATGATGTGCCTCTAGAAACCGTGTGCTGACAACTTCACTCTGATGGTAAGGGCCAAAGTTAATCAAATTTATATTGGGCAGGGCTGGCCCAAATCAGGCCTGATTGTTAACCAAAGTATTCAAACAGTTGACCTTAATTATCCCTTTAATTGGGCTGAGTTAACTAGGGGGGCAATAACTTTTTCACACCTAAAGATTGCATGTTTGGTTACCTTGCACACCAAACAAATGAAAGAAGCACCAAACTTTGGTGTCATTTTTCCTCTCAGATACCCTCTATATACTACTGCAACCCACAAAAATATCTGACCAAATTCAATGTGAAAAAATGTGTATATATGTGTGTGTGCCTATAGAAAGTCTACACCCCCTTGAACTTTTTTCACATTTTTTGTGTCAGTGACTCAGTGTTTCATGCATTTAAATTTCCACTTATCTACACGCCATACTCCACACTGTTAAGGGGAAAAAAGTTTTTATGGAGAAATAAATTATATATTAAAAATACAAAACTGAAAGATCATAATTGGTCACAATCACAATCACCCCCCTTGAGTTAATATTTGGTGGAAGCACCTTTGGCAGCAATTACAGCTGTGAGTCTGTTGGGATAGGTCTCTACCAACTTTGCACACCTAGATTTAGCAATATTTCTTGAGTAATGACTTCCTTCTTGCCACCCTACCATACAGGCCAGATTGGTGGAGTGCTTGGGATATTGTTGTCACATGCACACTTTGACCAGTCTTAGCCATAAAAGCCTGTAGCTCTTGCAAAGTTGCCATTAGCCTCTTGGTAGCCACTCTGATCAGTCTCCAAATCTAGTTTGGAGGGACGGCCTGATCTAGGCAGGGTCTTGGTGGTGCTATACACCTTCCACTTCTTTAATAATCGTCTTGACCGTGCTCCAAGGGATATTCACGACCTTTGATATTTTTTTTATACCCATCCCCTGACCTGTGCCTTTCAACAACTTTGTCTTGGAGTTCTTTTGAAAGCGCCTTTCATGCTCATGGTTGAGTCTTTGCTTTGAAATGCACTACCCAACAGAGGGAACCTACAGGAACTGCTGAATTTATCCTGAAATCATGTGACTCACTACAATTTAAAACAGGTGGAGGCCACTTAACTTGGTGTGTGATTTTGAAGGTGATTGGTTACACCTGAGCTAATTTAGGATTGCTATTACAAGGGGGGTGGACACTTATCCAACTAAGCTATTTCAGTTTTTATTTTTAATTAATTTTCTACAAATTTCTAGAAACATTTTTTCACTTGGAAGTTGTGGAGTAGGATGTGTAGATAAATAAACCAAAAAAAAAACTACCTTAATGGATTTTAATTCCAGGCTATAAGGGAACAAAAAGTGAATTTTGAAAATGGGTGTAGACTTTCTATAGGCACTGTAAAAAAAAAAAAAAAATATATATATATATATATATATATATATATATATATATATATATATATATATATATATATATATATATATATAAAATAAAAAGTAAGAATCTAATATAAAATATAGTTCTATTTTAGGAAATTGGAGTAGAATTAAATGGGTCAGTCTTAGATCAATTAATCATGTAGATACAGAGCAGCTAAACTGTCAAATCATCTTAGATTAAGCCAAATTAAATAAAATATGTGTGTATCTAATATAATCAAGTGGGTAAGGTGAAAATGTCACACAAGTTTCAAAAACATGTATTATTATCTCTTACATACATTGAGAAAAGATGTTTTGTGGTTATGTATGAACATTGTACAATTAGAAAATGCAGTACAGTAAATCAATGAATATTACAGTGTTGAGTCCTAAAAATGTACTTACTAAGAATTCATCAAGCAGCATAAATGATAGTTCCATATATTCTAATTAAGAATTAATTCTAAATAGTCCCCAACCAACTGACTTGGACCATATTTTCAAACTGCTAGTTGGCACAAATTGGGAAATTGGATTTTCTGAACTTTTGAATTCGTTGTATGTGTGTGTGTGTTTGATCTAGAGCCTACTATAAAGAATTAATTAACCACTGAAAACAAGCTGTTATAAAAAAACCTACTTACTGCTTTAAATTCATTTCCCCTTCACATTCTTGCAGTGTTATGTCCTCAAATTGAAATATAATTGAAATAATTGGTGTTTTAAAGCATATCTTTTAAGTGGAGTAAACCAACTAAGTATTGAAACAGTCCAGGCCACAGGCCAAACTGTTGTCTATCTCTAACTTTTCTTGTGGAAATGTAGAACTGTGTCATGGAAAACAGCGATCATAAAGCATTTGTGCTGTTATCTACCAAACTATGCATAAGACTTATTTATTTATCCTTTGATAGTGAACACATGAACCTGAGCTTGGGGTCTGTACATTTCAAAATCGGCAGTACATGTTAGCATTTAATGAGATTCAGGGGACGGGAGTTTGGGCTGCTTAATTAATGCCTATCATTACTAATTGTCTATTTAAGCCAGAATCTTACACACTTCCCCTGTCTAATGTTTTCGCTTTGTAGCTAACGTGTAGACTCTTCAATTGTGCTTTATTTTCTTCCAAAAGAAAAAAAAATGCCTAAACATCATTGCTTTGTTTTCTCGGAGGATTCTGGGCAAGAAATAATTTTTTCTATCTGCTCTCGAGATACATCTCATCCTGCAGCTTCTTTCTCTTTCGCTGCAGCAGCTCCTTCGCCTGTCGCCATTCCAAACATTTAGTTGCCAGCTCAGCAACCACATCATTCCAAATGGTGGTCCACTACTCAACCTCCATCATGGCTTCATTATAAAGACTCGCACATAGGAAAGCTTTCAAGAGCTTGGCAATCTAAAGGAATCAATATTCCTGTTGGCAGTGATCGGCTCGCTCTTTTCAACCTCTTCTGCAATGCTGTATCCGCTGAGCCCATCTTCCTCCTTGCTTGCAAGAAGCAGCAGGCAGATGCCCCTCCCCATTCCACACACTGCATCAGCTCCTTCAGAACTGGCTCCTCCTCCTTCACCTTCACCATGATTTAAAAAATCTGATCCAGCCCAATGTAAACTCTATTTTAATGATCAACGTCTGGCTCGACAATCTCAAAAGCTGCGGCGCACTTTCAACAACAACAGCAGCCATTCCTACTTTCTCTACTTTCCAATCCTGCAGTGGCTTCCGCTTCTGGTACCTCAACCTCAGTCCCCACCATCGCAATCCCTGAATACAATCTCTCATCTGCAATTGCACCTGGTTCCCATTCAGCCTCCACTATCAGACACCACTCTCTCTCTCTCCAAATATTCAGAAGCGAATCACAGCAGGTAAAGACATTAATTTAGTTTCTATTTTGATTGCCACTTCTGAGTTTCTGGATCACCGTGTTGTGGACTGTGGGGATTTGTCAGTTATCCTCAATTCTCGTGAACCACGCCTTCTTAAAAATCTAACTCTGGGAGAGTTCGTCCTTGCTTTTTCCAGCTATCATGACATTCTTTCCTCAGTCTATCCTCACCGCCGTCTTGAGCTGGATCAATATATTTTCTATATTGTGGATCTTTCTGTTAGATATGGGGGTACCGTGTTTTATGAGTACCACAAGGCCTTTTCAGCCAAAGCTGCCGATAAGCACATTGTCAACTGGTCTTCACTTGTTCAGAATCTGCTGGGACAGTCAATATTATTTTTCCACTCAACTTACCTTCAGCTGCCGCAGCAGCCTGAAAATATTTGACACTCTTTCTGAAGCACTCTTCTGGATTCTCCTCAACTCCTACCGTGTCCTATTCCTCCTCCACCTGATGGACAACTTTCTTCTTATCTCCCCTCCCTCACACCCTCCAGCTCAAGCAATCAATCAACTGAGGACCCTGCTTTCTTCACTCGCCATTCCAGTTTCCAAAGTGAAAACCATTGGCCCAGTCAATTCATTGGAATTTCTCAGAATAACACTTGACACAATAGAATCCGAAGCAAGTCTCCCTCCAGCTAAGCTAGAACACATCCGCTCCTTCATCAATAAATTCCAGATTTCCTCCTCCATCAAGAATTGAGACATATCTCTTCTCAGACATTTTAATTTTGTCCTACACATCATGGAACATTAATCTCGCACTTTCCACAACAGCCAACAACCTAAATTCACACATCAACAAATCGTCTGAAGTCAGAAAGGATATAAAGATGTGGACTATGTTAATTTCCCAATGGAATGGCCTCTCTTTATTCTACAAAGACTACATCTCAGCTTCCCATGACCTCGCTCTTTTTACTGACGCTTCTCTCATCAGATTCGGCAATTTTCTTAGCTCTCAATGGTTTTTCAGCAAATGGCCCCTCGAAATTCAGACTCTATCCCCTGATCTGAAATCTACTGCCCTCCTGAAAATCTACCCCATCGTTGAAGCAGCTGGGGTCATCAATGTTCAAGAAAATCAGTAATATTCTACAGGGACAATAAACCCACAGTCCACATCATTAATAAAGGATGCTCTTTCTCTCCCCTCATCATGCAGTTGCTTCATCGTCTAATCAGCATTTCCATCATCTACAATTTCATTATTCAAGCTCACCACTTTACTGGCACCCATAATAATGCTGCTGATGCCCTTTCTCGTTTACAGATATCACAATTCCATCTCCAATATCCATATTCCATATTCCAATATCCCCTCTTCAAACAACACCTAATCAACTGCTCTTGCTCAACTGAACCCAACGCTATCAAATCACCTGCTATCTGCCCTGCCAAGAGCACATCTTATTCTACCAGCTGGTAAACATTTACTACCTTTTGTGCTCAAATGCATATTCAACCTATCCCATTCAATCAAGACTGCACCCTAGCCTTCATCGTTCATGCAAGAGGCTCTCTTCACTAGGCTCCTACCACCGTTAAATCATACATCTCCGGAATCCAGTATTCCTACCACCTAATGTCGGTAACTTCTCCAACAATCCTATCCATCCCTGCAATTCATCTAACTATCCAAGGGATTCTCAAGAACTCCCCTCCCTCCTCCACCTCCCGCCTACCCATATCAATCAACATCTTATATTCCCTGATATCAACGTTCCAGAAAGGCTGTTTCTCCCCCTTCGAGGACCTGGTCATGGAAGCCATGTGTTTAAGAGCTGTCTTCGCCTTTCTCAGATGATCAAAGTTCACTGTGTCATCTATTTCCTGCTTCCCCGCATTGTCTCTGACTACGCTGCACTGAACGGTGCAGACGTCCTTTTTGTCCTAAAAAGATAGGGCGGAGGTGGGGGGTGAGTCTATGAAGTCCAATAAAGGAGTGGCGATAGTTGCTATCTGGTGCCGCCGTGGAGGTCAGAGGTCAGAGGGCACCGCTGATGGTCCCCAGGCCATGATCCCAGGGTACAGGCTGTCCAGAATCCCAGCTGCTATAAATATGGTCTATTGTATAGAGTTTAAACAACAAACTGGTAAAATACTATTTATAAAAAGAAATCTTCATTGACTGATCCATTGATAATGAGCATCATATGTTGGTTATTCATGCATTTTAGTCTGTGATGCTTACAGGTTCCTTGTTTAACTGAGAGATTAGTGTGACAATATTGTATTGTAAATATCAGGTAAATTTTTTTGAGATATTTGCTGACTTGAACGTGGCTTTTACTAATGTTTTTTTTTTTTTTTTTTTTGTGTGTGTGTGTACTGTAGATATGCATTACTCTTCCAAAACTATAAAGATATTACTAGAATGAAACACATTTGCATGTCGTGTGACATGATCAGTAAGGCTATAAATATAAAGCAGGCAGGGACAGGTTCCGACTGAGCAACCATATAGCAAATGAAAAAAAGCTGATACAATTCCAGTATTCATTTACACAAAGGTCAGGAACATAAGTCAGCATATTTGCCAAACAGAATGCCCTCCATATTATTTATATCACAGGGAGCAGCTGTTCACTAGTCCCTTTTCTCTGAGCAGAATACACATAATTAGATTCTTAGAGTGGCGGCATTGGGACCCCTTTTTTATTGATAAACTTGTTTCTCCATTCTCAAACCTCTTTGGGCTTGACAGCAACCCAAAAAGCCATGTTGTGCCTGCTGTGAAGGGTGTGGGAGGATCCATGATGATTTGAACATGTTTTTGTCAGTACAGACATGGACCAATCACCACTATTGAAGGCCACACACACACTGAATGCATTATCAATTGATGGCTCCATAAAAATAACACCCTCTACTTCTTTTTGAATAACCAGGGTAGTAATTTGCAAACCCATGGAGCAAATACTAAACAAGATCTAAAGAGGAGAATATGACCATAAAATACACCAGTTTAATTACAGCAATCACATAAACTGTGCTACACATACACAGTATATTGTTTTATACTGTTGGATGAGTACGCCTGTTGTGGACATTGATATTTGCTTGTTTGGTGTTTGTTGTTTTTTTTTTAGTTTGTTTTGTTTTGTTTTTTTTTATCCCAAAATCTGGAGGAATGAAAGACTTTAAAGAGTTAGCTTAACCATGAGCACTAACCATAATGTACATAACATTTGAACATTATTTAGCACTTGCTTTATCGATTCAGTCTTTTTCATATGAGACCTACCAGATGTTAAAAAAACACTAGTTTAATAAGCCCAGAATTCCCAGCAGTGTCACTGTCTGCATGATTGATAGCTACAGCAGAAAGAGCGCAAAAACCAACCTCCCCCAAAACATAAACACCTATAGAGAGAGAGAGAGAGAGAGAGAGGAGAGAGGAGGGAGGGAGGGATATATAATGGCTTAATGAATTGAACTACCAGGAAAATGTATCTATTCAGGAACCCACGAGAGGTGTTTGGGGGATATGCATTATTATCAGCAAAGATTAATTGCAACAGGAAGTAAAGAGCCACAAGTTATAAGATAGAGAAAAGTTAAAACCATTTTGTAATGAGAGATGATGGTAGACACAAATTTAACAACAATGCCATAAATTCAGTGAAGGCAACCATATTTTAAATGTGTGTGTGTGTGTGTGTATATATATATATATATATATATATATATATATATATATATATATATATATATTTTCCATGGGCGGCATGGTGGCGCGGTGGCATGGTCCTGGGTTTGATTCCGGCCAAGGGGTCTGTCTGTGTGGAATTTGCATGTTCTCCCCGTGTTCGTGTGGGTTTGCTCCGGGTACTCCAGTTTCCACCCACAATCCAAGACATGCTGTTCAGGTTGATTGGTCACTCTAAATTGCCCTGTGTGTGTGTGCTACCCTGCGATGGACTGGGTGTAGTCCTGCCTTGTGGCCTGTGTCTGCCAGGTTAGGCCCCGGCTCACCGCAACCCTGTAAAGGATTAAGCGGTTAATGATAATGGATAGATGCATTTTGCATTATATTACAAAACTATAAGACATTATGACAAATTTATCAATTGTGTGAAATAATATTTTTTTTAAAGTAAAAAAAAGAAAGCTAAGATGGATTTACCAAGCAGTTGCATTACCACTGAATGAAGAGTGCTGTGTTTCCATAGTGTACAGAATCCTACTTTACGGTATGTATTGTAAAAGCATCACACAGCACAGGACGATCTGATTCTGAGTAAGATCGTCCCTCTCTGATGTCATTAGACTGTCTGCATTTTATCAGATCCACCCGAGACAAAACTGCCTCAGCGGCAGATTTGCCTTGGGGACAAAATTGATTTACTAAAAATGCTATGCGTGCGAAATTTGAGAGTAAACTTAACCTTATTTTCCTTGCATTCCCTTGAAAGTTGGTAGTCTGATTTCCAAATGATTGAAATCCTTCACAAACCAATCTCTAAACAATTGCCTTTGTTAGCATTTTTTTTACAAAAGTTTTGTAATTCTGGCAAAACTGGTAGAAAATACATTTGTGTTTCATGGTAAAAAGCCATTACGGGAATGAAATGTATATAGCCACAGGGTTATTTCAAACTATACTTTGCACTGTTCTCTGTCAGGAAAGAAGCTATTATTGCAAGTATGAGACATTAACCAAGCTATCCTATGAAAAATAAAGCATTTTGATTCGAGATTTTTAAAAAACAAAGGAAAATATTGTATCAACAGAACAAACAAGAAAAGTATTGCAGATATTTGCAAAAATAACTAACTTTGACCCCTGTGGATATTGCTACATCTTATTCATACCCAGACAGATGGCTTAGTGTTTATCATGAAATGAAAGTTTAATAGCCTGATTACTAATGTTCAATGTCTCACTATAGCACGGTCACAAATATAGCTTAATAACTGACCCCAGAGTAAATGTTTGTAAATTTCTTTACATGGTTCCGATTCTTTTATAGAAGCAGCTGTGACATATGTAAGATTAATGTGATTTTAATGGTGTTTTTGGTTTTGGAAGGTACCGAGCATTGTACTATTACTAATCATATGTGAGCTGTTGCTCAAACACCCCTATTTCAGAGCCCATGTGGTACAGTTTAGACACAGACGTTATAATTCTATGTCACTGTTCTCATAATACTGTAGAGCCTCACTGACTGCATTATTTTGTATTGCTGGCAACGCCTGTGTTCAACACATGCATCTCTGGCCACTGTGACAATTTGTAGTTTTAACCAAGTGTAGGGTATTTATTTTAAATTGACATCAGGGCTACGTTGGTGCCTTTGCAATTCATTAAGACTAAGGCATTTTAATTCTACTTGAATAAACTGATCACCTGAACCATCTTATGTTATTCAGCATACCAGATTGGTACATTGTGGGTGCTTCAGTCAAGAAGTTTGAATTGAAATGTTAGGCAAAGTTACATCAATGTCCTTATGTCACAAAAATAGCCATAGTGGGTGACGTCAGATCAGAATCAGGAACCAACACAGAATAAACAGAGAGGTGGAGTTTGGTGAAGATGAGCGCTTGGTTGCGCTCAGCATTTAATAAATGAACAAACAGAAAATAAAAGGTTGCAAGACAAACAAAACACAGGAGACAGCACTTTAGCCAAAATAAAGAGACAAACAAAATGGACTACACAGACAAACACGGTGAGCTGATATTATTTTAACTTTAACTATTCTTATTACCTCCATCTCCAATCCTGTTCTCCACTCATCGAACACACAACCCAGAGTGAGTGAAAATATGTTGCTTTTATGCAGCTGTACTGAGACTCGATTGCAAATCAATCATTCAGTTGGAGTTTCGGTACAACAGCACATGATTTAATAAAGTGCAATTCCCCGTGCTCGCATATTATTACATTTTATGTGAAGTGCTGTGCAATTCTCATGCCCAAATATAAATATACATTTTAAACCACTCGTATTACACAGACCCATTTATATCCTGTGTACCAATGACTATACACCAACATTAACACACTACATGTAACATACAACACAAATAAATAGCCCAGGGGCGGGGCACTTTGCCACGCCATAAAGCAAAGTCATGATCCCATAAGAAACAGACACAATTAATACATTCGTACTAATGCAAACATGAGTAGAAAGTGGTGGCCCATTGCTGGCAACTGCCTGTGGTCGGTTCACCATTACTGGCCCTCAGCTGTAAATGTTATAAACAATGTCAGAAATTTAGGGGAAGGGTGGTGGTTTAAAGTTTTAAAAAAAACTAAACTTGGCTGTGGCTGAAGTAACCCAAGTTGTTATTTCCAACTCCTTAACCTCCACTATTTGCAGGCAGTTGTCTTGGGGATGTGTGTGTGGCTCAGTTTCAGTCCACACATATTATCAACATGTATTTATTTATTTATTTTATTTTATTTATATAGCACTTTTTATACAAAAGTATCACAAAGCACTGTACAAAGCAGAAAAAAAAGAACCAACCAAAATACATTTGTATAGCATGTCACACATACAACTGCCACAGTTAATTTGAATAACATTTAAATAACAGTATACACTTAATACAAAAGCAGCAAATTTAAAGTTACATTAAAACCCACTAAGGTAAGAAAGTCATTTTTATAAAAGTGCATTTGTAGTCTTGACTTGAAAACTGTAGTCCCAGTTTCCCTGACAAACAAAGGCAGAGCATTCCATAATTTCGGAGTTCTGCACGAAAAAGCCCTACCTCCCATGTTGCTTTTGTTGAATCTAGAAATAACCAGCAGCCCCGCATCCTGTGATCTCAGAATGCAGTTTAGAAGATACAGGGTCGGTAACTCCTGCAAATAACTGGATGCTAATACATTCAGGACCTTGTAAGTTAACAGCAAAATCTTAAAATCAATTCTATACTGCACAGGGAGCCAATGTAAAGAGGCCACTTTTTCTTTTTCTCTTTTCACTTTTTCTGGTTTTAGTCAGAATTCTAACTGTGGTATTCTGAACAAGCTGCAAGCAGGATACCACACGTTTTGGGACACCAGAAAAAAGTGCATTACAATAATCAATTCCAGATTAAACAAAGGCATGCACTAGTCTCTCAGCATCAGATACAGAAATAATTGGTCTAAGTTTGACTATATTTCTCAAATGGTAAAAATATATTTGAGTAAATTCCCTAATATGAGTCTCAAATGAGAGATCAGGATCAAAGATGACCCCCAAACTCTTAATTTTTATTTTTGATGAGAGACTGCAAGGGTCAAGCTCATGTAATTCCACATTTCCTTTTAGTTGGTTCTGTGAGCCCGCTAGCATAACCTCTGTTTTATTCAACATTACAAAATTCTAGCCAATGACACCCAGCTAGCTGTCCTTTCTTTTCTGGTGCCTTGTTAGGGAACACTATTAGCATTGCCATTTTGAAACTGCATGTGCAAACTGGGAAACAATTAATCTGTCAGTAGTCCACCAATGAGTGTTTTGTAAATCAGGAGGAGAGTTATACCCCTTTTACACTACCTAAATAATGCACAGTCATCATGTCTTGAAAATGTAATTGTGAATGAAGTAAATGGCAACCATATGGTTTCAATACATTTTTATTGTGAATTATTTAGGTAATGTTGTTAGGGTCTTAGTATCCTCCGACATTTCTTAGATTTACGAGATTGAATTGATCGTTTAGATAACACTTTGATTAGAGACCAAGCTTGTCACTTTAATTATATTAAAACCTTATTTACTCTAGACTTTTTTTTTCTTTAGCTGCATTACGTGTTTCCTTGTTTTTCTCCAGTTCTTTCTGTTCAAGGTTTCTACCCTTTAAGTAAATGTTTCAATCTTTGTCTGCTTGCCCTTTACAACACCCTGCCCCTTGTCAACAATGAGTTCCACAGTACAACCAAACTAACACGGTACTGTTAAATAGTTGTGAAAATGTGAACAACAACTTTATACAAAATAGTTGTAACTCAATGGCTAATAAAATTCTATCATCACCAGACATTGACTAAGGGCTCCACATCTCTTTTTTTCATAAAAGTTAAGGCTGAACACATTAACATATCATTGTCTTTTTTTCTCCTTGAGATTTTGAGGGACAGCAGGAGTGATTTCAGACTGATAAATTAATGATTATTGCAAATTATTTTTCCATTCAATAAAAGCAAAGTTGACTTTGTACTGGTAACTTATAAATAGCATTAACTTCCAATACTGAGTTCTAGTAATATGTTGTTTATGTATCAGCGCAATCAGTCCCAAAATATTCTACCAATTAGAAAAATCTATAGGGTTGACATTTTTAAGCAAAATATATAGCCTCTCTACACTGTTTGTCTGTCTATCTACCAGCTCATTCCTTAAAGGCATTCCTCCTAAAGTAGATCAGTTGTTAGCTCCCAAGCAACCGTCTCCTGATTTGTCAGCACATTTCGTTATGGAGGATCTGAGAGAAGTCATCTTGGTAAGATGGCTCCAGTAGTGCAGTCAAACAATAATCCACTATACTTTAATTTAAATACATATAGTATTTAAATGTTCAATTATCTACAGAATCTCCACAGATTATAGAACAATTTGTTTGTGGTTTCAAACATAGCAGAAACTGTCAGTGGCCTGTGGCATTCTTAGTCTGTTGTAATGACAAGCTGTATCTTACACAGAGCAAATAAACTTGTTTACAAGTATTTTACAGTCATTTTGTGAGTAGTTCACAATCAATCCAGCCCCACAAAACTGTATAACAATTTATTCAACAAAATTACAAACATTTTGAAAAAAGTAGTGTTAACAATGCAAAACATTTTGATTCAAAGTATTCAGTATATATCAATACATAGATATATATATATATATATATATATATATATATATATATATATATATATATATATATAAAGAAACAAACCGCTTCAGCTTCAATACATGTATACTTGTAAAGATCATTACCCTTCTCAAATGTATTGAATATTAGAAATAATATTATATCCAACATAGATGTTGAAAGACTTTTTACATTTTATTGACTTAATTAACTAATGTTTGTTTTGGTTTAGGTATGAATTATTGTTTACTTCATTTTAATTTAACAGTAAATCATTTTCATGCATTTATTTGAATTAAAAATAACCTAATAACCAAATAGCAAAACTGATTAAAATGATGTGCAATTACTTACTACCAACACTACATAAAATGCCAAAAAATAAAAAATAAAAAAAATTTGCTGTTGCTTTTTGTTTTGTTGTATGATACAAAGCCGCCATAAGAATACATTAATCATTGAATAAATAACTTTATAGAAAGACTACCCTCGAATAACTAATTAAAGTGAATTTTGATTTGTATGAAAGCTTACTTTTGTTGTGCTAATCTTTGTTTTGTGTACATTTCACCTTTTCTCAAACACATATATTGCTGTCAAAAAACGTGTTTAGCTGGCGTAAAATGGGACTAGTGGTCACTAGAAATGTGGTGTATGCCATCATTAATCAATTTAAATGATATTTAAACTTATTCCAATTGGGAAAAGAGCTTGGAATTGGGCAGGGATCTGGAATCCTAAGTGGGTGCAAACATTATAACAAGATGTAAGGATTTTTCATTGCACTGGGGCAACTGCTGACCTTCCAAAAGCTTTGCACTTCCTCTGACAAGGTGCAAACCATTGTAGAAGCGAGTAATTAAGAGCTGTATAAAACCACACACTTTCAAAGACGCATCACTGGCCTCAGGGTGGCTGCAGTGGTACACTTTTTGATGTGGTGACGCTTGGCTTTTGTTGAGGACAGGCAGGAAAACCTTCGTAGGAGAAGGGCAAGACGGAGGTTAAAACCCAGGGTCACTTTGTTGGGGAATTATTGTCCTCTCTTCTTGCCTCTCCAGCAGTGTCTGCTGTGATATGGATGGCACCCTCCTCCTGTTCCTGCTGCATGCCTGTGCTGCATTGCATGTTTCGCTTTTGGTCGCCGCCGCAAGTCCTGCCACCTTATCATCACTTGGGTGATTGTCCTCCTGACAACACCTGGAATTTCTCTATAGAGGACCATATGGCCTCTTTGGTAGCAAAACTGATGTTGGCGGAGGCTTTTCCAAATAACTAAATTTCTTGCTAATTGACATCAGCCGTAAAGACACTCAGCTCCTCCTCAGAAAATATTTCTGTTATTTTTTTTACCATGCACCAAGAGGACTTTGCTGTCCTTCCTCTGACATATTTGGTTTGTTTTGATTTTCGTGCTCCACAAATCTCATACAGCGCCTACTGCTCTCTGTAATCCTAACTCCCCTCAACTCTGGTTTGTAAGTATGGCCACTGAATAGCCCGATGCACAGGCGGTGCTCATTGCTCAATGAATATCCTCAATGAATAAAGTTCCTTGTGGCCACTTATCTGTAATGATAATCGCAAAAGTAAGAATGTGAAAGAGTGCATGTTATGTTCTTATTGTAACATAGGCAAATATATGCAAATGTGGATATTGTATAATGGCAACTTACTGCAAAACCATATATACAACAGTATATATTTCTTGATACCAGTATTTCCCCCTGGGGCTATCTGAAAAGTTTTTATGAAAACATTTGTAATTTTGTATGGTAATTCAGTAGTATCTCCCAACTCTAACACTGGTATTCATTTTAAACAACATGAAATTAAATTCAAACACATGCATTTTTTTATCACAAGATTGAACAAGAATAAAATGCATGATTTTTTTGTTTTTCTGCGCTGATTTCTGGTTGTCATGAATCCATTAGCAACAATTGTTAGAAGTAACGTTGAAATTACCTTGCAACTAATTAAAAAAAATAATAATATGGTGGAGATTAGTACATCAGAGGTAAATTTGTGTTGGCCTGTCCAGTCAGGGTGAAATGGGTTTAGTTTGCAAGAGCAAGACCGATAATTGTAATCAATGGCACATACATATGATTCTCCATGTTTTGTCATTGTAGTCCAATGTTATTGGATTATAAACCATGGTATTCATGCATTGGATCTTATACCATGTTAGTCCCATAGAATTGTATACCAAGGTAGTCATATTGATTTAGGTACAGGATTTGTTACCATGGTAATCCCATCAGGTGGTAGTCCTACAGTATGGTACCATAATGGTAATAATTTCCATTGCACTGTCCAGTTTACCATAGGACAGCACCATGGGATTTTGTAGGATAATCCCATGGCACTTTCTTGTAAGGGATGGCAGCTGGGTATATCTTTGTCCAATATCTGCTGTATAGTTTGAAACATGGTATTTTACCCAGCATTAAGAAATGAATATTAACTTCACAGCTTCCTTCAGAGTAGAGGGATTGTTTCATCCTCAAGATTGTGTCCTGCTTATCACTTCATTAGCCTTATAATTACCCACTGAATAGCAGTGTGGGCAGCCACAGAGCTGGTTGAAGGTGTCTAACACAATTACTTTTTCAGATTTATGCCTTTATTATCTTATCACCACCCTGTTTAGCAATCTGGGCAGAAAGCACAAGGCCATTAAATTTTGATCAAATCTCATCTACCACTACAGAACTTTGATTGTAATTTGAATGCAGATTATTTCACAGTTTGCTGCCCGGCTAACAGAGCAGTTTCATTTTTTTTCACACAGGTGATAAGAATTCACTAAAGCCCGAGGAGAATTGAGAAACAAACCAAACGTCTAATGTAGGAAGTAACTGCTCGACATTAGCAGTGCCTTATGACTTGTTTGAAGTCAGCCACTAGGGAAAGACAGCTCCTTAATGTGTTCATTAATTCAGCCTTATTTGTTTATGATAACACAAAAATTGCAATGAACAAAATTGCAGTGTCCCTTAAGTTTGTAAAGAATTAATATACAGTCACTTTTAAGCTCTGTACTTAGTCGCATAGGTGAATCATTGTGTACTGAAGCCTGTGCAACTATAATTTAACTAGTCCCACTAAATATTAGGAATATTGGGTCTCTTTCTGAATTAGATATATAAGAATCGTTTTGTACAGTTTGGGTGAGCGAACTGTAAGTCTGAACGATTCGGTCTGCTCAAACGGTGCAAAATGACATCTATAATACAAGACGCCCTAATACAATTCTTACTATAAATCAGGAAAACAAAGGTCATATTAAACATATCAAGTGTTATTTTATTGAAATTGTGCTACCATTTTTATGCAAGGGATGACATTTGTACACAATACTGGATTATATGTGATGTATAATACAGTGTATACAAAATAAATATGGACATGCTTTCAGTTACAATCACACACATAGGCTTACATACATATAAACCAGAAACAAATTGGTGGAAAGGAAGAGATAAAACACAGGTACCATACTTCAAGAAAAAATAAGCTGCAACCCGCAAATCTGGGAGAACTGGAATGTGTTAAAGATGCCAGTCATGTACTAAAAACCGTGACAGTGTTCCCAAAGGAAGAAAAAGGCATATGAAGATACACAAAATAGCACACAAACATAAAATATAAAACGACAAAAGACAAATTAACCCTAAATTGATTCACTATTGATCTGAAAGACTCACAAGTGACAATAAAGTGACCTTACTGCTCCTTCTCTTTGTTTTCTAGACATAATAAATTAACTAAAATGAATTCATATTCAAAATGTGTAATATTTGTATATATTTATTACATACAGACTGTTACAGCCCCAGTACTGATTATTATAATTCTGCACCCTTAAAAATATATTTACAGAGGGGTACAAATCTATAAATAAAATGTTATT
This sequence comes from Polyodon spathula, assembly GCF_017654505.1. Classification (NCBI taxonomy): domain Eukaryota; kingdom Metazoa; phylum Chordata; class Actinopteri; order Acipenseriformes; family Polyodontidae; genus Polyodon; species Polyodon spathula. Next base: position 22,106,212 of record NC_054539.1, read on the forward strand.
TATTATAAGACAACAACTATTTAGGGTGATATAGGGGGCTTTTCGGTTGTAGTATGTACTGTTTATATTATCCATACCCCTGCCTACTGAATGAAATAAGATACTGCATTTTAAAAAGCTACACTTTCCAAGACATCTGTCTGACCTTAGAGAACTCCTCAGACACAAGCTCTGCACTTAGCACACTTCACTGGTACATGATAGAGTGCTTATCTGATTGGTGATTGTGTAGGGATTCTTATGCTACTGAGTCACTTTCACTAACCTTGGACTGCGTTTTCTATATTGTATTAACTCCTCCCTACCCGAGACATTGTAAAATGGGTATTTCATGGTATTCAAGAATCATTAGCATGCTGGTAAATGAGACAAAAATCGTTTAGTTTTCAATGAACATACTGCCATGTAGCAAAGTATTTCACCCTTTTTATTCTTACTTGACATGTCATAAAAAGGGCTTATAAACTTTCTCAAACCCCTCAAGGCTCAAAAGACCCTTGGAACTCTTTTTAAGCTGACATCTGACTACATTCCTGAACTGTCTGATTTATAGGATTTTTTTCCCCCTGCAAATTGCATTACTGGTCGATTACAGAATTTAAATTTAGTAAAAATAATTTTAAAAAAAAACAAAAAAAAACAGTGATTCCAAGAAGGTAGATTTAATTTTGGTTTAGAAATGAGCATTAATTGTCCTGTTCTTCAGATTCACAGAACAGGGAGCAGGGATTTTAAAATGTTCATTTAATCGTTGGTTGTGGCAATCATTGGCTATGGTGCTAAATTATATTATAGTACAAGGATATAGGTGTACCTTCCCTCTCACATCTAATTTGAAACTTAAGTTGTGCTGGAAATGTTTTTCACAACTAATACAATGGTGTTTTTAATATCACTATATGGAAAAAAATATGAAAATTACAAGGTTGGACAACCCTGCCATATTCTATATATTAAAGGTGTTTTGAAAAGTGGTCGATGACATTACTCATTAATTAACTTGAAAGGGAGGTGACATATACTGAAGAAACGGACTGAAGTGCAGCAATAGTACTGTCTGCTGTATCCTGCACAAATCTTATCAACAACAAAATGAGGTGTTCAGGAATCAGTGGCTGTCTGTGAGACAGACGGGGAAGGACATCTGTGTTGCCAAGTCTAACTAGAGAAAAAAAAGCATCTCTAGGAATGTCCTTATTCCCACCCTCCCGACCGATTGATTTGTCAACATTCAGACTGAACCCGCTCCTGGGATCCATTGCAAACAGCTATTGGTTAGAAAGCAAAGTAAACTTATCAAGTCTTCCGTTCGATGTAACTGCAATGAATTATGCAGGTGACTTTGAGACTGGATAAATTAGGACAGTCAAACAAAAAACGAAAATGCTACTCAACCAGTTTGAAATTGCTGAAAAAACAATGCTGAAGAAACAGTACGGGACTGGAGACAAAACAAAGACAAACTGAAAATGTCGAAAGAAAAACAAGCTGATAGAGGAGGACAGTTGTACACTTGTAAAGTATGTGTATGGTTCTGATTAACAAAAACAAAATGAATGTATGTGTACAGCTGGAAATTTCAACTGTACTGCACCATATGCAATACTAAAATGTTTTGTCTAAAAAGTGGTCATATCGGGCATTCAGTTGTTGACGATTCGTCAAGCCGTGCTCTTTGTAAATATTCACACCTCAACCACGTTGGCCCATCACAAAAGACATGCTTATTTGCTGCATAAACACCTTTCGGTCACCACTCTAACACTTTAGACAAGATTCTTGAAGCTTTTCTCTTGGCTTTCTTTGGGTTTTTGAGATGTTCGGAATTTCTTGCTTCCTCTTGCCATTTCAACTCTCTCATTCACACATTTATCTATTCTCTTAAATCAGGGGTTCCCAAAGGTTTGTTCAAGGAGGGCCACTTAACAGGTAAGATAAAATTCACCTATAATTAAACACCAATATGTGTAATGAATATAACATACCTTTATACATATAGTCCAAAGAAGTACATCTTTTTGGCTGCCTTTTTTTTTTTTTTTTTTTTTTTTTGTATTTATACTTTATTGGCTGGTTTCACAGACCCAGATTAGCACTAATCTTAGTCTACTTTAACTAAATTAGTATTGGGTAGTCCAGGACTAGTACTAATCAGAGCCTGTGAAACCAGCCATTTATGTGTATTAGGGGTGGTACATAGAGACATTATCTGGATCTGGATCTGGATCTGTATTCGTGCCCATTTGGATGTGTACTTGTCAAACCGGAAGTGGGCGGTGCAAAATCGGAAGTTGTTTAAAACTGTTTTTTTACGTTTTTTTCCTGAGTGACAAACGTTCAAACAAACGACGTTCAGTTTTTCGATGCAACACAGATGAAAACTTCACGTATAATGTCTATAATATATACTGTGCAATTTGGTCCTGTTATGTATTTTGTAACAAAGTTCTGCTTTTAGTATTTAGAACCTCAGGGCATGCAGAGTCATATTCCCGGAACCTCTAGTTAAAAACCTCATAAAATGCTTTCTTTTTAGATTTTCAACACAGTTGTATCAAGTCTGCAAGTTCTTGCGTGCGCTACACAGAGACAGTCCTATGCCACGTTTGTAACATAAGTTAAACTAACAATTTCTTACGATGTTCTACTGCTGTAGCTTTATAATAAAAGTTTGGATTGTGTCTTTTGTTTCATATTGGTGCTGCTTTCTCTGCATAGTAATCGTTTGACAAAAAAAAAAAAAAAATTCATTATCGTTCATTCCACTTTGTTGTTAATGGTTACTGTAAATAGCTCTACTGTTTGTAGTAGATCTTTGTAGAAATCGCAGTAAACTGGATAGAACTGCAAGTGTATATAATGTAGATTTTACTTGCACGCATGCAGAGATATTGGTTTGCACCCGTGCTTAATTTGTAAAGAAAGAGGTGCCGGGGTGCAAGAAATGACAATAATACCGTCCTTAAGAACCGCACATTCAAAATCAATGTTTATTTGAAAGTGTATTGTACGTGCTTGTGTTAGATGTTTACATTCACGTGTTCTACATCGTATACAAAGTAGTCGTACGTGCAGAAAAAATTATTAAAGGCAACCGCACGACAAATAATAAATAAATAAATAAATAAATAAAACCTGTATACTTGTTTTGTTATGGTTTTATATTTAAATGGTTTAAAAAAAACAAACAAACAAAAAGCATTCAGATGACCCCAGAAGGATGACGTTGATTAGAAAATAAAAAATACGCACCCCAACACGGACATTGGTATAACCCACAGCCTGCACTACTATTAGCGATGTGTGTCTCAGTATGTTTTTATGCTCTATTTATTAAATTATATTTATTGAAAAAGGCAAGAGAGAACCAGATTGTTGTTATTTTTTATTGTTTTGGTTTAATATAATATAGCAGGCTAATGTTCCTACTGAAGTAGGCTACAATATTTTTTTTTTTATTAAAAAGTTGTCGTTCTTTGTTGAAATTAATGTTCAAATTTCATGTTGTGTACTACTCATTTAATCAAACCAAGTAGTGTAAAGCCTACGACACACATGAGCGGCAAGGCACGGCTTGTGGGGCGACGCACGGCATTACCGCTTTGTTTGGTGGACACACATCAACGTTGTGAAGCGGCAATAAAAAAAAAAAGAAAGACAGCCCCCCACCTCCCAGCACTGTACAACAACTTAAACAAAATGCAAATCATTCTTGAACTTGTACTGCTTGAACCCAGAGTGAACGACCATGTCCATCTCCAAAAATTTTTATCAGGATCTAACGTTATAAGTTCCCATATCAGAACACCACAGAAATATTTGCCTTTTATTGACCTAAGGATATGTATGTAAAACATGATATTTATCTTGAGATACAATGTGAAAGTCTTTTTCTACAAAGAAACAGTTACTATATATCCAACACCGCACTTAACAAGACTGGACTGTGGTGCTGTATCTATAGATATACATTGTATAGGAGCTGCTATTATTAAGGAAAAAGGGATCACATTCTTCGCAATTGTATACACAATAATCAGTCGGCTGGCAACTGGTTAATAACTTATACAGGATGTCAAGTAACTGGATTAATGCGGGGGGTGTAAGTGGTTAGTATTTCTTTTGGATCATTCAATTCTTATTTTTCTAATCAAATAGGTCGGGATGCTGAGAAACTAGCTATTAGTAGCTCCTTCATGTTGATGGATATTCAAGTTCATCAAGACATGACGTATTCCACCCCTTGGACCTGATTAGCTAGACCCAGACCCAAATTCTTCCGCTGCAACACTTTTCCACAACATTTTTCCTATGTGTGTTCACTCTAATTGAAATAAAAGGTGAACGATATGTGCAGCATTTTGCCGCACCCCGCTAGCGGTGTCAAGCCACTCATGTGTGTCCTAGGCTTAAGAAGTTGCTTGTATTGTTCATAACATTTTTCAAATAAAATACGTTTATTTATGTATAAAAAACAACAATAGAGTTGCCGCCACTGTCATCTTAAAGACACTCAACCTGAAATCGTAAAGTAATTTAAAGTACCCTACAAACGTGGTAGCGGACTGTCTCTCTTTAGCGGTACGCAAGAACTTACAGACTTGATACAACTGCGTTGAGAATTAAAAAAGAAAGCATTGAATGAGATTTTTAACTAGAGGCACCAGAAATATGGCAAGCCCCGGCACAAATTAAGCACTGGTTAGCAAGTGGGAACAATACATTTGCTGAAATTATTGCACATATGATAACTGCTATCATACCACGAGCTCTAAAAATCCCAGATATTGTGTATCTATTTTCATTACTGTTGATTTTAAAATAGTAGAAATGTTAACAAAAAATCACCTTTCTGTATTCTTTCTTTTATTAGTTAGGGGTTATTGTGGCTCAATTGCTTATTGTTAGGGCTCTTTGTTTTATTAAGAAATTATCTCTGCTCGAAACAAACTTAAAATGACATTATGTCATCCAAAATAAACCCCCAAAATGAAGAGCTCAACTTATAGTCACACGGGACATTTTTCCAGTGCAAATAAGGCTAAAAAAATAAGTTTTAAACAACTTCTGATTTTGCCCCGCCCACTTCTAGTTTGACAAATAAACATCCCAATTTATAAACGAATAACGAATAGCATGGGCACCAATACAGATACAGATGCAGATAAAGGCTCTGTGTACCACCCCTAATACTTATTGAATTCAAGCTGATGACCTTGGCAGTGGCTGTTTATCTCACTTTCAACCAACTGATAAGATTTAAGTATTGGTACCAAGGGTTTGAAAATACAGACCAAAGTCAGAGTGACCTGAGAGGTCATGGATAAGCTCTGCAGAACATTAATCATCATAGTTCTCCCTGCCACACATACATGTACCAAGGCAGTGGTTCCCAACCTTTTTCAATGTAAGGACCACCTTGGTGTTTGGATTTTTCCCATGGGCCACCTGTCATGCATTTTTTCACACAGCATTTTTAAAGTAATGCATGTAGAAAGTAAAGTATTTATATAACATACCTAACTTAATGAGATTCCTAGGCTTGAATCGTCGCAAGCAGCTCATCAAGCAATGTTGTCATTTTACATTTTGAAAGTTGCTGATGGCAAATTTCCTATTTCTTTTTTTTTTTTTTTTTTACACTCTGAATGCTTTGTAGATATATGGCATCTCAGTTTTGCAGTTTCTCACAAATAATGCACTAGGGCTTGGGTCGTCCTCGAATCTAGTAAATGTAAATGCCAGCTCCCCGCAACCGTTACCTCGTGTAGCAAATTAATCTATCCATTTCTAACACAACATGTTGCACTCACTGAGTCGCCAATAACTATTGCACACATAATTATATATAATGTGGTTAACCCTTTAAGGACCAAATGTTTTTCAGTGGGATGCTCCCCCAAGACCAGGGTTTTTTTTTTTGGCTGTAGTTTACTCTCTTCTTATAACAATTCATAAATGTATTTTTTCCTGTAGCATCTTGGAATTGATGTCCTTTTTTCAGAAAACTCCAGGGAACATTATAAAGTACTGCAGAAACCACATCAACTTTTCGCAATTTTTTCAAAATGTTAAGTATTTTTTTATCATCATGTATTCTGCTAGATGTATAAAAATGTGTTATTCTATGACCCGAGGGACCTTACAATACATCCTTAAAGTTTTATTGAGACATATTGATATTTGGGCAAATTACAAATGATATTTGTATTCACCTGAGTGATTGGAATGACATAATACACATTTATTCTCAGGGCCTTTATAAGCAATAATGGACTCTACTTCCGATTATTTTCTCATATATTAAAACACATGACAGAATAATGTTGTACTATAACTATAAGTCAAATACATGAAATATACAATGTTTTCACATTTTTTATTTGCTGTAAACAAGTTCTTGTGTCTTGTTTTGTTTCTCTGTGCTGTTGAAAATGTCTCTGCCCTTTAAAAATGAAATGCCCGTCTCGGTGGCATCACATGAAAAAAAACAAACAAGCAATGCAGTGCAAGCTATACTTCAAATTACATACGGTGGCCCAGCAAATCAAAGAAGCGAAGTATGTTTTTTATCGTGTTCACTGGCCCAGAATGACACTTCAGTATGACCGTGTTTACACGATCACAAGCTGTTTGTTGTGTTGTTTAGAACTGTGTAACTGGATTTTGGGAGTTGTTTGCAGACCACCTGGAATTTACTTATGGACCACAGGTTTGGAACCACTGTGCAAAGGGACAGTCATGTGGTACAAACAAGTGTTTAATTTATTCAAAGTACAGTAAAATAAATTAATTAGATACTGGAAAAATGATTCACAAGTGGCCATTTGCCTAAAATGTATATTGAGAGCATGAAAAAACATACATCTCTATGTGTTCCTCGATGAGAAGAAATATATAATAATAATAAAAATAATAATAATAGAGAAAAAAGGACCTGGTATTAGTAGTGTTTAAACTGTTTCCAAACAGTATGTAAAAAAAAAAAAAAAAAAAAAAAAAGAAAATCTGTAACCTTCTCATTCAAATTTTCATGGACATGCTGTAGTGTGAGGTCCTGTAATGCGGGTGTTCTCACAGTAGATATTGACTTTCATTGCTCAATGGTTCATTATTTTTAGCAGCTCATGAAAATCCTCTATAATTCATGTCACATATGGAGCATCATATTGTCTGGACAGGGCTTTTGTTTACATCCAACATGAAGATCTTTTCGAAACAATGCTGTGCTGAAACTTCATTATTTGCCACATTTCTAAACAACACTGTGCTGAAACTGCTTATTTCCTGTGTTTATTCAAAAGTGTCTGAATTGAAATGCACACTAATAGAAAAAAAAATGTCAAATTAAAATTATTCTTAAGTGCTATTTGTAAGAAACTAAAACAAGCAGGCAAATGTCCCAGCTAATTCCTTCATCAAACATTTGTTTACTTTACTCCAAAAGCTATTAGCTTTATTTTTGTCAGCAAAAAGTGTGTTTTTTATTTTATTATTTGTTTTAGACCTGTAACTGGAGTTTTCTCCTCTCTAGAAACAAACAATGTGGTTATTTATTAGCTGAAATCATCTTTTCCTTGTGTTCTTATAAGTTGTACCTTATTTTAAATGTTTACCTACCAGTCTGTTTTTCAGTCAGTGAATACAGAAGAAAATGCAATACAAAAATTAAGACGGTGCACCCATTAGAGTAGAAATGAACAGCTCCTTAAAATCCCTGCCTGTGTCAACTGCCTAAAGCACTTGATCCTAGAGTTAACAGCAACTGGGAATATAAATTCCTTATTTACTGCATCAGAGAACTGCACTGTGCATTATTGTAAAAATGAATGCTTCATGCATTAGAAACATATCTCCCAATAATCTCTTTTCTCTTGCAGAGATCCATCAGAGATTTTACTTCCATGTGTAGGCAATATCGCAGATGACACCCTGGTTTATATGTATTAGGTAGACATTATATTGGCAGGAATCCAAAGATTATGTTTAAGGAAAAGAATACTAGAGATTCCATTCCCAATTTAAAAGCTACCAGCTTTTGTATGTTTGGAATGTTTCTCAACTTGCAGGATGATGAAACAGAATAATCGTAATATTACTGGCCATATTTGGGTTAAGTTTAGGTGTGTATGAAGGCAATTTTTTATTTAAAGATGGTTAACTAATGTACTTTGTTCTTTTGTGAGATACTTCAAAATAACATTCTCAATGATGAAAATAGAAAGTACCTTTATGGAGACCCAAATGAATACTTTTAAGCAGGCTGATCACAGTTTGATACTTACTCTCCTCTTCAGGCAATCTCAGATTGAAAATATGATAGTTTGGTGGGATGGTGGTTTAAAGAGGGAACAACACAGCTGTGTTACACATAATGTTAAGCACATTGAAAGGGGACATTCTTTTGGAAAGGAGACTTCCTTTTGGAAAGGAGACAGACACCAACTAGAAGGAGGTTGATAGAAACTGAGCACAACTTGCAATGAAAGTGTCTTGTTTGAAGGGGAGTCTTGGGACAGAACCAGTGCATGAGTTCACGTAGCAATGCATGAATAAGTAAACTGCACAACCAGCAGGACCTAAAACAACAATACTTATACACAACAAAACCAGATGATCCAGGAACAATGACCTAAGTCCACATAGAAATGGTTCCAGGCAAAAGCTGTTCTATTGGAAAATAGTACCACACCTAGCTTTGCTAGAATTAAGCATCTTCAGACATAAGCATGTGTCTGACTAGTTATTATCAATTAGTCATTTAGCAGATGCTTTTTATGTCTCATCCGAAGGACGGAGCTCAGGGTCACAAACAGTGCAGTGGCTGAGCCAGGATTGAACCTAGACGTTTGCTAGAACCTCCCTGCTGTGTATTTTTATTTCAGACTTTTTTTTTTTTTTTTTTACTTTGAATACATTAGATGCCTTAGATGCTTCTTCGCTGTTAATGTTGATGTATTTATCAATGCGTCCCTATATGTGGTTGTTGCTAATACGTTCTAAGGACTTTTCACTGTTATGAGTAATTTCAGGTGGAGTATTCAAAGCTTTTATTCATTTATACGCATAATATTTTTTAATGTGGATGGTTAAAGTTTAGAAACTAAATCTGTGTAACTATATTAATTATGGTAGAAATACCTCAGTGAATTTGACAAATAAATTACAACTTTCCTATTAGAGTCTTCTAACAGAATGGTCTAGATTAAATCACAAGCATGCTCTGAACATATGGCATTATTATAATGAGTGTTGCACAGGCTTGCATATGATGGTTTGAAAATGATCACCACAGATATGACTATGTATATTGTTTGAGTAATATACTAATTCATGGCCTTACTAACACTGAACACCTTAAGAATAGATAACTGTACAATGTCCTGCAGTGTAGCCATTTAATGCATCTTTCCTGGTTGCTTGGAATTATGGTTATGTAATAAGCAACTGGAAGTTCCAAAGGCCGTTCTCGGCAACACACATTCACAGAGACTCATTTGAGTGCTGTTATTCTGTGATGCTCCCATGAATCAAAGAAATGGAATTCACAAGCAACAGCTCCAGTCGGAAAACATTTCTGAGAGATATTACAGAGAAACCATGATTTCCATTACATGAGAGTAGATGTTGAACTTTATGCTGATTTGAACTCTTATCTCACCAAGATAAGCACCAACTAAGACGTAGTTTTGCAGTAAACTAATGTGATCCATCTGCATCTCCATCCATTTGCGTTGTTTTCCATCTGATGATGCAGATATCCTTCTGTCTGGTGTTGATTGTTGAAGTGTAATGCTGGCTCCAGGGATCAGCCCATTTTGCCTCCACAGCGCATCAGCAATGCAACCGTTTGGATTGAGCTAAGTAGGGTACATCTCTGGGGTCTTCAAGTGGGCACCTTCCATCCTCATTATTTCATTGACTAGCCCATGACACCTCAAGAGGGCTCAACAGTGATTCTGGTGTCCCAGCATCACCCCCCTCCACCCCCCACTCAGCTCAGCCCAGCTTACTTACCTGTACATCAGCATTGCTTTCTTTCTATTGTACTTGAGATCCCCATCCAGAATCTTGCCGTCTCAACCACAGCCAGTTGCTGCTCCTTTCTGCTGCTTCAGATAAGTTTTTCACTGTGCGATGCAACTCTTGGCCACTGAACCCGACGTCTCTGAGAAACCGGGTTGTAGAGTGTGCCACAAATCCTCGACAACCCACCTCGACAGGTAAACTCGGACTCTCCATCCTAGCTGTTCTGCTTCAGCAGCTAGTTGAGCATACCGAAGTTTCTTCCTCTCCTACGCCTCATCCACAGCATCATCCCATGGCACTGTTAACTCTACCAGATGAACAAGGAGTGCTGATCCAGACCACAAGACAATGTCTGGTCGAAGGTTAGTGGTGGCAATCTCAGGTGGAAAAATAAGCCGTTGACCAACATCTGCCAGCATCTTCCAGTCTCTAGCAGCTTCCAGTTGTCCTGGGCGAGGCTTGGTTTCAACACCTTTTCTTGGTGGTTGCTCTCCTGGATGGAGGAATATTGTCTTTTGTGTGTAATGCTTTGATGGAACTGGTGGCAACTTATTGGTCAGGTTACGCTTGTCTTCCAATGCTAAGGCCAAACATCGCAGCACCTGGTCATGGCGCCAAGTAAACCATCCTTGGCTAAGACCCACCTTACATCCTGTCAAAATGTGCCTTAATGTTGCAGGTGATGAACACAAAGGACATGAAGGATCATCACCTACCCAGAGGTTTAGGTTCCCTGGTGATGGGAGAACATTATATGCTGATCCGATGAGGAAACTGATCCTGCTCTGTTCCATTGTCCACAGGTCTTGCCAGCCGATCTTGCGTTGTTCCACACTCTCCCATTTCATCCATTCTCCCTGCTTGGCCTGGGAAATGGCCTTTACACACCTGATCCTTTCCTGCTGCTTTTGCACCTCATTGACTACCCGCTTCCTCCGTTGAGCTGGGGTTGCCTTGTGCCATGTAGGAGGAGCTGAACTGAGACCAACACCTCCTTTTCCATGCTGAACTTGCCCCATAATATCTCTGATTCGAAGGGCAGCCTTAGCATCTTCCACAGCTTTCTTTGCCGTCCATTTTCTTCCAGTTTTAAACACAGGTGCCGCCTCCCTTACGCATTTGTCTCGTGAATCTACTAATGTCATTTCCAGTCGGACTTTGGCGTAGTTAAACTCCTTGGATAGAGCAGAGATTGTTAGCTGCAGTATTCCTTTACCATAAAGTCCCATCATTATTATTATCATCTTGCCATTATTCGAACTTCTAGGCGTTGCCATGTAGTGCTGAATTCTGAAGTTGAAAAACTAAATTGCAAGTCTCCAAAGTAGACTTTCACTAAATTTGTTATTGTCATCGGTACGCTGAAAAATCAAATGCTGCCCAAAGAAGTTCATGTAGCATTGAACCATATGCATTAGCCAAATCCAGGAATGTCATATGGAGCTCCTTCCTCTCCTTTTTTGCTGATTGAATTTGTTGCCAGATTACACTGATGTGTTCTAAGCATCCTGGGAAACTTGGAATGCCTGCTTTTTGTACTGAAATGTCAATGAAGCAGTTCTTTAATAGGTAAGTTGACAATCTCTGCGTATCTCTTCTTATTGTGTGTTTCATTTCTAATAAAGAAATTGAAACAAGCACAGCAAGTAGCAAAGCAAGTGAATACCAAGGCTTACTATTTATTGAGTCTGAGGTTCTTTGATTCTTATTTTTACTGCAATTTGGGATATATAGATTTTTGAGAACAAACCTAAAGATTAAAGAAATTAAACTGCTTCAATTGCTGTAGGTTACATGGACTGACTGCATCTCGTTAGAATAACATTAGTCTTCAGCATAGAAAATGATCATGTACCAGCAAGAAGCAGTAACTAATAGAGGTTTATATAAAATATAAGAGACAAAGAGTATTCAACACAAGAAAAGGGACCAGTGAAGCTATTGCTATTGTTGAATGTATAAAAAGGGGATTTTAAAGAAAGTGGGACATATTTTCAAAATGTTTCCTCCATTCTTTAATTGATTATTTTTGGAAAGAAGAAAAAAATCATGTTAATGTTATAAAATAGGAAACAAAACACATTGCAAGTGCATAAGAGGAATTAATAATAATAATAATAATAAATAATAATAATAATAATAATAATAATCATCTTTATTTATAGAGTGCCTTTCATACCTCAAGGCTCAAGGTGCTGCACAAAAACCAGAAAAGAAGATAGCAAAACACAGAAAAATTCAGTTAAAATTAATAAAACTGCATAAATTGATGAATAAAAATTAAATAGGTTAAAATGCACACACATACATACACATACATGTAGACAAATACATACAAACATATATATATATATATATATATATATATATATATATATATATATATATATATAGAGGTAGAAAGCATATATATCAATATTATAAATTTCCAGTCTTAAGAATAGATTAAAGTAGATAAGGTAGGTGTTGCTGGAACTCTACCAGAGCACCAGAAATGGTAAAAACGAAAACACTTCCTATTCGTCTTGAGGCTTTACACATTGGGGATAGACTTAGGGAACTGACAAGTACGTTCATCAATAGAGCTCTCAGTTCCTGTGAACGTCTCGGGGAGTTCATGCTTTCGTGGGATACACCCTCGATATACAGAGAAGGACACTTTCAGTCGACCTCAGTACACGTCGAGGCTGATAAACAACAACTCTGGGAGGTAATCTGGTGCCATTTCATTTAATACTTTAAATGTAAGCAATAGAATTTTAAAATCAGTTCGATATTTCACTGGAAGCCAGTGCAGAGAAGCAAGCACAGGAGTTACATGCGTTCTCTTTTTGGTTCTGGTAAGGACCCTTGCAGCTGAATTTTGCACAAGCTGCAGCCTTAATAAAGCTTGGCTATTAAGTCCAGAAAAAAGAGCGTTACAGTAGTCCAGTCTACATGAAATAAAAGCATGGATTAATTTTTCTGCATCAGATAAAGACAGAAATGATCTAATTTTGGCAATGTTTCTTAGATGATAAAAACATACTTTTGTATTATTTTTTAATATGTGACTCAAAACTTAAGGTAGAATCAAAAATAACACCCAAATTTCTCACTTCAGACTTCAAATTAGGAGTTAAATCCCCCAAATCTATATTTGATAAGTCAATTTGATGCTGAGAGCCTACTATCAACACTTCTGTCTTTAAGAGTTTAATTTTAGAAGAAAATTTAAGGACATCCAAGTTTTGATGTCAGTGATACACTCAAGTAAGGCTGATGTTGTGGTAATGTCACCAGGTTTCACAGAGATATATAACTGTGTATCATCAGCATAACAGTGAAAATGTACTCCGTGTTTATAAATAATCTGGCCCAGAGGTAACATGTATAAAGAAAATAATATTGGACCAAGAATCGAACCCTGAGGTACACCACAGGTTATATTTGCTAAACCTGACACAGACTCCCCCAGCGAAACAAAGAATTGTCTGTTTGAAAGGTAGGATTTAAACCAGTTTAGTACTTTACCTTCTAGGCCCACCCATCCCTTAAGACGATCAATTAAGATGGAATGATCCACAGTATCAAACTCAGCACTGAGGTCCAGAAGAACAAGAATGGATATAGCATTTGAATCTGCACTTATTAATAAGTCATTTGTTACTCTTACCAATGCAGTTTCTGTACTGTGATTTGAACAAAACTCAGACTGAAACTTATCAAACATATTATTAGTAATCAGGAATCAATTTAGTTGCTTAGAACTACCTTTTCAAGAACTTTTGCTAGACAAGGGAGATTTGAAATGGGTCTGAAATTTACTCAGAAGTGAACTGTCTAAGTTGGGATTTTAAGAGGGGGCTTAACCAGGGCAATTTTAAAAGAAGCCGGAACTATTCAATTTTCCAGCTAAGTATTCATAATTGCAAGAATATCATTACACAAGTAACTAAGAACATCCTTCAGAAACCTTGTTGGAATGGGATCTAACATACTAGTTGTGGATTTCATATGTATAACAGTCATGTTTAGTTCCTGTGCAGTAATACAAGAAAATGATTCCATCACTGTTTCCCCCAGTCTATCTGAAATATTTAAATTAGAACCATCAACTGGAATTTGTTCCCTTATGGTCTTTATTTTATTTTGAAACTAGTTAAGAAATTATTCACTCTTAGACGATGACACTTTTATGTTACTGATGGGTGAGCATTATGTTTAAGTGAAACTAATCTGGTCTTAACTGGGGCTACAGTATGAAAAGTAACAGTGCAAAGATGGTTAAATTTGTCAAATAGTAACTCAGTAGGCAATGACTGCAAAAAAAGGTGATGGAGCTGAGCTTATTATTTCAGAGAACCTTTGTATAGTTGAATAATTAATTACACGACTTTTAATAGTGTGGGCCCCACTCTTTCTGGGTACCGATATAATGGCTTCAAATAAAATACAAGAGTGATCAGATATTAGGATCAATTATGGATGAGATATGAACAACTACACCCCGAGATATAACAAGATCTAAGGTGTACCCATGATTATGGGTAGGCCCTGAAACATGCTGAATAAAATCAAGAGACTCCAAGAGCCTTGGAAAGTCAACAGCCTTTGAATCAGCTTTGTTATCAATGAGTAGGTCAAAATCTCCAAGTAAAAGAATCCTATCATAATTAGTTGACAGTATAGACATATATTCAGCAAATTCAGACAGAAAAGACTGACTAGGTTTAGGTGGGCGATAAATTATTACAATAAGAATAGGTGGTTGGCTAGCTAATAGTAAAGATAAGGATTCAAATGAAGAAAACTCCTCTGCATTTTTTTGTTTGCAGTTATAGTCATTTCGAAAAATATTAGCTAGCCATCCCCCTCGCCCTTCTGAGCGAGCTTTCTGAGCGAAAGTATAATTTAAAGGAGAGGCTTTAATCAAGGAGATGTTATCATCCAAACTAAGCCAAGTTTCAGTCAGAAATAGAAAGTCAAGTTTATAATGTGAAATTAAGTTATTGATAAGAAAAGATTTGTTTGATAATGAGCGAGCATTGAGTAAGGCAAGGCATAGTTTACATCATCAACTACTGAAGGTGTGTAGCTGTGATGATCGGGGCTCTAATAAGATTATTTACATTAACCCTTCGAGGTAAACTACCGTGCCTACTGCTATAATGCATAGATGTTAATTTAATTGTCTTAATAGGATTATTACAGGACAGCTCAGAGATTATTTTGAAAGAACAATTGTTCTGTATAAATAAGTATCTAGAATCAGGGAGAAAACCAGGATTGGGGATATGTAGTCAGCACTTAGAAAAATAAGAAGTAAAATTATTTTCCAAATTCACAGCAAGTACAGTTGAACCCCTCCTGCTGGGATGTAATCCATCTTTTCCAAAAAAATATATTTGATAACTGTAAGGTGGAACAGCAATAATCACTGACACCGGTAGATTAAGTTCAGGTAAAAGGTTCCCATGGTCAGATTAAGGCATTGGACCATATGTCCTCAGCTCAGGTTTTCAGACTACTAGTTCCAATGTAAAAGCTAAATGTGATTTGGTTACAAATGTGGTCAGTGGCTTGTCTGTGTTTTGACTATGTAGATGATTTGTGGGCTCAATACAATACAACACAAAGAAATAAAAAGAAGGGTTAACTTTTTTATATAGCGAACACCTGCTATGATTCTTCCTTGCTTGAAATGCTATTTCCATAGTAATTTCTGCATTGACAAACAGTGCACTAATTAGTGTTGAGAAACTGCAGCATAATTACAATACTCCGGACGGCAGTGCTGAAGGTAAAGAAGTCCTTGTTCATAGTGGATTTTCTCCCATAAATCACATAACTATAAACATATTGTCAGTGGCACACCTTATGTACTATGGTTATACACACCACTAACATATGGGATGCCATATGTAAAAAAAAAAAAAAAGCGTTAATATTTTAACGTCTTTTTTCCCCAGATTTAATTTAAATCTTGCATTTTTTCCCCAGATTTATAAATGTTATGAAAATAAATAAATATATATTTTTAAATGTGTACATTCAGATATAATTTGTAAATCTAGTTACAAGATTTAACATTTAGCTAAATATTTAACTGGCCAGCTAAATCTGGAGTTTGTATGCAAATGAGCTCTGCCCACTTTGTGCTTTCACACGATTTGATTGGCTCTTGTAATGCTAAAATTTGCATATTTCTTGATTAGCATTACAAGAGCCAATCAAATCGTGTAAAAGCACAAAGCGGGCGGAGCTCATTTGCATACAAACTCCAGATTTAGCTGGCCATTTAAATATTTAGCTAAATGTTAAATCTTGTAACTAGATTTATAAATTATACTTGAATATACACATTTAAAAAAATATTTATTTTTACAAGATTTATAAATCTGAGGAAAAATACAAGATTTAAGTTAAATCTGGAAAAAAAATTAACACATGGCACCCCATACTAACATTATTATTTACTTAGTCTGCTTTGGCATTAGAAATTCCAAAGTCAGTGGTACAACCTTGGCATAGTTGTGATTACTGTAGTAAGGGCTTTTCACACTACACCACCAAAACCTGGGTCTAGTCGCACAGGGCAGCCCTGGGGTGACTCACCCCTGAGTTCAGCCCTGCCTGCATTCACATTTGCTGAGCTCTACAATCTACGGGGCGATATTCGTCTCGTGATTGGACTTGATCGTTTCACAGTGGCGGTACTAAATATCCAACATGGCTCCCGAGTCCCTACGTGGCGTTCGATTTTCTCTGTGTGCTTTATTGCATGCTTTTTATTATTATTATTATTATTATTATTATTATTATTATTATTATTATTATTATTATTATTATTATTATTATTTTGCTATTGTAAATAAAACAATATATACACATTAAGTGTCTTTTTTCACTAGACATGTTTAAGGTAGAATTCCACTTTTGTTTTGACATAAAAATATTGGTATTGTTATCATATATAAATACTGTATACTTGAAGAACACACTTTCAAAAGCCATCATGGCAAGAAATTAATAGGATGTTATTATAAGGGCATAGTAGTACAGATTTAGCTATAATCGTAAAGCTTTAACTTCAAGCTGTATATTTTTACTGTCATTTTGACTTTAATCCCAAGCACTCTTATTTCTGTAGCAACGCTATGCATACAATGGCATTAAAAAAAATAAATCCACACTAGAGGCTCTCACAAGCTGAATTATCCCTATAATGCCCATTTCTACTGTATATCAAATATACTATCAAGTATATAATGTATTGTCAGTGCCAGGAGAATCTGTTGAATCGATCAATTCTGCTCCAGCTTCTCGGTGTCGGCTGCTGTCCTGTTCATTTTCAGCATGAGCAGGTAAATAGCTATGAAATAATATCGACGAGTAGATGATGGTCGACCACCAAGTATCTCGTCCAGCTCTTGATAAAATCGGCAGATTTTCTGCTCACCCCACGATTTGATTGTAATCTTTTACTTTTTTCTAATCTTTTTTTAGCAATTTTATTTTCTCGCGGCACTGAGCCGCACTTCTGCCGTACCCGGTACTCTGCATGGCAGCAGGCAAGTGAGTGAACACTTTGTTTTCAGTTGCGTTTTGTTCCATCCAGCTGCCGCTGGGTATTTTCATTTGCCCATAACACGAGCAACACCAAGACCTCATAATCACTCCATAATGGTCTGGTTACACAGGGCGCAGTAGCGGACAGTAGAAAGCAGAAAGCGGTAAACCGTGCGGCAAAAAAAATAGAATCTATCGTTTTGAATGAGTGCAAATACACTGAGTGCGGAAAGGAAAAACGGTACACGGTAAAACACGTGGGATGGAAACCAGAGCGATTTTTGATAATACCGCGTGGCAAATTTCCATCTAGACCAATTAACTAAAGTGTTGTTGTGTGACATTATCTGCACCATGTACAGTGAGAGATGGTGAACAAAAGACATCCGGATTATAAGGATACACTAAAGAAGCAAGACACCTGGGACACCATAGCGGCCAAACTAGACATGGCAAGTAAAAATATCTGCATTTGAAGAGCAACAGAAAACATACACTATAGCATACTATATGCCATATACCTCCAAGCAAAACACTTCAAAGCTGAAAAAAGAGGTCTCAATAATGATGTTTCTTGTAGTATTTCATGGAGGTTTTTTGTGCAGGTTTTCAAATGATATTGTCATAAAACTCTTGGATGTGCCATGCCAGGTAAACAATTCAGTCATGCAATGCATACTTTCTTTATATGGTGCGGAATAACATTGTTTGGTTCAGACGTGAGTAAAAAAAAATATAAAAACATTTCTTAATATAAATATAATGGTCACTATGGAAAATGCTCTAGAGGTGAGACACTGCATGTTTTTTTTTTTTTTTTTTTTTTTTTTTTAAATAGACACATATTTAACTACTGTCATGCGAGTTTTCAAATTGAGGTGAGCGTAACCCTGTTGCATTAATTTTTCAACCCAAAGTGAGAGCTTCATCCTGGATTGAAAATGTTCAACTCTAGTATCTGGCGGGGGTAATTTCACCCCAGTTTGACAGTTTTGCTTCGGTTGAAACTAGCAATGTGAAAGCGCTTGCTGTTCAAACCTGGGTCACCCGGGTTGAATTGGCTAGTGTGAAAAGCCCTTAGTGCTCTCCAATAATGCTATGGTACTGTTGGAAAGAAATCACAACATTTTTAAAGATGTTGTGCACTGGTTACAATCTAGTCATTGGTGATACAATGGGCATTCAGACTCTGTGGACTTTAGACTCTGGAATTTTATTATTATTCATGGTGTCTTTCAATCTAAAGCCAGTTTGCTAAGTCTGCATTACGACATCACTGTGTAAATACAAGGACATTCATGGGAGTTAAAATAATGTGTTTTTTATGTTTGTCCTTCTAATATGTTTAAAAGCCTGGAAGCAACTCATTTATCATTAATTTCATTAACCCCCAAGTACGATGAAGATGACTGTTCAGCATAGCTCCTGGACCTAATCATTTGTCATATCAAAAACACAAGAAAACATTTTCATGAAATGCTAAAACAGATTTCTTTAACTTAAATGACATAAAGCAATATACAGTTTGAATGTACAATTTAGTGTAAACCATATTTCTCACAACCAAAAATAGCTATATCATCTGACAAGCTATACATTTATGAGAATAAATTCAGAATGAAGCAATATTTTATTTTTAGGTGAAAGCAGAGGCTTTGCAATAGCTTGTAATATTTATCTACTATTCATGCATTAGTAACACAGAGAGTGGGTGTTTGCTGTTCTTTTCAGTCAATTTGGAATTTGACCCAATGCAAACGCCAGAAGCTACCTAAAACAAAGATACATAAACTTCTTTGAGATGGTTTTTTTAGGTTTAGGTAGATGCTTATAAATATCATTGTGTTACTACAGAGTACTAGTGGTTACAAAGAGATGAATATTAGCATAGCAATAACAGGAATAGTATAAGCAGAGACCACCAGAATAACTTGACCAAATTTATACCTTCATAGTTGAACAACAAGGCTTTAGAAACTGCTTATACCAGCTTCTTGCACTTTCGATTCTTACAACACAGCCTTTGTGGAATTCATTTTTGTTATTAAAACCCATTTCAACCTGCTCTGTTAGAAATACCCAAAGACACCGATTAAACCTCCCAAGTTGATTACCACACAAGTTCAGCTTGTATCTGTGTATCTGCATATTAGCTTTCCCTTATGTGTTGTCACAGTTTGCACTTTAAAACCATATAACTTCTCTGCCCTCTCCCCAACACCCATTGGTATGGCCTTGTTATCCTGTTCAGCCAAAACTCTACAAAGTAAACAAATTGCACAATAGCTCTCAAAGCTCAGGTAAACTATTGTCTTTGTCAGCTGATTTAATGTTTCTTCAAAAGAACAGTATTGCACAAATGAATGGTACTCACTGATTTGTTACTCACTTTTTAAACAGGTTTGTTTGCATTAGTTAAAACGGAAGTAGAATCCCACTGCTGGTGTCACCGTGCCAATGTCATAGTCTCTTTGTGTATTTATTAATTATCCAAAGCCCACTTGTGGCAGTCCAATAAGCATATGGTTGCTACAGGGACACTCAGCAACACAAAAGCAAAAATAGCAGAGGCAGACAAGAAAAGAAACAGCCAATACAAGATGGGTTTTGAGAAAGGAAAGGTTTCCAGGGGAACAGTCCAAAGAGCAATCTATCTGACTGATGCGTGATATACTGGTTGCCACACTGGGCCTGGGATTATTTGAGCTCTACAGCATGGCTGTCTGGGAAGCACCTTGGAGGTTTTTCTGGAAGCTGATGATTCCTTTTTTTTTTTTTTTTTTTTTGGATCGAGGACGCATCATTTAAAGATGTGTTGATTAGATCTTATCAAAGGTGACTTACAGAACACATCTTTGACTTTTTTTTGTAAATGGGCCCATAACCCCAGCATGCCATCTACTGCTGATATATTAAGTTGTTGAATTACTGAGAAACTAAACACCATCTTAATCCTAGCATGCACACTCACACATTCCTCCCAATAAATGTCATTTTTATTAGTTTCTCAAGTCAGGAAAGATTGGTATCTAACTTATTATTTTACTCAATGTTAAATATTCAATGTATCACCATAAATATTCCCATTTCTACTTCATAGTAATGAAATCAGCAAGGACTATATTGGCTCTTAAATTGAAATATCTATTACGAGACATGTTATCTATTTTAACTTGTTTGGATACCCATTACATTTACCTACCTTTCGAAAAGTGGCAAGTTTTCTTGTGGGTAATGTGAATATATTATTCTTGAATAAACCCATGCAAGCATAATTTTAATGCATTTTTCTAAATGTCTTCTAAGATGCTGGATGCTTCTTGAAATTAAGCTGCAATTACAGTGAGTTTCAAGATTCAAAAGCGCCATTAATTTCATGCACCATCTACTATTGGTTAATGACTGCTCTATTCTGAACCTGATTGGGTGAGAAGATCACTGAGGTTTAAACACAAATAACATATATTTATATAGAGGGCTTAGTTAACATTAGAACAATTAGGCTGAATTAGAAGGGTTAGAATTTGTAAAGTCACCAGGCAGCTACCTTACCAAAAAAATAAATAAATAAATAAATCCTTGAAATCCGCACACATTAAAATTAACCAAGATTTTAACTTAGGCAGCTAATGAAGATGACTGTTTTTTGTAAGCATCTATAAATGTCTTTATTTCTTCTCATTTAGGATGCCATAATAGAAAATGACAATAAACCACCCTGAGCACAGTTAATATTTTGGTGCCTATAATTTAGTAGTCCAATAAGTAATAAAACATACTGTCTTCTTGAAAATAATTGGGTTTTTATTTTTTTTCACCTATTTCCCCCAGGTATTGACATATATTTACTGTTCAATAAATCCACCAAGGTGTTCCAGTATTATTCAAAGCTTTCTTGATCTTGTCATCCCCCTTCTTGCAAACCAGCCTTTGTGAGCTATGTGACATTGTTTAAATGCCCTTTGAATGTCAAGGTTGGCTGATACTGATTCACTTATGAAGCTTGTTCTTCCTGCAGTCAGAAAACCACTCTCTCACCACACTGCATCATTACTTAATAAGCAGGGATTCTATATCAGTAATAATGATGAGTGGGTCAGTGCATCAGTATACCAGTTAAAGTCCCCTGTTTCTGAGAACTGTCCCTGACTTCAGCACATTTACATTACAGGGATGAGCTCATTCTTTATTTTCCATTTTATATTCCTATACTGTTATTACTATTTAATCCTGGTTGCACAAGCTACAAGGAAGACTTGTGTTGCCCGTTTATTGCCTTGTGTAACCATGCTGGTCAACATACTGGCAACAACTGACAAGCCTGTAACTTGTTGCCCATGTTAAGACACTTATTTGCCTGGCGATATGAAGGCATCAACCACAATACTAGCCAATCACATGTGATAGTAGTTTCACATGGAAAAATAATATGGTGATGTAGATACATGATTTAGAAATAAGATCAGTTAATTATTTTTTACTGAAAAATGGAATACAGAGCACAAGGACTATCGAAAAAAAGGATTTTGCCCTTCATGGTGGAGCTGTTTTCTGCTAAGTAAAATCTTAATTTGATTTCTTCTTTTGAATATAGGTAGGCCAATTACATAGTGTATCGCCAAGGTATTCATTCAAATTGCGCTTTCAAAATACTGTGTCAGTAACTCAGTCACAGAATGCTGAATATTAAAGCAAACCTTGATGTGATGTGTAAGCCAGTATTATAGCATTGGCAGCAGAATGTTGGCCCATTCTCTACAGCAGCCTTGTCTGTCATATGACCATATTATTTACAAGGCAATACGTGGGCAACAAAAGTCTCTGTCTTGTGGGTGTCCAGGCCTTTATGTTGTTAGATATATATAAACACAGTTTAAAGTATGATTGATCCTACTTAGTCAGTGGTTTCCAACCCTTTTCAATGTAGGGACCACCTTGGTGTGTGGATTTATCCCATGGACAGATTTTGAAATGAATTTGTAGGCTTATATGTAAAAGTATGTGTAGAAAGTAAAGTATTTATATAACGTACTGTAACAGGGCAGGGAGGGGGTTAAAAGCCTCCCTGCCAGAACACGTGCAAATGTTTATTTAATTGTTTTAATGTTTTGGCAGTTGGCTTGTTATTGTAAAATTATAGCCAACTGCCAATATTTAAAGAGAGCAGTCAGTCTGCTTGAGAACTCTGCTGTGTGAAGAGCCCAGACTGTGTGTCTTAACAAAAAAAAGTTACTGTGTGAACCTTTCTGGTTGTGTTTATTTTAACAGGTGAAGAGCCTAGCTATCCTGTTTTATAGTTAGGGTGTTCCTGACAAGGTTTAGCTAGTGCTTCGAACAGAGTTTATTTTTGTCTATTTGTTTTTGTGTGTAAAAATGAAATGGCGCAATAGCACTTTTAAAATCCATTGCTGGTGTGTGTCAGTCTCTGAGTGCTGAGAAAGAACCCGATGTGAACCTGTGTGGCGAGAGTATCAGTTTACTGTACCTAACTTAATGAGATCCCTGGGTTTGAATCTTCTCTACCAGTTTATCAAGGAATGTTGTCATTTTGCACATTGAAAGCTGCTTTGTAGATAAATGGCATCTCAGTTGTGCAGGTTTAAGAGTTTCGTTTGACAAAGCCTCCTGACAAATAATGCACTGAGGTTTAAATACCAGTGCTGGTCCCCCTAACATTTCTATCACACCTCATTGCACACTCTGAGTCGTAAACCTTGCTCAATACACATATGAAAACACAACAGAATACGAAGAAGTGGGTGGGAAGCAACTTGAAAAAAATTAAATGGTTGGAGAGTGTACAGGATGTTACATATCACTTCTGGTTGGCTGCGATGTGTAAATTAAACGGGATTGGTGGCACATAGTCGACAGGATTTATAGCATTTTGGTTAAATATGACGGTATCAAGTACAGACTGTGCACATTATTTCCAGAAGTAGTGTTAAGAGAATTTCCTTTTGGAATATAGTCTTGTGAGACATTAAACCTGGCTGAATAAACACCTATAATAACATGGAGCTAAAATCAGTCATTCACACTACAGTACAGTTCACAAGTCAAGCAACAAATGTAGCCTCTTTTTGTTTCACATTAATTTCTATTAGTATATACAGCTAACTTCTCTAAAAACATAATATGGAATAGTGATATTCATATATCCCTGGCAACACTGTAGCACATACTTTATATTGTTGAAAACGAAAACTACCAAAACTATGGTTTTAATGTTTTTTTTGTTTGTTTGTTTGTTTTAATGTTTTCATTCCAACCGAGGAATATTCAATGCAGTGCACGACTTTTATGCAGAGTGAAAGGGCTGGGGCAGCTAGATTTTTTTTTTTTTTTTTTTTTTTTGAACAGTGCAAAACAAGCAGTAGAAATCCGCCCGTCCCATTTCTCCTCCATTTGACAATGCTGCTGCTTCAACCTCTGCTGATACAGCTGTGCCCGCTGCCATTCCTCTTCGATGCTCTAAGTGCATTAGACCTCAGAGTGATTCTCCAATGCAACTTGTTTTACAAAGATCGGCCCATCAACAAACTCATGAAAGCTCTTTTCAAAAAGGGATTGCTCATTGTAGCAGGGAGTGATCGGACTGCTTTATTTGTTGCAAATCCATACCGAGCCTTTCTTCCTCAAAAGTCTAAGCAGAGATCCTAACTAGTGAGTTCACACTCTGGCCCTGCTACATTTCAAGCTTCTCTCACCTCCGATTCAGCGAATAAAACCCGTCAGTTTTCAATTTCATCTGATCCTTCTTCCAGTTTGCATTATCAGATTTTTTATGATATCAAGCAACTCTTTTGTCCTCTTTCCACCAAAATTACCTGATTGCCAGGATGCGCTAGATAGCAGGATCGCTCTCTTGGAACCAGCAGCCATTACTTCCTCTTCAATAGCAACAACAACAGCTTTTGTCCCTCCCACTGCTTCAGCCACACCCACACCTATTCTAGAGTTGCCAATTTTCACTCTATCGACCGCCTCTGGTGTAGGAACCTCCTCTGTTTCAGTTGTGCATTGCCACGCTCTCTTTCTTCAACTGAGATGCAATATTATTGAAGGTAAAGACGTTAATTTGGTCTCTAGTCGTATTACAACATCATAATTTCTGGATCACAGTGTAGTTGACTATGGAGATCTGTCTGTTACTCTAAAATCGCAGGATCCTTGGCTGTGTAAAAATCTCGCTCTTGGAGAATTTGTGCTTGCATTTTCTGTTTTTCCTCTGTGAAGTTTATTATCACCGACGACAAGAAATTGACTCATTTATTTAACATCGTTGATCCCTTGGTCAGATATGGCGGTATCATAAAGCTTTTCAAGCCAAAGCAGCATCTTGGTTAGCCTTGGACAATATACTGATTAACTGGTCTCAACTTGATCATGAGCTCTTTAATAGATTCTGCAGTGGTCTCCGTGCTAAGAGTTTGTGCTTCCACCGTCCATTTTACCTCTCTGTGTCTTCAGCCTCCGCATCAGCCTCAAATTATTCTCCCCTCAGGAGTGAAATTTTCAACAAAAAAAGTTCAAGAACTCATATACACAGCCGGGTGTAAACTTTAAAAAATTGAGACAATTTGAGTGACAGTGAATATATACTTTTAAAATGTATACATATCGGTACATGAAACATTTGCAAAATAAGCCTTAAAAAATAACTGATAAAATATAACCAATTCACCATAAACAAGAAGCTGAACATATTGAAAGCTTTGTACTCTCTGTTTGTATCACTCAGTCATGTACTGTAATATAACAAAGTTAAACCTTAAATAGTATTAAGAAATATTACACTATGCAGTTTTTTTCAAGATTTCCTAAAAAATAATGGTACAAAAAGTCAGCTGCTATGAACAGACAATACAAAAAGGTCAAACAATGCACAACAGGGGGTAAAATACACCTTTAATTTTTTTTTTTATGTAACAGAGGCACTAGTCTTAAAAAAATGAGGTATTTGACTTGCCATTTTATTAATCTCCATAGTATTCTTGAAATCATCCCCATACTTTTCAGACCCTAGGTATCCTACAACAGGACCTGGCTATGCTACAATGATAGCCTTGGATTACAACATTGTGACAGCAATACAGTGAATCTTGGTTGTAAATCTCCCTCCCGACCTGTGAGGGCACTAAGTAGCAAGGAAAGAGTTCTTTGTATGGGCTGGTCTGACAGTTCTTTCCCCGGGTCGGGAAGTCAGTCAGTCTGGAAGAAGGTGAGACTCTGTTGCAAGAACGTATTGACCCAGAAGGGAAAGATGTAGCAGCCGCAGATTGTAAAGGCAGCTGTACTTTATTGCCAAGGGGTGACAGCATATAAGGGGGACGGAGAATCATAATCTGTTCCTTCGCTTTGGTTATGAAATATAACCCGGAAGGAACCGTGCAGTAATTGTGAGAATATTGTGAGTGATTGTTTGTCTTGTCTAACTGTTACTTGTGTGTTCATAGATGGCTAACACATTCCAGAGCTGTCGCTAAGGGCCAGCATAAAAACCTGGACCAGCACTACACTATTGTCATGAATTAAACTGTATCACCCACCATGAGTACTACAGCACATCCCCAGGACTGGTCACCGTGTTTGTATATTTGGGAGAGATACCTGTGTTTATTGTCTGGGACTGCAAACCCATTATTATTTATCCTGTGCATTAGGCATTGCTGTGTATTGCTGGGGATTATTGTTTTGGTCACCAGACCCAGATTATAAAATAAAGAAAGCACTTTTTCAAATCGGATTACACTCTCTGTCTGTTTTGTTCTGTTTTGTCCCTTCTGCACCTGTCCATAATATATCACAAACATATATTCCTGTTTCTTTTTTTTTTTACTTATTACTTATCCTGCAATAATATATTATGTGTGCTTCTCTGTTGTGTTCTTGTGTAGATTAATTACCATGATCTATTCCAGAAAAAGATAAGTGTATTTCAGGCAGAAACAGCATAAAAGTAGACATCACGTTTTTTTTTTTTTTTTTTTGTTTTTTTTGTTTTAAATCCCTGGCATTGTATTGTCTACACAATAAGCAAAGTGGCAAAATACCCCTTTTATAAAGTAATATCACTACTATGGTCTGCTTATGCCTTTTGTTTAGATGTACACGCAAGTGAAAACTGAAATGTAACTTAAAGGGCTGTCAACTGGTTCCATAATTCCAGAACACTTTAAGACAGGTCAGTTTTTTTAAACTCGCCTCTAAACCACAAATGAATTGGTTTTAAATCAACAGGTAAAGTGTGTGTGAATTGCATGAGCGGCTCCAATAAAAGTGATGAATTGTTTAATTGCGGTGGCAATTATATCCGGAAAGCATCTAAACAGCAAGTATTAACCCTTAGCAGTCCTTTTATTCAGCGCTTGTCAGGCGTGTCAGGTTTATTTTACACACGCTGTTTAATTTTTTTTTTTTTTCTGAGTAAAACAGGTTTAAAAGGGCATTGAATCTCAACAGGACACTCAGTACAGCATCTCCAGCCAAGATGACTTGGATCGCATTATTGAGGAGTTTGGTGATAAAACGAGTGATCAGGAGAGAATTTATCAGTATGCACGTCAACAAAGTGGTATGTGAAAAATACAGCAAACAAGGGGTGAGGCTTGGCTGGAGATACAGTACTGAGTGTGCTTTTGCGATTCAGTACCTTTTAAACCTGTTTTACTCTGAAAAAAATATTTTAAACTGCGCATGTAAAATAAACAGCGCATGTGAAAATAAATTGGACCTGATGTGCTTGACAAGTGTGGAATAAATGGACTGCAAAGGGTTAAAATAAGTCCTGGCACAGGGTACTGGTAGAATTTCACCCCTGCTCCTCCTGCTCTCGACAACACTCTTTTTCTTTTTTTTAAGAATCATGCATCTGCAGTTTCTCCTATTAATTCTTCAGCTCCGCTTGCTTTTTCAACAAGCAAAGATTATCATGGAAGACCTATCAAATATTCTGGCAGGAGACAGCGTGTAATCATTTCAATTCCTCATTCTGCATTTCCAAAGGAGGCCATTTTTTACATATGTGCAGATTCTGCAGTGATGCTCATTCACATTCCATCTGCCCTCTCTCATCTAAATGGCAGCCCCTACAGCTGAAGCACTCCTAGAAATCAGGTCTCTCTTATCGGCTTTTCAGATGTCTGGCCTCCAGAAATCAAAAATCTTCCTCCTCAGTTTAAATCTACAGCCTAACTTGAAGTATTCCCTATTGTCTTTGGGGCCCATTTTGACAGAAAAAAAACAAGCTTAATCTTTTGTGATAATCAATCTATTGTTCATATTATTAATAAAGGATGTTCCTCTCCCCCTCTAACTATGCAATTTCTTCATCAGCTAGTCTGGATTCCAGTTATCAGTAATTTATTTTGAAAGCCCAACACCATCCAGGTATCTCTAATAACACTGGTGAAGCTCTTTCTAGTTTACAGATTGCGCAATTCAGACATCTCGCTTCCTCAGCTCAACCTTTCCCTCTACCAATTCCTTAAATCAGCAAACTGGTTTTCAACTAAATTTTTCATTTGCAATCTTCTGTCTTCAGCTCATTCTAAAGCTGTTTTCCTCCCTAATTGTATTCTCCTATTCATTCCATATAGGTGCAGCAACATCAGCAGCTAAAGTTTAAATCAACTAGCCCTTCCTCAGCGGTGGAATCTTACATTCGCTCTTCTCTCCTTGTTATTATTCCACTAAACAAAGTATTGCTAGCATGTCCGGAGTGGGGGCCATCTCTCCACCAGAGGTTTCCTCCCACAAAAAGGGGGATATATATATAGTCTATATATAGAGTCTCAGATTATTGTATTCATACAAGACAGACTGTTGTTCAAAAAGTATAGAAGAATTGTAAAATTTTACGTAAAAGAGGTGATCCAAGTCGTCTCTTTAAATTTTGTCATCCGGATAGTATCAAAATAAGATTATTTGGATTACAATGTGTAACGCTAATATATTTCAATGGTCCGGGGGCACACCCACCCCCCCCCCCCCCCCCTTATTTTATGTGTTTGACGTTATGTTTTCCCTTCGGACATCATTTCTATGTAGTGCAACTATGCGGTGATTATACGATTGTAGACGGTGGTACTTTTACAATAACAGCTAATTGTGTATTATATTATTATTATTGATACTAAGTTATTATTATTATTATTATTATTATTATTATTATTATTATTATCGATAACTTAAAGGCATGAACAGTGTACACTTAGAATGGTACAAATAACATTTTCCAAACTAAAAACTGAGTGAAGGGGTGACAGAATTGCCACACTATATGCAAAATGAGTGTATAAATTACATTTTTTTTAAATGAACGGATTTCTGGTTAAAAAGCTTAATTGTCGTAGATCACGTACATCACTTCCTGTCTCAACGACTAGATAAAGGGAACTCGTTAATCAAAATGCATATTAACAATATCAAGAAAAATGAATGGAAGCATAATTCGCTGTTATGGAAACTACTAGCGTACAGGGAGACGGCTCTCCCACCAGCGAGCAGCAGCCAAATGGAAATAAAAAAATTATAGGAATATTTATTTCATGTACAATTTGTAAACTTAATTTAAAATTGTGCATTTTGTCATGCAACATGTACATTTATTTAGAACACTTCACATATAAAATGCTGATTTATGATTATCTGGTGTGTGGGTAAAAATTTGACAGCACGGATTAAAAAAAAAAAAAAAACTAAAAAAACTTAAACCTAGTGGTAATTTACCCTCATTCAGAGGTATATCTTACCATAGCTTATTATATACAACTCTTTTAATGTGAACTTTGCCATCTTTTTTTGATTAAAGCTTGGCTGGAATATTTTTTTTTTATGTTAACATATTTTTGTATGTACAATAATAGGCTATAAAGAAATGTGTTTGAAGTGTCATTTGTTTGTAGTTATTGGTTATTATAAATGCATACCATGTAGGTAATATTTCACTATATATTTATTAAGCTTTTAATATTACGATAGAACTCCCTAACAAGGACACATTGCAAATCTGCAATCACCTGTAAGAGAACTTCCTTGTAATAGTATATCATTTTCTATACCAAGATTCGAGGTTACTCTTGGGTTCTAAGTTGTATAATTGTAAGATTCAACACCTGGAGGGGAGTAGAACAAAAGCCTTGCAAGAAGACAATTCTTTCAGTAGAGCCCTTGAAAGCAGCCCAAACAAAATTAGTTTAACACTCTCTTTTCTTCCTGTTGAGCATAATCTATACATTATCATGTATCACAGAGAAAGGGACATTAATCTGAATTTATATCACAAATCCAATCTCTGTCCTGCTGTGCACTTGTAAACTAAGTGTCTGCCCTTCAGAAAAGTAAAAGGGAGGTGCCATAACAGTGCATTGAACAAGGAATGGGAAACAGGATACTATATATGTTATTTGCTAAGAATGGCTAGCCAGCAGCTTGCTGGGTGATTATAAACGGAAAGGTTGCCAATCAATCTGCAGTGGGGGAGGTGTCATAACATTGCAGATGTGCAGACTCAGTTTCTTCCTATAAAGCAAGTTACATTATGTTTTTTTCTGTTAATTAGGAATGTATTTACAAGGATAGCATTTGCTGAAAATTGCTATAAATAGCAGTTACTTTTATTGAATACATAAATTGGAAGCGCATATTTGGAATCATTATATGTAAGGTAAAGGCAGGTAGGACACGGTTTTACATTTCCTATTTAATTCATGGAAAAATAAATATATATTTCAAATCATTTTAGCTGATGAATTGTGTGGTCATTATATTATACGAGAAAATGATTCAATACCAACAGCCAATTAGCTTCACTCAGACAGTAGATGCCCATTAGAACATAACGGCATCAACTGTGAATCAAACTTACAATCAATCCACACAAGTGCCAGCTTTTTCAATCTGACTTGTTGTATAGAAAGCTTGGTTCACATCTATTGATCAACAGTACTAAACAAAGAAACAATTGGTCCAAATTCATTTTTTATCCACCAAAACCAGACAATCAATACTTTGCACTGATGCGTACGTAATACAGATCCACAAAAAGGGAGACAAAAGTGAACCAGGTAACTTCTGACCAATTATATGCAAACCTATGTAAAACTATAATAAGATCCAAAATGGAACATTACCTCTATGGTAAAAATATCCTGGGAGACAGTCAACATGGTTTTAGGAAAGGGGGATTGTGATTTTTTTGAGGATGCAACATCGACAATGGATAATTGCAAAGCATATGGTTTATTTAGATTTCCAGAAAGCTTTGGACAAAGTTTCGCATGGAAATGCATGCGTGTGGCTCAAAATGGAGTGAGGTAACCAGTGGAGTATCACATCAGTATTAGGTCCTCTGCTCTTCCTAATCTTCATTACTGACTTAGCTTCTGATATAGTAAGCAAACATGTTGAAATTTTCAGATGACACAAACATAGGAGTGGCAAACACTATTGCAGCAGTAAAGGTCATTCAAAATGATCTAGATGGCATTCAGACATATGGCAAATGACATTTAATATAGGCAAGTGTAAATACTGCACATAGGCAATACAAATGTCCATTATAAATACCATATGGGAATCTATGAAAAAGATCTAGGAGTTTATTTTGACTCAGAAATGTCTTCATCTAACAATGTGGGTAAGCTATATAAAAAAAAAAGCCAACAAAATGTTCGGATATATAGTGAAAAGTGTTGAATTTAAATCAAGGGAAGTAATGTTAAAACTTTACAATGCATTAGTAAAACCTCACCTAGAATATTGTGTTCAGTTCTGGTCACCTTGCTACAAAAAGGATATTGCTGCTCTAGAAAGGGTGCAAAGAAGAGCGACCAGAATTATTCCTGGTTTAAAAGGTATGTCATATGTAGATAGGCTAAGAATTGGTTCTATTCAGTCTTGAACAAAGAAGACTCTTTGGCGATCTGATTTAAGCACTCAACCTTCTAAAAGGTATTGACAATGTCAACTCAAGGGATCTTTTTGATCTGAAAAAAAAGAAACAAAGACCAGAGGTCACAAATTGTGATTAGATAAAGGGGTATTCAAAACAGAAAATAGGAGACACTTTTTTACACAGAGAATTGTGGGAGTCTGAAATCAACCTCTCAGTAATGTTGTTGAAGCTGACACCCTGGGATCCTTCAAGAAGCTGCTTGATGAGATTCTGGGATCAATAAGCTACTAACAACCAAACAAGTAAGATGGGCCGAATGGCCTACTCTCGTTTGTAACCTTTCTTATGTTCTTATCAAAGCAATCAATCCTGTACCTGCAATGGCTGAATTAGCCAATCACAGCCTGTTAGCTCTACAGAGCTCAGCATCTTACAACAACAACCAACTGAGACACGGACAATTCAGTAATATTACTCCATTCAGATATCTGGCACTGACCAATAAAAAGTTATTTCTTAAATAAAGTTATTTGTTTTTTCCTCTCATTATGCATGTGAAGCTTTATAAACATTTTCTGGGTTATTTTCCTTAAAATGTTCTCCTCAAAAGGGTACTTGACAAATCATTACAAGGTCAAGGTAAATCTAGGTTTTAAAGTGTTGTTTTAAAAATATGATGAGAAAATATGTTTTCTAATAGCCTTCGGCTCGGGAACCCATCACTCAAGTCATGGTCAACTGCCAGGCGGTAGAGCATTCATCGACAGGCACTATCGCTTATGTAGATGCCCTCAAAGTTTCTTAATTTAGAAACTGCAAAATTAGCTTAGTTTTAGTTTCAAGCAGCACTCCAGTGCAAAACCCATAAAAACAGATTTCAAAATGTTAAAAAACAAACCAACTTTTCTGCATGCAGTGGAGCCTTATTTTGTAGTTTTTAGGCTATTTAGGGAGATAGGTCAGAAAGAATCTGTGCAGCACAGTGTCATGGTAACTGAGAAGAAAGGTTTCTTTACCACACAGCCTTAGTAAAGATATATATATATATATATATATATATATATATATATATATTATATATATATATATATATATATATATATCCTGTTTCAGGTGATTTAAAAAAAAAGACTTGAATGTCTGCAGATGTACAGTACCGTGCGTGAGAAGAGTCTTAATGGCTTTTCATCTGGTACAGCCTGACCAGTGGGAAACAATCACAGGGTTTACATAATTGTGAACCTTTCCCAAAGTCAGACAATAAGGACCAGTCAGAATGTATGGAGGCGCGACATGAAAGCTTGGGCTAAAGGGCTGTCACACTTTTATAAGTCTGACACAGCACTATATACTGACACACAAGTATATGGTAAAGGCATATGCAAACCTGAGTATATGATTAAATTAAATTAAATATTGCATTGTTTTTCCAATTAGATTTTGCATGGATTCTGGGATCTAAAGTCAGCAATGTATACAGTGTCCCCTAATACAATCCATGTAAAAGCAAAGCGCAAACCTTTAAGTTTAAAAACAGCATCATTGCTTTACAGTGATGTCATATTGTAGTAAATTGTATTCCAGACCAAGAGCAGATATGTATTTTTTTTAATTTTGTACTTAGTGCCACCCTGTAAAACACATGCTACATACTGTATTTTACAGTATATTACTGGATAGGTAACCTGTATGCATACATCTTTGTGATTACCCTCACAACATTATTTTGGCAATATCAGTTCTACATTTGAAATGCACAATATATTTTGACATATCATCATTAACAGTAGTCAAACGTATCATACACCAGAAGAAGAGTCTTGAAAGCTTGTGTTTTTATATCAAAATATCAGTATTAACTCTTCAAATCTATTATTATTGTTTTAAATGAATAATCATTAACTATTTACCTTATCCAGCAATATAATCCAAGCAATGCACAACCTAGCAATCACTTCCATGTCCAGAAAAGCGATACAGAGATCTTAATTCTTATTAATATAATATATTCAGTTGTGCAGTGGAAGCTCTAGGTGAAAAGCGTACAGCCTGCATGGTAATTCTGGTTAAAGATAAGTTAAAAACTTAATCAAGCTTTCCTGAATGAGTATGTCAGTGGTCCAGAGAAAGTGAATTTTACACATACAGTACCATCCAAATGGAGCATCTGATGTGCCCTGACTGGACCGGTGCCACAAGCCTTTAGTTTGGGACCGATTCCATCTTATCCCAACAAGAAATGTTTCTCTATTTCTTTATATTGTTATTGAATTTGTTAGCATTGTATTATACTGTTCTTAATAACAGGTTGTCATAATGAGCTTTAAAAGCCAGAGATAGGGGGCTAGGGGAGAGAGAAGCGCAAAATGCGTGAAACAGACAATAAGCAAAGAAATTACTTTTACTTTTGCCGGGTATTGCAAAGAACTGAGCGGGAGGTTGCATGCACAGTGCATGTGAACCATGGACAGAGCTTCAAGTCTACAGACTGCAGGTTCAAGTTAATCAAGAAAATTAACAGACAAGCAAATCATAACCTGCGTGTTAGTGCCCATGGCTGAAAACCTGAGCAAGGCAAGTTACATCTCCATGATTGATTCCTTGAGCCACAAGCACCAGTTGTCAAGAGCTACAAGTACTTTTACATCTAAGCAGTGAGAGTACAGCAGCTGAAGGAGTTCTATGAAAATCACCTAGAAGGACTCGCCTGGTCACCGTGCAACGCACTAGATCTCCAACGGTCAACAGTGGAACGTATCCTGTAGTTCTATCCTGCCTTGCAGTCCTACATTCTCTCCTAGGAGAATTGTCCCACAATCAGCAATCCTTTTTCCAACAGCCCCACGCCTGCACTTTGATATCTCTTCATCCATAATCAGCTCTCCTTTTTTAACGGCATCTTGAAGCTGGAGAGGCAAACCTGCATTGCTGTCCAAGCAGCTGGCGAAGTTGAAGACCTCACCAAGCTTAAAGAGAGGAAGGCTTCATGTAGCATGTAAAGAGCTTCTACAACAGTATCTGGAGTAGTGGAATTCTCTGAAGCTGTATCAGAAGTTTTCCTGGATTCTACTCAAGCAGCCACCAGCATGGGCAGCAGTGGAAGAAATGCTGTCTATCATAACCAAGCAAATTAACATAGAAGGGGAGCTCTCAATTTTGCCACACCCCCCACCACTTTTAAAAGTGAGGGGGTGTGGCAAAGTTGTTTATTGTGTACAGGTGCAGAGGTGATGCAGTGCAGGAATAAAACAGACAGAGATTGTAATCCAGTATGGAAAAGTGCTTTCTTTATTTTATAATCCAGGTCTGGTGACCAAAACAATGATCCCCGGCAATACACAGCAATGCCTAATGCACAGGGTAAATAATAATGGGTTTGCAGTCCCAAACAATAAACACAGATATCTCTCCCACAATATACAAACACAGTCAAAAGTCCTGGGTGCTTGCTGTAGTGCTCGTGGTGGGTGACACAGTTTAATGCCTGACAATAGTGTAGTGCTGTTCCAGGTTTTATGCCCCCCTTATGTACTGTCACCCATGACCCCTTGTTAAATGAGTGCAGCTGCCTTTACAATCTGCGGCTGCTACGTCGTTTCCCTTCCGGGTCAATAGGTTCTTACAACGGAGTCTTGCCTTCTTCCAGACTGACGACTTCCCGACTCAGGGAACTGTCAGGCCAGCCTGTCTAAAGAACTCTGTCCTCGCTGCTTAGCACCCTCACAACCAAGATTCATGGTATTTCTGTCACAAGGGGCCAATTTTGGAAAATATGTACGGTTCAATGTTGCAATTCCATAGCAACTACCTGTCTTTGACAACTCAAAGTGTTTCCTGCCATAGTTCTTGTGTCCTAACACATCGATCTGGAGGACGTGGAAGACAAAGATTTGAAATTTCAGCAGAACAAATAAACTATTGTGTGTCTTTAGGACTGAGTTGGCAAAACATAGCCAGATGTTTTGGAATTAGCAGAAGAACACTTTATCATCATAGACTAAGAACTGGTATTAAACCACATGAATTTTCTGTGTTGTCTCTGAGATCCTGGCCCAAACGTCTAATGCGGAGGAAACTTCTGTAATAGGCTGTCTAAGATCTCATGGCCTCCGTGTCCAACATTGGCGCATTCGTCAGTCTTTTCAACACCTCGATCCAGTTGGCAAGGCTTTCCGAAGGAGGCAAGCAATTTGAAGGCGTGCTTACAACGTGATGCCCAAACCAGCTATGGTGAATATTACATTTCTATTTACATTGAGATACTGCCCACAGTAAATCACTCGCACAGACAGTGTATACAACTTCAACAACTTTAGTAACTCTTTCCTCCCCCTACTTACAAATTTAGTCTACAGGGGAGCGCTGTTATATAGAACTCTTAACATACAATATTCATTATGCTGTCACACCAGTGTTTTCTCAACCCTGGTCCTGAAGGACCCCACTAACAGTTTGCTTAATTAGAATTTTTAAATGGTTTTGCTTATACAATGTTGAAGATTTCAAGTTACTTAAAAATATAATTTTAGACATAACTTGAAAAATCCAACTCTTTAGAGCTAAAAATAATTCAAAGCTCTGATTAGACAAATTATTAGTTCAAGTGAGGGTTCAAATAAATAATTGAGAGCTCGGTTGGAACAAAAACCAGCAGACAGGGGTACTCCAGGACCAGGGTTGAGAACCACTGCATAAACTTTCAGCCATATTCTTTTAACTTTTACCGACATGCTATGTTAACATCAGGTTTTTTTTGTAATGCGAAAACAACAAAAATAAGTTGGTAAGTGACACTTAAATTCGCCAGGATGATAATTTAAGAGTTACTAAACAAAGTTTAAATGTTTTGATCTTTATTTTCTAACATTAGGAGCATGTACTTCCTTTTTCAGAAAAGGGATGATAAAATTAACACAATGTATGGTTTTAATGAATATGGTCCATTGTCTTTTAAAAATACTTTAAAACCATTTTTTTTTTAATGTTAATCACTTCCTATGACAGAATAAGGCCTATCTTCTTTTCTCCTCCCCTGACCTTGTAATATATAAGATTGTCTGCTTAATATTAACATCAGCATATTAAAATGCAATCTCTGCATTTTCCGTTTCTTTTTAGGCATATAGACAGCAGTCATAAACTAATTGCCTGGAGAATGTTTTTTCTTGGCTGTACTGATGGATACAGTCGTACAATATTATATTTGCATTGCCTCAACAACAACAGAGCATGAAGTGTTATCAATCTATTTGAAGAAGGTGTTAGAAGATATGGTCTGCCATCAAGAGTACAGGAGGACCAAGGTGTGGAGAACTTTCAAGTTGCTAGGTTTATGCTTGAAAGAAGAGGCCTTAATCGAGGTAGCTTTATTACTAGAAGAAGTGTTCACAATCAAATAATTGAGTGTTTATGAGCAGAAAGTAGAGTAGTTATTGCACACTACAGCAATCTCTTCCAGTTCATGGAACAGTACATTCTGGATGCAAATAATGAGGGGCATTTATTCAGTTTACACTTCATCTCTCTCCCATGGATTCAACAATCACTTATAGGGTTACCATGGGCTCTCAACACAAAATGGCTATTCTCCTCTCCAGCTTTGGTATTTAGGAATTATTAATCAAATTCTTTCAAATAGTTCCACCATCAATGGTACATATAACAATGTCCTCCAAGATTTTGGAATTCTGATCCCTTGCCATAACACTATTGTAGTTCCGAAAACATTGTTGATGAAGAACTACACAGATTATCAAATCATACTGTTTGCAGGAATATTTTAAGACATGTTTAAAGTCTTTCTGGAGAAAGTCCTTCTCACTCCAAATATGGTTCATTACAAGTAATTTTGCCACTTAGGACAGATTATGTGTAGAGTATTTTTTGGTTTATACAAAATATCCTTTGAAGAAAACACTTCAATATTTTCAACATTTTTTTTCATGTTTTCAAGTTTGTTCTTGCACTCATTTTGCCTATATGGGCTTGGGATCTTTTGAAAGGATTTTAAGTTTCATGTTTAAAATTGGAGGTGTTTGCTTACACTACATAGTTCCTGCATGACATAAAGCAAACCAAATTATGTATTTTATTACATGAAATGGAACTATAGTGTAAGGAAACACCAATTTTATTTAACTTAACCATGTCTTTGACATTGTTTTTGTCTAATGCAATATGATCCATTTAAAAAAAATAATGAAGTCACAGAATGATTTGTAGCTGTCCAATGAATACAGTATAGTGAGCAGGCTCAGTCTGAACCTCAGACTCACTGGATTGAGTACGGGTATGTGAACCAGGTAGCATGCAGTCTGCCACCACCTTTAATACCCAGGGAAGTCTGGTAAGCTGTACTAAAAGAAGGTTGATCAGAGTGAGGCGGAAGGAATAAGGGATAATAAAATAAGTGTTAATTATAAAAGTATTTATTTTTGAAAAACCACCCACAATTCACGTACAGCCCGTGGAGGGCGCAGGAGGGACAGCCCCAGATGCCCTTGGCCCAGACCAACAGAGTCCCCCCTCCTGAATGTGCGGAATAAAGTTAAGTAACTCAAAATTGAAAGAACATAAATTAGTAAATCAATTAACAGGAAAATACAAACAAAATACTTACCACGCCAAACAGTGAAATTCAAAATCAATATAAAATCCCTCTACATAAAATAAAATACCCAAATATAAAACAGACAAGGGCCACAATTAGTCTGCACCAAGCACTCCAGCAGAAATCAGGAGCCGCCCACACATGCCTCCCACTGACCAAATAAATAAGCCCTCCCACTTTATTAACCTGCAGTACTCTAATATAGAGTCAGCTGAAATTCAGTGGATTTATTAAAGTGCAACAGGAGAGGGGGGGAGGCCCGTTTCTCTGCCCGGGTAAATCAAATTCAGAAAGAAAGTCCCAGACCATGAGACACAGCTACAGCAGCCTTTATCCAGCTTTCAGATACAGCAACCCTGTGCCACTGTTGAAGTCCAACACTGTAAAACCACTTCAGCACTGTCTCGCTCACCAAGCAGAACAAGCACAGTCTTCTCTCTGTCGACCCTCAGCACACACCCGATAGGTAACAGCGCTCTCCACACCTCTCTCTCCTATTCACAAAGCAGCTGATTTAAATAGACATCTTGTGGCAAATAGCACAAAATATCATGTGTGTTTAATTAAGTCTCGAACAAGGTAAGGGGGGTTGTCAATACATAACTAACTAAAATCCCTCAATCTGTACAGATTTGTGCTGCAATGCAGAAATGGTTCTAGGAGAGCGGAACATGTATTCCTTCTCCATCTCCATTAGGATTTGAGATAATTTGAACTTTGTTACTATACAATAATCAAATAGCAAAATGTAACTGTCATCTACCAGTTTGAAAGAATCTGCTGGAAATATCCAGGGTAAAGTTTTTCTTTGATAAACAGTTATGTGTAAAATAAATTATATGTCCGGAAACAAATAAAGAATTTAAGCCACCCATAAATCAAAATGTACAAACCCAGTACTTGTTGGTTTTATGTGTGCCAGGGGCTCATTACTTGTTCTCACTTAAAACCCAACATCAAATACTAAATTTGTAATTTGCAACCTGTGGGTAGGTTGGGGTTTGATGAAATCTAGGCCTATGTATTTTACAAAAAGAAATCAGGAACAAATGAAAACATTTCAACTTGATTTCCTACACCCAGTCAAAAAAGGATACTCATATATATGTAAAATGAATGCACACATATTGGCATTAAAGACATTTTCAGCTCCTGAAAAAGTTAATGCCAGTATGTGTGCATTCACTTTGTTGTTAGCAATTAGCCAACCATAGAACTTAAGCTGAGTCAATTGTAATGGCCATTTTTACTTTCATTTATCATTTTACATATAAGAATATACTTTTTAAACACAAAGGAAGCAAACATCAACAAGCATTACCAGTTTTATGCTTGGGGTCATGGGATATTCTTGTCCGAAACCTTGAGTGTTGCAAAATGCAACCAATTTTTGCTTTGAATTCTTCATATGTCTAATGGATACATACCTTTAGACAGTTTATTCATGACTTTGTGACTGATAGTACCCCTGGTTGTATTGTTTCAGTTTCATGGAGAAATTCAATTGTTGGCGCAGGAGAGAATCCATATGGAGAAACGTTGTCTGCCCCTGTTGCAAATGCTAGAATCGATTCCATAGTCACTGATGCCTTGTTTTCTGCAAAATAAAGTTGGTTAACCTTGGTTACGATCACTGCTTAAAAACAAACAAAAAACATTAAACTCTATGCAATACACTACCTTTTTTACACTACAAAAATACACATTCATAATAAACAAAATACCATTAGAAAAATTGAACACAGGATAATGTTAAATGCTTTTGGTCAGGGGTCGGCAACCTTTGTCTCTTCAATTCCACTGCAGGACTTTGATTCAACAACAAGTAAATGCGCTTAATTGACCCTTATTACTCAATTACCCCTGCTGCATAAGAGAACTTTGTGATACGGAAGCAAATAGAGAAGAGCTTTCTCTCATTTTTTCTGCAGTAAGCTTTTCATGCTTGTGAAAGAGAAGTGGTGAAAAGACAACAGGAAATGTCTGAACTTGCTGAAGGAGCCCCAGTGTTTTTATACCTAGAAAAAAAGGAGGACAACACGTTTTCACAATAACAAATAAAAAATGCATAAAATGTTAGTTTATAAACTAGGACAAAAGATTACAAAAACCCATGGAATACATAAATCAAAGTAAATCTCAGTCTATGCCAAGACAGGACAAGCAGTGTAGGCAGAATATAACTTCAGCAGGTGTAGACTGACTGGCCCAATCCTATGTGTGTGTGTGTATGTATATATGAGAGAAAGAGAGATATATAGATGTGCACTCACACATAAAAGTTTAATCGCAATACAAATAAAAGTCCCCTAAACTAGATTAATAAAACCAAACTGAGCTGCAAAATCTGTGTTTATTCACATTCCTATTTATAATCAAAAGTGGTATTCATGTAACCACAGTTACCACAGTTATTCAAAGTAATAAAACATGTTATAACCTTGAGAGGGTTATTCCAGACAGTAGGGCAGTATTGAAAATGAAATGGAAATAATATATATATATATATATATATATATATATATATATATATATTGCCAATTAAGTCTGTGAACTAATATTGTGGGTATTTTGCTGTGCAGTGAGAAAAATAACTAATTGTTTTGGTTCTCA
Organism: Polyodon spathula; assembly: GCF_017654505.1. Taxonomy (NCBI): domain Eukaryota; kingdom Metazoa; phylum Chordata; class Actinopteri; order Acipenseriformes; family Polyodontidae; genus Polyodon; species Polyodon spathula. The sequence continues at coordinate 22,146,915 of NC_054539.1, forward strand.
TTTATTAAATTCCATGTAATAGAAAATAGTATGGCAACATGAAAAAGAAAAAAAAAAAACCTTGAAAAGTGTGAGGGATTTCTGAGTAATGTACCTGCATTTGTATCCCCTTGTTTGGCTTGCTTGTAGGTATAGATCACGATGCATACGCATCTTAATCTGGTCTGATTACTTTTTGCTGTTATATATAATTTCCCACACATCAAAGAGAGCTCTTTTTTTCACTTGCCATTTTAGAAACTGTCGGTGCTAAATTGGTGCAAAGCAAAACACGCTGTTATACTTTTTTTTCAATTATGTCATTTCTGGCAGATGCAGACATGGATTTTTGCCTTCATGTACATTTATGTGTCCCAGTACTTACACTTTCACTACCACCATGTACTGCAGGCTACATGAATTACATTTAACAAGGCTATTGAAATGTGAATATGCTATTGAAGTATTTTTAAATATAGATGTACTGCTCAGGCCATCTTATTTATTTTTTAAAGCTCACTATTGAGGCTGCTCCAGTGACCGAAAGGTAGATGAAAGTAAGTAATATGATTTATTGACGTAAGAAATTTATTTCATGCTTTTTAGATAATTGCATGTAAACAAGGTATGTCTGAAGTTGTGAATGAACCATTTTTGGTGTTTTTTATTTTTATTTTTATTTTTACAAATGCCTCTCATCTGTCATCTAACATAAATACCATGGGCAGGATTTTCAAAAAGGTTAGCCATCTATGTATATTGGTTGAAATTTATTTTCTCATCTCTACTTTTGTATGTATTTTAGTAGGCTAGAAATGTATTGTAGGCTATAAATAAATATGTTTGAAGTGACATTTGTATTTTTTGTTGTTAGTTATTATACATGTATACCATGTATGTAACACTTCATTATACATTTATTAAGCCTTTAAAATTCCTATAGAACTCCCTAACCCAATGCACAATTTGTTTATAATTAATCATGCATTTTCTCTGCTATTCTTTGCTCGCCTCCGCAATAAATAAACTCAACATGATTAGAAGTAGCCATCGAACACTTACAGTATCATAAGAACATTTTATATGCATACAAACCTGTGAAGGTCAAAGTGTACATTGTACATAGTGTGGGAGTAGTCTGACAACGTTACAAATATGTTTATGCAAAATCCATGTCAATGATCTCGATTGCATTCCTAGTGGATCTGTGTGCCTGTGGCAGAGCAAAGCTCTGCCCTTTAAATTGGCAGGGATGGGGTTAACTTCCCCTACCTGCCTGGGTTTATTATGTTCAGGTGGCTGGGGTTGATTAGTTAATTAGGTTGATTAACAATCAATCAGCGCCCAGCCACCTGATATAAAAGGAGGCCTCTGCTTCTCATTTGGGGAGAGGGAGCTGAGGAAGCAGGTTGGGTTTTTTTTTTTTTTTTTTTTTTTTTTTTTTTTTTTTTTTTTTTTTTTTGGTTGTTTAGAAAGTTTGAATCCAGTGAAGGCATTGCCCAGCCTGGAAACTGTTATTTTTGTAAGTTTTGCTTTTTATCTTTTTTGTGTTTAAATTGCTTTGTTTTGGCCCTTGTGCCCTTTCATTTTGTGTTTATTTATAATAAAATAGTTATTTTTTTGAACTGCAGTCTGTCTCTGGGCCTCTATCCACTCGCCAGCCTGCCACAGTGCCCTATTGTACATCTGTTGTTTGTTCTTGTGTGGATTAAACACAGGTATCAAAAGCCAAGAACGCATTGCAAATCCGCAATCACCTAAGGAAACTTTATTGGATCTAATATGCCATTTTCTATACCGAGATTTCATTTATCCTTAGGTTTTTATTTGTATAATTCAAATAAAATACACAGTAGAGGTCAGCTGTCCTATAATGTACATATTCACAGTTCAGATAGGCTACAGTTACATTGATAATTTCTTGGTAGTAACATTAGACTCTGTGCAAGTAATGGTATGTCATTTTAGCAATACAACAAACCTTCCATAAGGTTATAAATGGTTAAGACAAGTGAATAACTCTCATTCACAATCACAGGTATAGAAAATATTTTTAATATTTTCATAACTACAAATATTGAATTATCTAGGTAGTCTGTAAGATATTATTTCTGGTCCTGTACACTCTCTCTCTCTCTCTCTCTCTCTCTCTCTCTCTCTCTCTCTCTCTCTGTCTGTATTGTCGGTGTCACAGCCGCGGTCTGTTAAATGTCTGTTTCAAGGTGAGTTATATACTCTTTCACTAATTAAAACCTTCCTTTTCCAAGTGCAAATTAACTCCTGATAAATTATGACAATTAACACGGATTTGCTTTTAAATTCCCACGCAAACAAAATAAATAGTTGAAGAAGCACTGCTCGTTAAGATATTAACATTATTTTGTAAATCAACATAATTTCGGAAGCCACTTTAGCATGATTATTTAATAATGAAGTAGACATAACGACCGCTTGAAAATGCCAAAATTAAAACTACATACCGATTTGTTGATTAACACTGGAGTTATCATTTACTGCCCATAGTATGTAAGAGGTAAGACTTTTGTTAACATCTGCATAGTTCTATATCTTTTTATATATTCAAGACGGGCCTTCTTGGCATACATATGTAAGTCTGTCTAAGCTTAGGCCAAGGCAATATGTTACATAACTTTAGTTTCCCAACCTGGTCTGACTATGTGGCATGATAATGTAAATAGCCCAATCTCATGCAATGTATCATCAGCAGGGATCCTAGTTTTCCGTAATAAAAAGAAAGAAAAAATCAGATAAAAAAATTTAACCAGTGTCATCAATCAATCAAAAGATAGTTTAGTTTATCTCCAAGTTTTGAATTCTGGATGGCTATTGCCAAATCCATTGACCTAATCGTTTTCGGCATCTTTAACGCTTGTTCAGTAACAACAACGTACTTTGATCCTGTTACAAGGGTCCAACTTAGTAGGTTGTGACAAGTTCCGTATCAGGATTTATAATAAGGGGGTCAGAGTATAACTTTTGATTCCTCATTTTAAGCAAATGCCAAAGTAAGCTAACGACAGACAGATAGAATTGTGTATAACTTACCATTTTAAAATGTTCTGAAATTGTGAAGTAGACAGGGTATATGTTGTTGGGCATGTTGTTGTTAGTATGAAGAATCAATCGTTTTGTTTATTTTGAATAAGATTGACAATTATTTCAAATGAATTCAAAAAAATAATGAACTATATTGATTTAAAATATTTTAGATGAAAAAAACATTCTACAGCTTACACGGTTTAGGGGTGTAATGCCCTCAAAATAACCTTGCTAGACTTTTAGCTGATTGAAATAATTTACATAAACCTTAAGCATTGAATGAGATAGTTATTTAAAGACTCCTTTTAAAAATGTTGTGTGGAAAAAACATAACAATCAAACTGAAAGCTGTGTTCCTGTGTAGACTTCCCATAGCCTGATAAAGCTTCTTAAGATACAGGCTATGGAATCTGAAGTTTGCCAAAAAGCACTTAAAAGGTCCACAAGACTTCTGGAACAATGTTCTCTGGACAGACTAGTCAAAGGTAGAACTTTTTGGCCTCAATGAGAAACGTTATGTTTGGCGAAAACCAAACACTGCGTTCGAACAGAAGAACCTCATTCCAACAGTCAAGCATGGTAGTGGGAGTGTGGTGGTTTGGGGCTGCTTTGCTGCCCCAGGACCTGGACGGCTTGCCATCATTGACACAACCATGAATTCTGCATTGTATCAAAAGGTTCTAGAGGAGAATGTCAGGCCATCCGTCCGTGAGCTGAAGCTGAACCGAAAGTGGGTCATGCAGCAAGACAATGATCCTAAACATACAAGCAGATCTTCAAAAGAATGGCTGCAGAAGAAGAAATTCCGCATTTTAGGCCTAGTCAAAGCCCGGACCGAAACCCCATCGAAATGCTGTGGCAGGACCTGAGCGAGCTGTCCATGCAAGGAAGCCCTTAAATGTCACTGAGTTGAAGCAGTTCTGTAGGGAGGAATGGGCCAAAATTCCTCAAAACCGATGTGAGAGACTGACCAACAGTTACAGGAAACGCTTAGTTGAAGTCATTGCTGCTCAAGGGGGTGCCACCAGTTACGAAATCTAAAGGTTTACATACTTTTTCACACATCAATATTGAATATTGAATCATTTGTGGATAAATAAATGTTGAAAAAAATATCATGTTTTTGTGTCATTTGTTTAATCAGGTTATCTTTATCTATTATTAGGACTTAAATTAAGATCTAATAACATTTTAGCTTTGAAATATGTGAAAATCCTAAGGGATTTTCAGTGTGTGTGTGTGTGTGTGTGTATGTGTGTGTATATATATATATATATATATATATATATATATATATATATATATATATATATATATATATATATATATATATATATATATATATACACACACACACACACACACACACTGTGTATCCTTTATTTGCAGTGAAAATGGTATCTCCTGCACGTTTAGTTTTCATTCCCTTTGCAAAATAAGGATCTCAAGCCTGACATTTTTTCATGAATGGGTAATCATACTCATCTGTAGATTTGATTTGGACAATCCACACAATATCCTTTTCATCTATGAAATGTGAAAGATGCATTTTATACCCTAATCACACAATCTAAATATGCATGATCATCAATTCTTGGACAAAATTAAGTAAATTACAATCGTGTTGTTTCACTGCATGTTGATCAAGCATTATTTGTGTGAATCAGGTCAGGTATTAGTAGCACAAAGGCAGTGAGATTTTTTAGAGTTTGTTTTATTTTGTACTGGGCTTCGGTACCGATAGCCAGGTAGGTCTTCTGTAGAATTCATGCAAAACAAGTACCACTGCTTAAGTATTTCTTTGTTACTTGGGGCCTTGAAATTGTAAAATTAAAGTAGAAGAGATATCCTTTTCAAATTGCTTAGGTGTGCTCATAACTTAACTGGCTTTCTCTATGCAGCTCTGCCACTGTCTACCTACTTTACTGTCTGATTTAATAACCCCACAAAAAGACTTCAGGATTAAAGTATCGAAAATGGCCCCATCTTTGAAGGGCTGAAACACCTTGTGGGACACGAGTTAACAAATTGACCTTTGGTGGGCTTGTAGATGAGGATTTGAAGGACTTGTGGTATAATAGTTGACTTGGTAATCTGTCTCCTTCACAGTTTAATAAATGTACAAACATGAACAACATGCATTTATGTTGTTTTGGTTATATTGTACAATATTAGCAAATACTTTGAGTTTAAACCAAGAGAAACCATAAAACATGTGTAAATAAATAAATCCATAAAACTAAACATGTGTATAATCTTTATATGCAAGTGTGGTCCAGTGGTTAAAGAAACAAGCTTGTATCCAGAAGGTTCCCAGTTCAAATCCCAGCTAAGCCCCTGACTCATTGTGTGACCCTGAGCAAGTCACTTAACCTCCATCTTTTCAGGTGAGATGTTCTTGTAAGTGACTCTGTAGCTGATGCATAGTTCACACACCCTAGTCTTGTATCTTGTAAAGCGCTTTGTGATGGTGGTCCACTATGAAAGGCGCCATATAAAGATTATTATTTGTTGCCATCTTTAAAAATGGTTTCTTACAAAATTCTGAGACAAGCATTCATGGGCTATAGATGAGCGTTTGAAGGACTTATGATGAAATAATTGACTTGGTAATCAATCTGACCTTTTACCAAGTCAATTATTTTACCACAAATCCTTCAAATCCTCATCTATAAGCCCACCAAAGGTCAGTTTCTTAACTCGTGACCCACAAGGGGTTTCAGAGATGGGGCCATTTTTGATACTTTCATCCTGAAGTCTTTTTGTGGGGTCATTAAATCAGACAGTAAAGTAGGTAGACAGTAGCAGAGCTGCATACAGAAAGCCAGTTCAATTATGAGCACACCTAAGCAATTTGAAGGTGATCTATCTTCTACTTTAGAAGAACATGCTTTTAAAAATCACTCTGGAATTTGACAATCAGACCATTTTTCAATTTCAAGACCCCAAATAACAAAGAAATACTAAAGAGATGGTATTTATTTTGCATTAATTCTACAGAAGACCTCCCTGGCTACCTGTACAGAAGCATTCATAGGGCTACTGACATTCTAAATATCATTTTAGATCCTCAAAATCACTCCAAAATGAGACGCATTTCAAGGATAATTAACCCCACACCCCACACACACAAAGGGGGTGTATCTCAGCAAATCTTCATCATTGAGCTTAAATATTTGGCCTGGTTTCATACCTGACCTGTGTCTTCCACGACACAAAATATAAGCAAAATCTAAATCTTGAGGTGGGAAGCTGTGATTGAGTTGACACGGTGTGACTCAACAAACAAAGTAAGGGTCAATTAAACTTTAGCACAGCACATTAAGGAATCTCCTTTGTGCTATTAGTGAATTTTAATAGAAACATTTGACAAATAATTACATTTAACCTTGGAGATATAAAAAAAAATACGGAGAAATTAACTCGGATGGCCACAATTTGGTTAGTAAAATTGGAACGCAATACTGCTTTAATTATTAATACTTTGTTATCATGCATGATATCTGAAATATTAACATAGTCACTCCTTAATTATCATAAAATAATACCCATTGGCACGACACTTACTGTGTTGTAAAAAACTGTATCGAGGGATTTTTTTCAGGAATAATAGTTCTACAGTCATAACACTATACCTCTATTTTCATTGTAAATGCAGTCGATTTATAAAAGTTGAAAATATAAGTTTTCCCAAAAAATCACTGTCTGTAGCAGTGGTGCATAACTTGTCTAATGTGTAATATTGCATTTATCTTTGTTTTCATAACAGCTTCAGCTACTGACTTTTCAAATATAAAAAGAAATCACTGTCGCAATGTTTACTACATGTGTTGCTTGGGGACCTTCTTGGCTGCCTGTCTGCCTGCTCCCCAACCCCCAAAAACAAGAGCATGGCCCACCCAGTGTGAGAGCTGGAATCACGTCTGAGTGATATTCTGGGCAAGAGAGCTCTGTGTGTGTGTGTGTGTTATTTACCTAGCAACTGAATACCAAACTCATCTCTCAAGAGAGTTTTGATAACCCATAATTCCTTTCTGTCACGTGGTCTCACACCTACTTGTCAGTTTTTTTTCCAGCATTGCCTTGGATATAAATTTAATCCATTGGCTCGGAGTAGAGATTTAGCTGAAACACAGGTGGTAAGATTTCCTAAATAAAAATAAATGGTCAGACATGGTTGAAAAATAACCCTTTTATTATCAGACTGATGTTTTACTCTTACAGGTTTTATGAGATGTACTCTTCTTCTATAATGTATGATGGTGGTGTAATAATGGCATGCCCCCCGTCCCCTTATGAGCAGAAATTGCAAAACTTGTTACACACGTGTCCTGATCTGGAATTTTGCTTGGAGGAGTACAACCAATATATTTCTTAATCCATTATGCCATTACTTAAGGGAATCGTCATTTGTTAAAAACCCACGCAGTAACCTTCATTTAGTACTATCTGTTCCATGCAATACTTAAACTGTGTATCCTTTAGCAAAATAGCATTTTATCAACTATTGAATAATATGCAGCAGACCAACACCACAATATGACAAACAGTATCCCGGAAGGACAGTGCCAAACTAACAAATCTATACTACTTTGGATTGTTGACAGCAAGACAATAGCAAACTAACAGCAAAGGCTTGCACTCAGTCAAACGTCAAACTTGTATTACATTACAAAAAAACAGCAGTCCACAGTCAGGATGCATGCTTTGTAGAACCATCAGGGGTTCTCATAAGGGTGTTTGATGAACATGTCACGGTATATGCAAGTGGTAGAGTGGCCAGGTATTTATAGTGGTCAGCAGGCAGAAGGGAGACTCAGGACTAAAGAACTGCCAAGTTTATTTTTCTTAAATCAAAATTATAAACAAAAACACAACTCACAGAGCCAAAACAAAAAGGTTAAACAAAACATGAACACAAAATGAAACAGAAAATCCCTCACCCAAGTCTTCCACTGTCAAAGTGAGTTTTTAAATAAAAAATACAGGACAATTTGTGGCAGCAAACCTCCCTGTTCCCAGCTCCCTGGTAGTCTCTCTCATGGAGCTTTGGGCTTTCTTTTTATAGGATCTGGCTGTTCCCAATTAACACCAATTATTCCATTAGGAACAACCACATTTTCACATTTTTTTGGCAGGGACAGGAATTAACCCCATTCCTACCAGCCACCACCAAAACACACACAAATTCCCACACTATTCACAGGCAGAGTTCTTGATCTGCCACAATGCCATCATTATTAATTGGTTTATAATGTTAAAATCCGTTGATAAGATGAAAGGAAGGGTTATTATGAAGCATGTTTCTTATGATTTTCCTTTGATAATCCTATAACTTTGCCTTGATCAAAACTGAAAGCTTAACCCTTCTGTTATTACTCAGAAAAGCTTTGATATGCAGGCATGCTTCCAGTGATGGATAGTTTTCCCAAATGCCCTTTCCTGAATCCCTGATCTGATCACGAATGGCGTGGCTTTGTTAATTGCATTCCAGAGTTAAGTACTGTTTACATGGGAAATTGTAAAAGTTGGGTTGTTACCACTTAAATTTGGTTAAGCCTCCTTTATATTGTTAGTTGCTGTGTGACTTAACATAGGGAAGGGTCTTCAGTTAAACAGAAGTATCTCAGTTATGAATTTCATCTGTATGGTACGTATGGTTGTCATTGCTACTGTGGTGTTCACCTACCTGATTTTTCTAGTGTTCAATAAAAATAAAATACCACAGAACTTAACAGCTTACTACCATTGCCTTTAATTTGCTTATGCTTGGTATTTTGCAGCTCAGTTTGGTTCCTGTATATGAAATCTAGTGAATAAGAAGCAATGTTTTCTTTAGTCGGCCTGTGTATCATTTTGTTTGCAGTGACATTTGCTTTCAGAAAATGTAGGCCTTATTTCATTATGACATAATTACATTCCCTGACAAATGGGGTCTGTGTTTCTTTGACAACAAGTGCCCAGTGCAATTAACAGTACTAAATGATTCTGAAAGAACAACAGTCAAAAGACTCCCATCTTTTTTACAAAATGACATTCAAGTTGCTGATAGATGTACAGACAGCAAAATAATTTTCACCGGCTGTATCATATGAAAAAAAAAGTGATGGATGATGATTAAACAAAAATTTTCAGCTGACAGCTTTCTTCTGGAAATTATGTATCTTGTAAATGTCTGTTTACAAGACCTACCAGCTGAAACAGTATTTTCTATCTTTCCTGTGTACAGTTTAATTACCTTTCCTTTCTATTTTAATTCATTTATCATTACTGTCTTGACAAAATTATTAGTTTTCTTGAAGAACATTTGTATTTTGTGTCCTTCAGTAGGTTTGTGTAGCAAGGTTTTTTTGGAATACTTACATATTTATAATAATTATTCAAACAAATCAGTTTTAATGGAATGTAGTATTCTTTGTTTACATGCAGACAGAACTATTTGGAACATGACTTGGCTTAGGTATTCACAGAGCCAAGAAAAGGTCTTGAGAGGATGTCAGCAGATTTGGAACAGTAGTTTGGAACAACGTGTTTACATAAGCAAGTATTCCCATTCAAAATAATAATACAATCGCTACAGCTTAGAACAGGTGCGTTTGTATTAAAGTGATTCATCCACAGTAAGAGATGGCTTCTTCTTCTTCTTCTTCTTCCATCAACTTCAAACTGCTCCTGTTCACATGCAGTGTAAACAATCAACATGAAACTTGATAGGTATCATCCCATGTAGCTTACAGTTCAGAATCAAAAAAAGATGGTGGCCTGATGCATTTTTTGGAAAAACCTTTCAAAATTTCCTTCTTGGGAAATGGTGACCCGATTAATCTGAAACTTCGTATACATCATCAGCAACCAAACCCATTGCTGCGATAAATTTTACTATAAAAATGGCTAACACCAAATTGGCCATAACGCGCCCCATACATCACACTGCTTCTGTTTGCAAATAGTTTAATCAACTAACTTTAAACGTGGTAGGCATCATCCTGGGGACAATGGAATTCAAATATGGCAAAATGGTGTTCTTTTGTAAAACAAGACGGCCGCCAGATCTACATCTTGTTAAATTTAAAACTGCTTCAGTTTAAAAACAGTTTACTTGATTAACTCCAAACCTAAAACCATCATCTCTGTATCAGTACAATTGACTGGTAATTCAAAAATGGTGTTTGTATGTGAACCAAGATGTCCACCTGACACATTTCTTTAAAAACCATTCAAAATCTTTGGTCAGATGTAAAACTAGTGTATAACGCCTTACAGTGCATATAGGCTTATGGTTACTATACAACACCTTTAGGAACTCATATTTGCTCTATTCAAAAATTACCTTGATTGTGACCTTTGACCACTCCTTAAAGTTAAATGTAAAATTAGCTTTAAAGTTATAAAGCATCAGGAGATAATGAACTAATGCAGTATTTTGAATTAAAACTGCTCCATAAAACTAAAAATCTGTTTCTGACACTTGTGCTGCAATGCTACAGCGTGCCAAAATTTTCAACTGTTGCTGAGCTTGGAAGCCATAAAACTGCCCAGCAGTTCTAATTATTATTATTGTTGTTGTCACTGTTGTTGTTATTGTTGTTGCTGCTGTTGTTGTCGTTGGTGCTTATTGTATTGTAATTATGATCAGCAAAAAGTCCCATGATTTAAAATGCAGGGGGGACGAAAACCATCTGTCATTACTGTTATTGTTTTGTGTTTTAGTAGTTTTGCTTTGTTGAGAGAAAAAAAAAAAAGCATACCAGGACCAGTGGGATGGTGGACTGGAGAATCTCCTTGTTGGCCTCGATGATTAAAGAAGAGGAGGAGTGGCCTGCCCAAAGACCAAAGAAAAAGAGCAGCCATGCCCAGACAGCGGGAGCACGAGCGACCAGCTCCCAGAAGGGGGGAGCACGAGTGTCCACAGCCTAAGATAGGTAAGCCCTCATCCAAGAAGGGGAAGCCGGTGTCTCCAGTGAATGAGGGAGAGCCGCACCAGTCTCCAGAGATAGGAGACTACCTGCAGCTCCCGCCTCCACAGCTAGAGGGATACTACCTGCTGCTCCTGCCTCCACCACTAGAAGGAAACTATCTGCTGCTCCCGCCTCCACCGCTAGAAAGAAACTATCTGCTGCTGATGCCGCCACAGCCAGAGGGAGACCACTTGTTGTTCTGCCTCTACCGCAAGAGGGAGACTACCTGTTGCTCCCATCACCTCCCAAGGGTCAGGCATGCTCACCGTCGCATGGGGATGCTTGTTCTGAAGCTGCCAGAGTGCCCTATGCTGCAGGCAGCATTTGGACTGTCACCCTTGGCACTGCCAGCCTTGCCCTTGTGGGCTGCAAGTTTGGAGAGAGCAACTTTTCTGCTGCTGGAGTACCTCACCCTGTTGTCAGTATTTCTGCTATCAACATTAATGCCTGTGGGCCCCTTGATGCCTCTGTTTCTGGACCAGAAATATGATTGAGAGACGTTTGGGACTTTAAAATTGGGGGGGGGGGGGGGGCTGTTGAGGGCATGTGTCCTGCGCACAATGGGGTGGGGGTATGTGATGGGGATACACTATATGGGGTATACACATTATTATTAATATTATTATATATATTATATTATTATTATTATTATTATACTCTATAATTATTGTATTGTAATTATGACCAATGAAAAGTCCTTGTTATTGTTATGATTTAAATGCAGGGGTGGACAATAAGCCACCCGCCATTACTGTTATTGTTTGTATTTTATATTGAAACATAAAATGAAAATGCGTGACATGATTAGGGGCGGTACCTGACTGATATTTAAACATTAAACATGTAAACTTCAGTACAGCACAAAAGCTGACAGTCACACAGATTTATTAAACTTGTGCAAACTATGGCCAAGGGGTTAATAAGATAACTGATAGCTAGTTAATCCCTCGGCTTGCACTATAAAAAAACCTTGTGTACAGGCGGATAGAAATGTGAGTTGTGAAAACTGTTACTATCAAGATATAACAATTGCTACGTACGGTTTTTGTTAATATTTGTATTACATGTTTGTTTATTTTGGCCATCGTGCCCTTTTGTTTTGTTTGTCATTTACAAGTGTGTTATTATTTAATAAATGGTGAGCACCATTGCGTCTCATTCACCCGTAGTACTGCCGTGTGTGTGTGTGTGTGTGTGTGTTCACTTCTGGGTCTGCTTATAACATTAATCAGAACATTCATAGATACATTGTTGATAGTTTATAAATAGATTCTTAAACTTCACAGCATGTGTTTGCATGCAGGATATAAACCAACAGTCTTACATGCTTATCTTAATATCTTAACATATATATTCAGTAACAACTGAGGACCAGGGTAGTAAATAGTAGTACATGAATCATGTTTAGCATTAATGAGGGACACTACAGCTTTAAGTTTTCAAGATTTTCATTTTCACAACGCATTCTTTTAAAGTTCCTGAATTATAATGGAGCTACCAGATACCGCAGATGGACATAGTGCAGTGGGAATGAGTCTCGTTTGTTTAATGGGAATGCATTTCCTGGACAGTTTAGCTCTGATTGGGTCTGAGCCATGTTAAAAAAAAAATATAAGAAAAATAATGATAAAAGGGTAGGATAGAAGATGTCAACCCCCTCCCTGTGCACTGTAGGCACAGAAACAAGCATCTCTGACAGCGTTTGTAACCTAAAAACCTACATAAGTTCAGGAAATAACTTAATAGGCTTTTAGAGGCTTAGACAGACTGATAACTCGCCTTAGCTATCAGTGCCTACTGAGCCGAAAAAGAAATATGAAATTAGCCCTTTATTTGAACACAGTGAACTGCGAGGAGAAAAGTCTGCATGTCACAGTTATTGAAACATTGTGCAGCCCATCCCAAGCATTACATGCAATATAGTTTACTGCAGACATGGCATTCTGCATATAAAAACAATGCATATCGCAGCCATTAAATGCACTATGCAGACATAAAAAGCTCAGCCATATTTTTTTTTTCACACTGCAAAGCACAAAGTAATACAAATAGGTGAGAAAGAATATTTTCAAAAGTTAATAATTTTATACTAGTCCCCAAGTAGACTATATGTCTTCTCTAGTTATATCTGTTTTCAGACAAGTGCTTTTGTCTTTTCCTTTTAATGTCCTGCTTTCTAATAAAAAATTAAACTGGGTGCAGTTAGTGTATTTTATTTCAACCGAATAAGTCATTTGGCTACAGGTTGATTGGCTATGCTGTCAGTGGGAGCCTATGTAACACCCTTGAATATCAAAAGTATCCTATATATCACAAGTTATACAGATTAAGGATTGTAACAAAAGGTAATGGCAAACAGATTCCACTTGTCATATAATAAATATTGTAACTAAGGTTAGAATAAAGGTAATAAAACAAACCAAGACAAAGCATGCATGGTAAGTAATGCCTGTTTGAGCCTTCAAGTATACTTAGCATTACTGGAGTATCACTAACATAAAGCATTAATGGCTGGTACTATAATGATTTTTTTATGTTAGGCTATGAATTTGTATTACTTGTAAAATTCTGTGTGCAGTACGTGGCTCTGAAAAGGAGTTAGCTCTTCCTACAGAAGAGGCTGTCTCTTTTCATTTCCCTCTGGTACCTGTAAACTTTCTCTCTCTTGGTGAATGCACTTAAATTGTGTGGTTTGTTATTTTCAACCACTGTCAGTACTGTAATTTAATGCCTTAGAATCACTGTTGAAAAGATATGGTAGTAATCTGCTAGATATAAAAGGCAACAGGGGACGTCTTCAAATTTGGTGTCTCTAAAAATCCCAACCAACACCAAAAATGCATAAAGAAAAAAAAAACACAATGGCAGTTAACATTAGAACCACCACAGCAGTCATCTTAACAGTTTTCAAATTGAAATTACTCTGCGTGTTTGAAAGTTATGCAGTTGTCCATTTATAACTTTTACTTAATACACTTATTAAATACCCTGACAGCATTTGAAAGGCAGGATCACGAAAATAAGAAAGTTATAATCGTGCTTGAATAAAACTTTTGAGTTGTATCCGATAGTTTGTCTTTCATTTTAACACTGATGTTGTTCAAAATGTAACCGTCATAATGACTGCTGACAGCGGTTTTAGGTATGAGTATAATGTTAAAGAGTAAGTAGCAGGGTTCCTAAAAATATAGCATTATACATCCCTACATGTTGCTACAAACCTTTGCGGTCCTATGTCGGACCAGGTCCGATATCATCAATAAGACTTAAAGCACAGGTCTCTGGTCGTTTTTTCTCCGGAAAATGCAGAGAAAGACCTCCAATGGCCAAGTGGCACCGAAGGGAGCCGAGTGAAGCAGAAAAAAAAGGGGGCGTATCTGAGCAATACGAGATTACGGAGATACGGCAATAGCTGCTTCCGCATCTAGTGTTCACAGAATATCACAGACATTTGAAGAGCTTTTTGAGATGTTATAGTAATAAAATAGTGACTTGGATTGCATTATTGAGGAGTTTGGTGATAAAATGAGTGATCAGGAGAGGATTTATCAGTATGCACGTCTATAAAGAGGTATGTGAAAAATACAGCAAACACGGGGTGGGTCTTGGCTGTAGATGCAGTACTGATGTTGTTTTCCCATGCAGTGCCTTTTAAACCTGTTTTACTCAGAAAAATATATATTTTAAACAGCATGTGTAAAATAAACAGCGGGTTTGAAAATAAATTGGACCTGACGCACTTGACAAGTGCTGAATAAATGGACTGCAAAGGGTTAAATAATGTACCTGTAATTTTCCTTTTCATTGTTTTTTTTTTTCAACTTCCTGACAACTTTTTACACTTATAACTTTAAAGTCTGTTTCAAAGCTCTTTTCAAAATGGCCACTCTAGTGCACTGGGGGTTGAGATCTGTCCTCTAAATCACTGCAGTAACAGCAATTAAAAAAAAAAGAAAGAAAGAAAAACATATCAAGTGCTCTGGCTTTTCTCTTATGTACCACATCATGGATCCTTATTGCTGTGTTACGTGTTTGACAACATGGGCAATAATCCTTACACTATCAGTGCACTAGAGCAGACATTTTGAAAAGAGCTTTGAAACAGACTGTAATGTTATAAGTGTAAGAAGTTGCCAGGATGTTAACAATGAAAAGAAAAATTACAGGTACATTTTTAAGCAGTTGTAGCAACATGTGACAAAGACGACTGTAGTGGGTGACGTCAGACCAGAAACAGGGACCAACACAGAACAGACGTGGAGTTTGGTGAAGCTGAGTGCTTGTTTGCGCTCAGCATTTAATAATTAAACAGAAGGAAAATAAAAGGTTACAAACCGACTACACAGACAAACACAGTGAGACAGTGAGCTGCTATTATTATAATTATTATTATTACCTCCATCTCTAATCCCTTTCTCCACTCATCGAACACACAACCCAAGTGCGTGAAAACATGCTGCTTTTATGCAGCTGTACCGAGACTCGATTGCTAATCAATCATTCAGTTGGAGATTCAGTACAACTGCACGTGAATTAATAAAGTGCAATTCCCCGTGCTCACATATTATTACATTTTACCTGCACGTGAAGTGCTGTGCAATCCCCGTGCCTAAATACAAATATACATTTTAAACACTCGTGCTCGTAACCTATATTATATCTGGTGTACCAATGACTATACACCAACATTAACACATACACACAACATACAACACAGAAATACACACAGGGGTGGGGCAACATTGCTACACAACACCTGGGGATGTAACGCTATATTTTTCTTTAATGTGCAGTAGTTATTTACAGATAGCAGTCTGACTGCACTGTGCTGCTCTTTTACCACAATATAATTGCAGTTTTTTTGAAGAATCCTCCAATTACATTGCTGTACTTTTCTGCTTACATATAAGGCTGTCAGCATTCTTTGGTTCTTACAAACCCACTGCAACCAATAACATAATTTCAATTGGACAGGTCATGACTCCCTTTGAAAAGAAAATTAGACCTATCATAGTTGTGAAACCCATTTCTACAGAACTACAGTTTTTTTTTTTGTTTTTTTTTTAATCATCCATAACTGTAAAACATCAATAGTGCACATTTTAGAAATACTAAAAGAAGCAAAATAAATTAACTGGACAATGATTTGACTAGAAGTCAATAAACTTTGAAAAAGACTACTGATTGGAACCTTCATCATTGAATTTATTTAACTTATTTTAGTATTTTTAAAGCGATTTAATAGAAAAACATGCACTGTATTGCTTGCATTAATTGCACAAAATGTCTACTCAGTTAAATGTATCCTATTTTTTTAAGCACCATGTGTGAGATTTTTACTCAGCAGGTGTCGTGGAGACAATTCCCTGGTGGTTAATGTTGATTTTTCTTAAAAAATAATCTCATTGTGGCTTTAGGGAGCCAGGCATTTGGAAGGCACAGGGAGCTAGGCGTTTCTGTCCTGGTATCTTCAATATGTTTGAACTCACATCAAGCCTCAGTCTCAACCAATAATTGCTTGATCAGGAGAATTTGCTCCCCAGCTTCAGAGTGGGTATGGTTACATAAATGCAGTAGGTGTGAGCAGTGAATGTATTACTCATACTAGTATTCCGATTTACTCTGATGACATCACCAGACATGGGCGGAGCTATAAAAAAAAACAGAAGTTCCGATAAAATGCATCTTTGGTCCTGATTTTCATTCAGAAAGTGACCATACAGTGTTTTAATGTTTATTTAACCCTCCGTCAGCGGCAATAACTGAGCTCACACAGAAGGCAAAATGGGGTATATACGCACCCCACATACATAAACACAGTTAACTTATAATTTAAAGTAGAAGAACAACACAAAACTGGTTTATTTTTAAACAGTCCTGTATTGAATACACATTATTTTGAAGTGTTAAGCATTTCTTTAAATATTACATTTATTTCTTTAAAAAAAAACTGTGACAAAAACACATACTGTGCCTGCGCTTCAGTATGAAGCATTGTGCATAAAAAAAGCAGTTTTGTCTTTTCATCCAAAACTCAAAGTGCACAAAGAAAACATGCACACATAACAAAAAACAAAAAGATAGACTCCAATCCAAATGCCGCCATTATCAAAGTTACAAGTCCTGGAAAGGGGTGCACATTTACTCCAAATTGTTTGTCATCTCTCTTAGGCATCAGTTCTACAAGTCAGCAGGGGCAGTGCAATAGTAGAAGTCCAATATCTGAGACACCTTTTTTTAAACAATCATTTTTCAATAATGTACTGTAGGAGGTAACAAGCAGACAACTGTAAATAATACAGTAAGAAAATACAGTTCTGGAAACATATGTTGAGAGTAACGGTTGTTCCTTGCATCAAGTTATCGTCCATTTCACTTTTAATTTGTAGTTCCCCACACTCTTAGTTGAAATGTAGATAACAAGTCAATACCTGTCATACAGTAAGAGAAATAAGTCGCCAAAGGTCAAAATGTTCCTCTCCTCCTTTTTCTCCCACTTTTGCAGACCACAGCCACGTTTTGTCAACATGGAAATACACTAGGGAACACACTTATTGTGACATCTATGTCAGTTATATACATTTTTTATAAATATAAAAAAAAGTCTAGCATGCGTGGGATTTGAAAGTATAACCTATTTGAAGTTTGTTGTGTTACTGTCAGGGCTACATGATTAGTTGAGAAAACAAGCAGTATTTTGAAAGATGAAGTCAGCCGGCTGTGAATTCTTGGAACTTAATTTATACATTTTGGACATTTTATATCATTCTGAGAGTCTGGCCTTGATCTCTGAAAAATGTTAGTTTCCTGTCAGTATAACGCTCATTGTGTTCCCTGTTGGCGCAAGGAAGTACGATTTCCTCTCGTTACGGGTTGATAAGAGTAACGCTATTTGTGGTCCCCACTGGACAAAAAGGAATGTTAATTTCTGACTATTAGCTATGCTGAAGGATAGCCTAATATTTGGTAAAAGTAAAACATGAATAAATAAATACAATAATGCATATTGAAATAAACAAATACATAAATCAATACATAGACATTTATTTATTTATCTATCTTGATATTTATTTATTTATTTTTCACTATCAGATATAAACACTGCAATTTAATACTGTATGAAACAAAAATAAATACTCAACAGTTCTTGCTCAATTGTATATTAGTGAAGATTTTTGTACATAAAGGTCATCATGCTTTCATATAATTTTACTTTCAAATTTAAGAATATATTGTAACGACCCAGACAATTGCTTTGTTGCAGGACTTGTCTGTTCAGTTTGTCTCGTCTGTCTTTTACATGTATTGGAAGGGTTACAGGTCACCCCGCATGGGAAGGAGAAGTGAGTGAATTAGAAGGGAGAATGTGTGTTGCTTCGGGCGTTGTAGAGGATGGATGCGACTGGTTGATGAGCCAGACAGCGGCGGGAAACGATGAAAAGCTGATATGAATGACACTTTTATTGAACATACATACTTTTGCATACATAACTTTAACTACAGTGCCTATAGAAAGTCTACACCCCCTTTCAAAATATTCACATTTTGTTGCCTTATAGCCTGGAATTAAAATGCATTATTTTTTTTATTTTTTTTCATTTATCTACATATCCTACCACACAACTTCCAAGTGACAAAATATTCTAGAAATTTGTAGAAAATTAATTAAAAATAAAAACTGAAATAACTTGGTTGGATAAGTGTCCACCCCCCTTGTAATAGCAATCCTAAATTAGCTCAGGTGTAACCAGTCACCTTCAAAATCACACACCAAGTTAAGTGGTATCCATCTGTGTTAAATTGTAGTGATTCACATGATTTCAGGATAAATTCAGCAGTTCCTGTAGGTCCCGTCTTCTGGGTAGTGCATTTCAAAGCAAAGACTCAACCATAAGCACCAAGGCATTTTCAAAAGAACTCTGTGACAAAGTTGTTGAAAGGCACAGATCAGAGGATGAGTATAAAAGAATATCAAAGGCCTTGAATATCCCTTGGACCACAGTCAAGTCGATTATTAAGAAGTAGAAAGTGTATGGCACCATCAAGACCCTGCCTAGAACAGGCCATCCCTCCAAACTGGATGACTGAGCAGGAAGGACACTGATCAGAGAGGGTACCAAAAGGCCAATGACAACTTTACAAGAGCTATAGGCTTTTATGGCTAAGACTGGCCAAAGTGTGCATGTGACAGCAATATCCCAAGCACTCCACACATTTGGCTTGTATGGTAGGGTGGCAAGAAGGAAGCCATTACTCAAGAAAGCTCACCTTGAATCCCGTTTGAAGTATGCAGAAAAACACTCAGGAGATTTTGTAGCCATGTGGAAAAATTTCTGTGGTCTGACGAAACTAAAATTGAACTTTTTGGCCTAAATGCAAAGCGTTATGTTTGGCGCAAACCCAACACAGCACATCGCCCAAAGAACAGCTTCCCTACTGTGAAGCATGGTGGTGGCAGCATTATGTTATGGGGATGTTTCTCATCGGCAGGGACTGAGGCACTTGTCAGGATAGAAGGGAAAATGAATGAAGTAAAGTGCAGAGAAGTCCTTGAGGAAAACCTGCTGCCCTATGCAAGAAAGCTGAAACTGGGACGGAAGTTCACCTTTCAGCATGACAACAACTCAAAGCACCCAGCCAAAGCTACACTGGAGTGGCTAAGTAACAAAAAGGTAAATGTTCTTGAGTGGCCCAGTCAGAGCCCCAACCTAAATCCAATCGAAAATTTGTGGCATGACTGAGATCGCAGTCCATCAGCGCTCCCTAAGGAACTTGACAGAGCTTGAACAGTTTTGCAAAGAAGAATGGTCAAATATTGCCAAATCTGCAAAGTTGGTAGAGACCTATCCCAACAGACTCACAGCTGTATTTGCTGCTAAAGGTGCTTAAAAATAAAAAGGTCCATGTCCTGGAGTGGCCCAGTCAAAGCCTGGACCTCAATCCAATTGAGAATATGTGGAAAAAGTTGAAAATTGCTGTGCACCAAAGGTCCCCATCCAACTTGACGGAGCTTGAGCAATTTTGCAAAGAATGGGCAAAAATTGCCGTGTCCAGATGTGTAAAGCTGGTAGAGACTTATCCAAGTAGACTCATGGCTGTAATTGCTGCCAAAGGTACCTCTACCAAATATTGACTCAAGGGGGTGAATACTTATGCAATCAATTATTTTCTGTTTTGTATTTGTAATTAATTTAGAACAATTTGTAGATTTTATTTTTCTCTTTGACATTATGGACTTTTTTTGTGTTGATCAGTGGCAAAAATTCCTAATTAAATCCATTTTGATTCCATGTTGTAACACAATAAAATGTGGAAAAGTCCAAGGGGGGTGAATACTTTTGAAAGCCACTGTATGTATGTATGTATGTATATATATATATATATATATATGGCAGGATTTGAACCCTGACTAGTCATACTTTCACTCCAACTACATAACCACTATGCTACACAGATTCACAGATCTTAACCCTTTCAACCGACTTGCCTACTACTGTATATACATTTACCCTATCAAAATGGCAATACATTGCCTCAATATAGGTTGAACAATTTCGCTATTCCCATAATGTGTATGTGTTATTATCCATTAAGTTAAAAAGAAGTGATATCTGAAATAAAAACACATTGGAAATACCTTGGCTTGTGTTTTTAATGCAAGTCATTTTAGAAGGTCTACATCTATCTATCTATCCCCTGTAACTCTCAGCACTCTATTCTACAAGTAAACAGGAGCTGTGCGTGGTAGCCTATGCAGTATATGAAAGACACTGAAGGCAGAAAACAATAATATCATATTTTTTTTTTAAATACTGCACTGTATCAGGTAATAACTGAACACTGTAAAGAATGCAGTTATCAAATACTGTTGGAAACGAATGTATTATTCACGCATGGATGCACAGTTTGATGAAAATGCCTATTGACTAAACAAATACATATTTATGGACAACAATTATAAATTGGGGAACAATACACTGTTTCTACATTTCCCTCAGCTCTTCTGCAACTCAGTAATTTATTCTGCCAGTAATCTGGTGCTGTGATTGTGGTATGTGAAAAAAATGTATATTTTTTGTAACCCTTGAGGCAGAAAGGGGTGCAAATGCACCCCAAAAAATGACCATGTGCATTTTGAAGAAGTATTACTCCTGTTTCCCTGAGTACATTCTTAGTTTCAAATTAAAAATAAGCAATTCAAATGTAATCACATGTAAGGATATGTCGCGGTCTTCAAAGAGTTATGAGGTGTGACAGGCTGGCGAGTGGATAGAGGCCCAGAGACAGACTGCAGTTAAAAAAATAATACTTTTATTACAAAAACACAAAATAAAAGGGCACAAGGGCCAAAACGAAGGGATTTAAACACAAATAGAAAGACACAAAAAGCAAAACTTACAAAAATAAAGGTTTCCAGGCTGGGCGATGCCTTCACTGGATGAGAAAATTCACAAAACCAAAAAACACAAACACAAACTTGCTTCCTCAGCACCCTCCTCTCCCTAATGGGAAGCTGAGGCCTCCTTTTATGTCAGGTGGCTGGGTGCTGATTGATCGTTAATTACTCTAATTAACTAATCAACCCCAGCCACCTGAACACAATAAACCCAGGCAGGTAGGGGAATTTAACCCCATAACTGCCAATTTCTAAAGGGCAGAGCTCTGCTCTGCCACATGAGGTATATTCATTTTAAACACGCTCAGGTGCATTTGCACCTGTTGCTGACGATGAAGGGTTAAGAATGCTTTTTATCGTTTTGAAGTCCTAATGGCAATTTTAATTATTGTTGCACAACAATGTATTTATTATCAAATTAAGTCTGTGATGGGGTGGTGATTAATGTTCATAGTGGAGACCACATAGACCAGGTTGCAAAGTGAAGGTCCCAGAAAAATAAAATAAAAAGTCTGAAATCCACCACATCTCTAAATAAATGATACATTTTGTTTTTCTTTGTAAATTGAAAATCCAATTATATGCATGGCCAAGCACATGCACAAACCAAAGGACTTCAGTTATATGAAGTTTGTATATTTTAATAAATGAATTTTTTTTAGAAAAGGTGTTAGGAAATACCTTTTTCAAAGTGAAAGTAACATAGCTCTGAAAAGATGCTTACCTCCACTGTCAGAGACTGTATCACACAGGTCCCTCCTCCTTCCCCCTTGGACTGGCTATCTATTGACAGTGTGGAGTAAAAATGCTATATTTTTCTTAAAATGTATGTTTTATATTATGATTTCAGTCTGTATAACATGAGCATTATCTGCCTTTAGGAAATAATCTTTTAGGCTGACTTGCCCCACTTCCCAGAATGTAAATTCTGTTATCAGGAGTTAAGAGAGAGTTTTATGGCCTTACACAGACACATTGGAGTCCAAGAGGCAATTTACCAATATGTGTCACCTGTGACATTCTGCAGACACTGAGTTCCTCAGAATGTGTCCTCCTGGTAACCTTTTTGTAATAACTGGCTGATTTTTTTAATCAAAATTAAAGTTATTAGGAAGGGTGGAGACATGGAAAGGAGAAGTGTTCACTTCTCTACATAACCTGGGTGGATAAACCTTAATTGGATGATTCCAACAACAACACACCTCTGCAAAGGTGAAGAGTGCTGCTTCAGTAAGAACATGGTCTCCATCTCCGTCTCTTTTCTCTCTCTCTTCTTCTCCTTCAAGCCTTCATCTTTGCCTTCTTCAACTCAACTAGAGACCCTATGGCTAACAATCACTTAGGCCTGCACCTGCTTCATTTTGACTTTCCTTCAGACAAAGCAAGACCAGCAGCTATATGAGACACACTTCTACAGACAAGCTGGAACCACATAACCCTTCTGTACTTTAAAGAACAGTAAGACAAGGTTGACGTACTACTCTGTTAATGCAACTAGACTGGACTCAATCCTCAAAATACATTGTTATCTTAAGAACTGTCTATAATTTTGTTATATTGAAGATAACTGTCAATTACAGACATTTACTTGTAGACTGCTTTAAATTGTAGACTGATTTAATTCAATTTCTTGACTCTGTTGATCCACATGTAATCATTTGATTGAACCTATGAACTAAATATTGATTAAAACCAATAATGATCAATATTACTTAGAATATTTCCTAAATCAATGTTTTATTCATATCAAGCAACCCTTTGTTTGGCACACAAGTGGATAAATATATTTGGTTTATGAAATATTTAAAAGTCAACATGCCACTAAGCATATCACCAAAATAGTTTTCACAGGGGCTTTCTGGGATAATAGTCCTTCACAAAACCTCACATCTTGGAGGAACACCCTAAAGGACACTAATAAGATTTTTTAATAGTTCTGACAACAGTCATCACTGCCCTATTGGAGCTAGGAGCTGATTCAATGCATTTTTTTTTACATACATATATTTTTTCACCTGAATAGCGAGTAATAACAAAATGACTTGGCAGTACTCCGATGGGGAGATTGGTACTCATCATGAGTACTCGTCTGTGCTCAGACTCGGGCACAACCCTAAAATACTATATACAATTTTAATTTTTAAGATTGTAACCAGTATTAATAATTTATATTATGGATCTATCAAGACTAACACCTCCTTTGATCCAGGGAGATGCTGTAGAAATGTCCTTGGCCAAGTCTATGGTCTTTGTTGGTTTAAATCAAAGAGTACTCAGCCTAGTTTGAATGAATAGTAAGTCAAAAGCACCATTATAGTAATTGCACTGAAATAAAAAAAATATATGATTTAATCTGTTAACAGCTATTTATTGGATGACTGCTGAGTCCATAATGGCTACTATGTTTGCCTAATACATATTACGGTGATTTGCGTGCTCTGTAGAGTGCTTTGAAATGTATTGTAAACAAGGGCTCTGTATAAATGTAAAATGTTTAAAGATAGACAAAGGACACCTTTGTCGGCCTTTGTTGTTATGCAACCATTGCTTTTTATAACAAGGGGAGTCTCTTTTGTTGTGGTAGTTTCTGAAGAAAAACAGGGTTAAACTAGATCCAAGTCTAAAACAGGATTTCTATGTGGTAGGAGTGTTGCCGTCGTTACCAAGTCTAACCAGCTTCTTCCTGTTGACAAGCTGAAAGAGAGAGCAGTGAAAGTCATCAGATTACTGGTGGTTTGTGAAACTGCATAAGCCCAGGTGGTTAATGGCTTGGTAAATGTAAAAATGCCCTAATGGAACATATTTTTTGTTGTAAATAAATTATTTTCCCTGTGCTTATGCTGCAAAAGCATGACTGGTCTGAAAATGACTAAAATGAATATAAATGTGCATAAAGAGCTTTACACAATTCCTTTTTAAAAGGTGCTGTCTTTCTATTGTATATGAACAGCTTCCTACTACTGGCTTTCCAGTGGAATATTGCCATGTTTTATTTTTCTTTGTATCATGTAAGCCAAACATTGTATTATATAATAAGAAATCATTTGTTTAAAAGTCATGTTATTGCATTATTGACTTTGGTTTATTGTTGTTTAAGATATCTACAGACAGTTTTCCAACTAGCGTGTAGCGAGAGGTGGAATCTTGCAAATCTCAATGCAGTAAGAAAGTAAAATCACCTGCAGTAAAGTTGAATAATTACACCCTGGGAATTGACGCAATTACATGCGTGCATAATTTTACGCATTAAAATGTATCATCGCGCACAAGCGCGTAATATTAAATAATATCACAGTTAATAGAGAAAACACACACACACACACACACACACACACACACACACACACACACATATATATATATATATATATATATATATATATATATATATATATATATATATAAATATAAATTGCACATTTCAAAAGGTACTTCGGAATTTAATATAAACTGTAATACAGTAATATAGTATATGCAGCACATAAGGCAAGCAACTGAATGTAACAAAAGCATTGTGGACTTACTTGATTGATGAATCTTAAGTGATGTATTTTGTAGAAACTTATTTTTTTTTACAGCCCTTGGAAGATTTTTTAAATCACTGTAGCCCACAGAAATCCACATGGAAGATGAAGAGCCAGTTTGAAAAATCAAACTGCCAATACTCTCAGTCAACCATTTCGTTTTGTCGTACCACGAACAATTAAAAAGGCAATTTTGTTTTGGTCCTCCCTGTTGAAGAAGGTCCAATTTAGGCTTCAGGTGATCTTTATTGTTATTTTTTATTGTTATTTTTTCCTCAGCTGAAAGCGAGAAAAATGGCGTAAGAATTTTACAAATCTACAACATACTGAATGTAGCCACACGTGACCCATAACCGCCTGGCAACAGACATATCAAGATTAAGTCTTATTTTGAGTGGTAGATGCTAGCCCCAAGCTTGTATAGTGTAGCCAATACAAACACATTAAAACATGACAGACAGAGGGTGATTGCAGGTGGAAGACACACAGAATCCCACCCATTTTGAGGCTACATTAGCCAATAGCAATACAGTAGACCTTGGAAAGCAAGATGTAAGGTAAGCTTTTTTTTTTTACTTTTACAAAATTATGACAAGCTGCCACTGATCTAAATATTACATATTTGTACAAACAGAAAAACACTAAAGAGAGGCACAATTAGATTTCCTTAATCTTGGCACAGTGGCAGTATTCTGATTTTCTGATTTAGCTGACTGGAAGTAATACAATATTAGTCACTGCTATATTCTGGGTTTTTTGGTTATTATAATTTTTTTTAAATTTAGTAATTGCCAATGGTTTTTTACCCATGATAATAATGCCCAATTATTATTTTGATCCCAGTTCACCTCTGTAACCCCCCTGCGACTCGGGTAACGGAGGCTGAAACATGCATCCTCTGAAACGTGCTCCTGCCAATCCAGCATTTTTCACACAGTAGATTCACAGCAAAGCCACCAGACCTACAGGCTCCACTGCAGACCTGTAAGCGCCCTATCAGAGTGCAATCTCCAGACTATATGGTGCAACATGCACTCCACGCGGAGCGCCTTTACTGGATGCTCCACTCGTGAGCCAGTGTGGGTTCTGATTTTTAATAAAGGGATTGGAGACCAGTGAAATGGTTCAGTTAAAAATATACAGCTATGGCCAAAAGTTTTGCATTACCCCATAGAATTAACAAATTTTGATTCAGAAAGTCAAATGAAACCTGCTGAATAATGTTATGCTAACTGTGGAAGGGTGGTGGGTAATTCACTGACACAGGAGACAGACAGGTGAATTTGGCAACACCGCCCAGGTGCCCAGTTTTATTTCAGGGTGCTGTTTTTTCTTTAATCCCGCAGATGGCGCTGTGGGTCCGTGGTCTGATTTACCAAGATGGTAAACAGAACCACGGGCATACCAAGCGATGGTACACAATATCGGCGCCCTTGCAGGTGCTTCGAAACAATAATTCAAAACAGAAGGCACAAAGAAACAGGGAAAATAAAACAGTAACAAAAACTACAAAGAAAAGGTGCTGCACTTTGCAGCGATATCCCGGTCGCCACTGTCCGTGCGACCCGGATCACCGTCCTACGCTGCTGGCTCACTAGCCTGCTTTGATATACTAATCAGGGGTCTGCCCAAGGGTTCCCCGCCCTCAATGTCTCGCTCTGAACCTCCGTTTCTTTCTCTTCCACTGGTTCTCGGTCGTTGACCAGCGCTTCCGCACTCTCGCCGTGTTTAACAGGGCAGACCTGAGGAAACAACAGAGCATTAATTTATAGGGCTAACAATCTCCCAAGACGCACCTCTCAGCCATTCAGAGAGGGGGAAAGTCCACACACCCACTCTCCCACCTCCCCGTGTCACTGCCATGACTCACAGGCGGTTGTTGGACGACTGCCGACCTCTTCCTGCAGCCCTGTGGACGCGTCAGCAGAGTCAGCACAGATCTCTCCCTGTTACACTAACATACTGAATTACAAAACAACTTTGTCATTTTCCATATACTTAACGGAGAACTAACAGAAATTGAAAAATTTGGCATTTCGAAAACTAACATGAAATACTGTATTCCTTTTATGGTTCTGGTAGACTACTGCGATATTATTTTGTAGTTTCTTTGATTACATGATGTTAAATAAAATACTGAAATTATGTTCATGTAGTTTTTTTAGTTTTTTTATTATGTTTCAATCCTAAAATGCTAGGTGATGCAAAACCTTTGGCCATAGCTGTAGATAGATATTCTTGGGATTGTTTGATTTATTATTGAAAAGAAAGACTTCAAAATTTAGTTTTTTTAAACAAGCAGAGGTGAATATTAAATTAAAGGGCACTGCAATATTAATGTAAGATAATACATCTTCTATTTTTTTGTTTGTTTGTTTAAATAATATAACGACCAATTAAAGGTCGGTGTCAGTTTCATTCTGTGTTGACTAACAGTGGGTTGAGGTTTAAAAAGTCGTCCATAACTTCAGAATTCAAAGGATAAGAAACTAAGGGATAGATTAATAAGATGGGCTAATCACAGTGCAAACATACTGCAATTGTCATTTTCGTTGCGACAATTCGCTCTATACATTTTGTCATATATACTAAGAGAAAATATGTTAATGAGAGAGATGCAATATACTTAGTAAAATATTTCTAGCATGCGAGAGTCAAATAAATAATAAAAGGCAGTTTATTCTCATCAGATTCTATAGTGGGGCCCCCACCTTCACCCCCAAATAAAAAATGTGTTTCTACCAAAAAGCTTTTCATAATCACACAGTAGCCTCTCGCTAAACCAGACATGTTTATCTCAGTGTATTTTAAATGTATAAATCATTGCGCTGAAATAAAACTAATAGGTTTTGGGTAGGCTACACCTTACATTATGTGACTATAAATCTGTATAGTCCTATACAGTACAGTAGTAAAATCAAATGGATATCTAGTGCACTTTCTTTTTACTTTAACCTGTAGGGTACCGGTAAAACAAAATAAACCATGCTGCTGCATTGTACACATTTGTGAACAACGCAAATAAAATATTATTTTAAATTGAAACAAAATTATGTTAGCATTTTTTTAAATTATTATTATTTTTAGCCTAGACAATTAACACAAAATAGATCACGGTGCCAATTTGACAAGTTATGATACTCAATTCTCGTTAATATGAATTTCAAGGGACCAGCAACAAATTTTGCATTAGATCACTAATTCGTATTATCATGAGTAGCCTATAAACCAAATGCATATTGTCAGTTTTTATTTAAGTTAGTTAGGGGTGCATTGCTAAATTGTGCACAATTATAAACCACCTCCACATTAACAGAATAGGTGTGTTCTTATAGAGATGCTCAGAATGAGCTGGAGGGGTTAGCGGCACATGTGTACAGGCTATGGGGAAACCGGAAATGTCATAGAAATTTTTTTTCAAGGCCTGTAAGTACACGCTGCTTTTAGGGAAAAACAGGTATTTGGTTGTTCACTTCAAAAATGCATTGAGATACAACTGGCAACGCACGAGAAAAAGCGGACTGGGAAATGCCAGCAACAGCTGCCGCAGTCCCCTGAAAGGACCCACAGGCAAGGTAATGCAGGGTGGACAATAGTTTGACCACTGCAGGGATAGCATAGCTTCTCTGGGTGACAGGCTCCAGGTCAGCTTTTAAATCAGACAGCAGCTCATTAGAATTATTTGGCTGTCGAGCCTGTACTTGTACTTAATTTGGTCTTCATTTAAATCAAAAAGCGTAATGCAGGAACAAAATGCCCTTTCTCTTCTCCTACAGATCACTCATTCTCACTGAAGACAATGTATCCTTCTCTGTTCAATCACAGCGGCCATGGTTAGTGGATAATGTTTTTCATACCGCCTTTTAAAGGTTTGCTAATTGGGACTGTTTAAAACATGCTTTCAAAAGTTCTTAACAAATTGATGCAATTCTAAGTATCGCAATTGTCAGCAGCTTTAGTATATTTCATTACAATATTTGAGAACCCTTATCTCCACCTGCTTTTTGTGAGTTTATGCAGAACATCTGTAAGTCATTCATCTAAGGTTGAACCACAAAGAAAAACTGCTGTCGCAAAGCATTCCCTAGTCACTAATACATAGCAACTGGTTTGCGACTATTGCAACAGCCGCAACAGTTTAGTATATCTAGGAGGCTGTGTGGTCCAGTAGTTAAAGAAACAGGCTTGTAAACAGAAGGTACCTCGTTCAAATCCCAGCTTAGCCAATGATTCATTGTGTGACCCAGAACAAGTCACTTAACCTTCTTGTGCTCTGTCTTTTGGGTGAGACATTCTTGTAAATGACTTTGCAACTGATGCATAGCTCACACACCCCTAGTCTTGAATCTTGTAAAGTGCTTTGTGATGATGGTCCACTATGAAAGGCACTATATAAAAATAAAGATTATTATTATTATCTACTCCAGTCACATAAACAAAAATTCTAGCTAATGCCTTTTTCTGTATACTGATTAAGACACTTATTATCCCCGCTGGATATAGTGAAGGCAGTTGTATGTACAGAAGTATCTATGTCTCACTTCAAATACATCAAAAGAATCAATTATTAAACATCAACTTTTTCATCGTACTGGCTATAATTTTGAATTTATAGCCATGGAGGGAGTGTATGTTACTGACATGATAGATAATCTTTATCTATGATAATATTTATATCAGACTGTACTGACTTGGGGCAGTGAATTCCACTGTTTAAATATTTTGATAAGAATATCTGAATAAAATACAACTCCTTACTCTTCCTTTATGAGCTTTTTGATGCAATAAATATGAGGGAAAAGGTAAAGTTATTGTAAAATGTAATATTATTTTGTCTGTTTGGCTAACAGTTTTATTTGTTGTGAAGATGTTCATAGAAAAGGCTTTTTAGAAAGCTTGATATGTTTTTTTATTATTATTTTTATTATTATTTAGTCCAATGTATATGTGTTTAGTTGAAAATAATTCATCATTTTGTATCACTTTACAGAAGACATATGAAATGAAAATACATGTTTTTGTGCAGTTTTACCAAATTAAAATGTTACGGTGTGGGTATCTGCTGAGAAACGAAAGTTACACAGTGGGTTTGACGTTGAAACGCTGCTCAGACGACCAGGTTTTCTTTAACAAAACAGCCAGTTGCAGTTATAAAGGACCGCCCCTGGAGACCATCAATGGTATCCCTAGTGCGGAAGGATATATACACAAACATGTACATGAAAATAAAAATGCAGTAGGCGCTGCATATTAACAACCTCTCGGTTCAATGCAAAAAGTTATCATTAATCGAAATGTCCCCCATTTAAGTGTATTTAAAAGGAACAACAATATGTACTGTAGTTGTACAAATATGGCACTGAAATACATGTGTTTTAACCCTTTGCGGTCCTATGTCATACCAGATCTAACATTACAATTTTCCCTTTTCAGTCTGATGTCGGACCCTGTCCGACATCATCAAAAAGACATCAAGCACAGGTCTCGTGTCGTTTTTTATCCAGGAAAAGCAGAGAAAACCTTTCAATGGCTGTGTGACACTGATAGGAGCCTAATGAAGTTTGAAAAAAAGGGGGCCTATCTGAGCAATACACATAGCTTCTGCACCACAGAAATAACATGGACATAAACAAAGGAGATAGCTGCTTCTGGATTCAGCACTCAAAGAATATCATAGACATTTGCAGAGCTTTTTGAGATGTTATAATAACAAAATAATGACTTGGATTGCATTATTGAGGAGTTTGGTGATAAAATGAGTGATCAGGAGATATCAGTATGTACGTCTATAAAGAGGTATGTGAAAAATACAGTGAACAAGTACTGGGGCTTGGCTGGAGATGCAATACTCGGTGTACTTTTGCGATTCAGTGCCTTTTAAACCTGTTTTACTTTGAAAAAAAACAGCGAGGTAATAAATTGGACATGACGCACCTGACAAGCGATGAATAAGTGGACCGCTAAGTTAAAAGTTACACAAAATACCCAAACGTAGAACTGTTTACTTCACGTGTGTGTAAAACAAAAAAAGGGTAATAGTACTACACAACGATGTAGTACAATTATCCTTACAATGAGTAAAGCAAACATAAAAAATGTGTACTTACAATCAATTCTAAAGAACACAATTTTAAAATAAGAAATTGTCCAACTTTGTCTGCTTTTTACGATGTACCACCTCCCACTGTAAATCCATCTCAATTTTGAGTGCAGTTTCGTAGACAGTTTTGAAGCCACGATTCTGGCATATCGTGCGGAAAATGTCCTCTGCACTTAACTGTCCTTGGAGTGAAGGCTCTTCTGGTTCCTCATCTGATGTAGTATGCTGTGGCTCTTCAACCTGTGGGTGCTTAGCAGCTCTGACTGCCTCATCAAGTGCATCAGTGAGCTCATCTGATGTCATAGCTCAGCCAAAACTCAGACAACCAGAAATACACAGTTGCAAAGTCAGTGTGTTATAAAAGCTGTCTGAAGCATGCACATCAATAACATTAAAGTCTATGGGATGGGATTGGTTATTGGGAAAATGTTGTTAATAACTGAAAGTTGTCTTTATCAGGGTTGCTAATAATCAGCATCTACTGGACCATAGAAAAACAAAGCCAATGAAGAAAAGGTGACCAAGCTCGGCCCATGCGCTACTCCTGCTACACAGGGAGGTCTTGGGATACACGCAGTCGTTCTTGGTTCACTCACCCTGGTTTAGACACAGTCATGAGGATTTCAGCTTGTAAACAAAGCACAGAACAAAGGACTGGCTTTCCAGCCCCTTTTTAAAGACATGTGGACAGGGTTAATTGATAATCAATTAGTCAATTAACACCTGGCCACCTGCTGCACATTAATTTTTTTTTGTTTTTTGTTTTTTAACTAAACAAAACCATATTTTCTTTACAAACCCAAAACTATAATATCTACAGCGGCAAGCCTCAGCCCTTTTTGAAATGATGCACTGTTATTTGTGCTGTAAGACACATGGCCACCATCTAACTGTGCTCTAATTTTACAACAGTGCAGACCTTGGAATGTATTATTAATAAATTATGTTGAGTAGCATTTGTACAATATTTCAAAAATAAAACACATTTAAAGAGCCTGGATGTTACGCTCTATCAATAGTGAAACTACTAGATCATTTTTTTTTTTTTAAACTTTTGTTACAAGTCAGATTTATACTTTTTCCCATTAGTGCAAGAAGTAGGAATGCCATCCTGCTTCTTCCGCAGTATGAAAATTACCTTAAAAGCATGCATCACACTCCCCGGGGCTTTTAGGCATTAGCATAGGATGTTGTTGTATGTTGAATCTATTTTAAAATTATATCTGAAAATGAACATGTATGGCTGACATAAAAATTAACCAATTCTGTCATTATATCCTGCTGCTGAAGTGGAAGGTATAGCAGGACACTTTGGAGATCTTTCATCAGTCCTGAATAGCTTTTTTATTTGAAAAGGAAATATACATACATAAATCTGCCCAATTAAATTACAGTAAGTAATGAATCCTAGTAGTACAGTGGAAATGGAGGATAAGATATATATATATATATATTTATATATATATATATATATATATATATATATATATATATATGCACATTTGGGGCCAGTAATAGCACACATAAGATACCGCAGATAATATGCTATTTTGCTTATACATGGACTGACAATTATAGGATAATTTGTGCAGCTCTTGAAAAATCCTATTTAATATGTTTGATACAAATGAATATGAAAGCTGTTTGTTTACTGAAATAGTTTACTTCATTTAAATGTATTATGAGTAAATCAAGGAATAATGAAACAGCACTATTAGAATTACCAACAAGAAAAGATAATGCTTTAAAATAAATAACAATTAATATGAACATGGGTTGGAAGGTTGTTTATAGTCATATTTCAGCTTGCTTTAGCAGCACAGCAGTCAACAGTTGAATTTCATTATAGGTGATTCCTGAGCAAAACCGCAAAGAGCTGTCACAAACCATCTTCCTGATTCTTTGTTGAGGATTCTGAGGTCACAACTGCAGCAAGACCTTTCTGATACCTGGTGCATTGACCATGGCTAATTAAAGGGAGGGGGGGGGAGGGGGAGGGGGGATAAATGTGCACTATCCCATGTGATAGGGTACACCAAAGTCTGGAAAACATAAATTACTGAATTTAATGATGAAAAATTATTAATTAATTAAAAAAAAAAACTTTCTAAACATCTATTTTGCTTTCCTTAATTCTACAGAGGTTATACTGTATGTCACAATAACGTCCTACTGCAGAGAGAAGCAGCAGCAGCAGGGACATGCCTGTGTATTTGGCTCATAGACTGAGGCTGTAGCAAGCAGGTGACATGCAATGCTTCTGATTCCTTGAGTCGGCATATTTATTTGACATTAGAAAGAAAAGAAAATTCAAGTGAATGTTAGGGTTTAGTATGAATGTATCAATATATCCACTACTGAGGCAGTAACAAAGGAATGGAGGACTGTGTCTCCACAACCCAACTTCAACAGTGAATAAAGTCTTCTTTCTTATTAATTAGAGGGTAGAGGAGTCTAAATAAATTAGGAATATGCTAAGTGGAAGGCAAAAAAATCATATGTTCTATTTCTATTTCCAAGCTTTAAACACCTGCTCTGAAAGGAAAGAAATTGATTAAAGAATGTGACTTCTGCTCAGATTATTAATGTGTCAACTCAGACAAAGCAAATTTGACATGATTCTTCCTGAACATTACTTTGTAGTCTGAATTTCACTCTGTGCTTCACATAGCCAGACTAGAAGAAATTCATATATAGGGACGCCCATTGAAGACACTAAAAGCAAATGGAGGTTTGAAGAGCAACTATCTACACTGAGGATGCTTATTGAATAATACTTAATATACCGGTTGTGACTGTTTATGCTCTCTGTACCCCAAAAAGTCACTCTTGAATACCAGTAATACAAATATGTGCAAGTGCTGCCAGTTTAGGTCAGACTATTTTTGTGGTCCAATCAAGTGATGTGTGACCAGTCAAAGTTCAACCCAGTATTGTCCTTGAGCAATCATATTCCATCTATTTTGTTTCCCTTCCAGTCTGCTTGTCCACCCAATCTGTCTTACCTATAATTGACAGCAGCATCTGATGTTGACTTTGATGCTGTTGACACAATTGTGAGCAGGAGACATTCCAAGATTAGAAATAAATTGTTGACATAATGCTAATGTATTTCACTATGTTTCCTGGGTATACATGTCAGTGTCTGTCTGTTTGTCGGTATGACAAGCTTTTTTATTTATTTAAATCAGTTTATCTGCCTGCCTGTTTGCGTTTAAACAATTTAATGGGTCAGAAATTGAACAGTAATATGTTGTTATTTATAAAACAAGCAGGGTATTTGATTCTGCAATAAAATGTTTTCTGCACTCCAATTAAGTAGAGATATAAATATATTATTTTAACACGTTCTTCAAACGTTTTAATATGCTATATGCCACAACATGTAGCTGCAATGCAGTTATATATATATTTTATAATACACACCTTTAGCACACTCTTATTACATGTTGTCAATGTATAACGAGCAGGGATGTGTTATGCACTGCCATTACGGACCGTGTCAGTGAGATGAAATAAGGTTAAACACTCTACAATCACAAATGCAGAAAAGTCCAGCTCTTTTGTATAATGGTTAATACATTTGCTTGCAGTGTGCGGTCACCGATTCATGCCCAGCCTCCACCCTGTAAGATTGGTGCCATGACTCAGGTCTCAGATTGGCTGCAGCTGATCAAGGTTAAAGGGAGAAGGAGTGTAACAGGCTGTGCTGTGTGATGCATTGTCGTTATGGATTCTGTCCCCTGTCGGTGAGATGATGAGATTAAAAGATCATAATCATGAATGCAGATGAGCCAGGCTCTTTTACAAAGTGCTTGCTTGTGGTGTGCACAGTTGCAATGTTAGAAAATAGCATGGTTTAGCTACATGCAGTTGTCACACCTCTAATAGTGTATCTGTATTTTATAAATTAAGGGGTGTGTTAAACACATATTAATAAAGAAAAATCTAACCCATTGTTTCTGTCAGATATTTATCAAAGGCATTTATCAAGAGAAATGCCTTACATTATAGACAGACTTACCATGAGAAATTAAACATCCTCACCAACATCAATTAATAATATGCACATGCACACTGTGGTTTCACATTACAAGGTAGTTAGGTTTCAAAGGACACTCGGCTGTTAGATGACTTCATGATATTAGGCAATACATTCCAACCTGAAGAAGCCCCTAGAGGCAAACATTATTGAAAAGAGATGTATGAGCTGAAGCCTTTATAGATTTTGTAATTGTATGATGTTAGGAGAAGTATAAGTACATATAATGGGAAGCATTGTTCAAAAAGCAACATCTTAAATTCAAGTAAATTGTTGTGTGTATCAGGTGATATTGATATTGAATTAAAACTAATTTCTACCTTTCAGAAAGATATAACTTCATTTGATCATTAGCTTATATAGGAATAACTTTAGGCCATAAAAGATCACTTGTATTGTTGTGCCAGGTGTTTGCTTGCAATGGCCTGATCTTTTTTTCAAGTCATAGCAACAATAGTCCAACCAGACTTCCTGTCTCTAAGGTTAATATTGCAGTGGTGAGCTAATTGTAGGATCCAGGTGATGTCTGTGGGTGGCTAATTGTCGAAATCAAAAGAGTTTCAGTGCTTTTTTCCAAACTTGGCTACTGAAGGGTTTTGTTTTAAAGAAACTGACAGGTAACAAATAATTTTAACCACAGGCTCATTACAAATAAAAAGGAATCTGGTTAAGAAGTAGAGCACAGTATATGTGCCAGATTTTTTTTTTAAATTGTGCAAAAGGGTCAGGGGGCAATTTCCCCTAGATTTGGGGTTAGGAGATAAAACTGAAAATCTTTTTAAAAGCCTTGTTTTTAAACAACAAAATGTTATATTTTCAGTAAACCCAATATCTATTGGATAAAATGTCTACCATATGTACAATTATCATCAGTGTGTACTTAAAATATTTGTGTGTATATATTGCTTGTCTATGGCACATTGTTTGTAAAGTAAAATGGTGGATAGAGGATAAACGATGAAGCCCCTTGAATGCAGAAAATGTACAACAAAGTGAATGGATCCATTATGCACGGAAGTGAAAGTTCTGTGTTGCTGTTCTGGCTGCTGGCAATGAACATACAAACATGGTGTGTTTAAATTAAACCAGTTTTAATTTCTGAAAGAGCTGTTAGATTCAAGTCACTCACAATCTAAGAATAAATAATTAAAATATGCATAAATTACATTATAATGATTGACTGCATATACACAGCTGAAGTAAGACTTTCAGTCATGTTTTGTAAATGGGTTATAAATTAATTGCTTCTCAAACTTATAAGGCTATTTAAAAATACAGTTTCATACCCTATTGCTATTGTGTATGCCATATGAACAGGACAGGACATAGTGCATACAGCTGAACCAAAATAATTAAGCAAACCAGGAGAAACAAAATAGGAGCATAATAAAGCATTTATACTAGTCAACTTAATTATAAATTTGTGTTTATACAAAGACAGAAGTAATTATTGATTAGTGCATTGTCAACATATCGCTTAGTAAAGAGCAAAAACATTTTTCCGCTGTTCAGTTTGCAAAATGAAATTGTTAAGAAGGTTTGTAAAATTAAATTGCTAAGGAGATTTTGTCTATTTCATCGGTAAGGTTCTTTTGAATGTGCAGAACTGCCAAGTGATTCAGACATTGTTGTCTCATACATACATAGTGGTTAATAAATTTATTTTTTCTATCTTGGTAGGTAGACCGACAACAAACTACAATAATATGGAATACAAAAATATAATACAGAAACATAATATTTAATATGGAAATGACAAAAGAAAGTGGACCCTGGCACAATTTGACCCTTTCTGGTTTTGTCACTTTGTGCGAGAGATGGTGGTCTGTGAAAGACTTACGCCAAAGAGCAGGGCTCAGAACTTTCACTAACGCTGATGTGAAATGTTATTCGATAGGTATGCTGTTTCTCGTGTGCGTTACTATTATGCGTACATTTTAAAAACATGTTGTATATAAAGATATAGTCCCTATCAAAAGGTATGTACAATTCATATATATTAGCTCAAACATTGGTGGTGCTGGGCCTGCATTCCAGAATATTGGTGGAGCTTAGCCACCACAGGCCCATATAACCCAGCACCTATGGAGCACAGACAAATAGTGGTACTGGTTTTGTGTTGTGAATAAAAAAAAAAAAGCAATGCGACTTCAGACTTTTATCTGTGTGCCAAAGCAGGATGAAAATTGTTCAGTTTAACAAGGTTCTCTGCTTAAAGCTTAAATAAAAACAATAAAGAAAATGTCATATGAGTGCTTTACCTATATGAAAGAAAATCAGCCACAGTGGTAGCTTTTTCTCCTCTACACACACCTCCTGGCTAAGGGATGGCACACTTCCTTTGTAGCCAGTTTGACAACATTGATTATGAGATACAAAACCTAACCAGATAGCAGTGCTCAGCTGCTTGAGCAAGTAGTAGAAACACTCTATATTGGCAACAACCAATCCTAAACCACCAAACAACCCCAACAAAAACCAAAATGTGGGTGATTCAGTTTAGCAGAAGCTCCTCCCAGATTTGAATAATTACTATCACCTCAGGATAGCCATGTAGATTTAGGAGTAGCTGAAACTAGTGCCCGATTATATTGACTAAGACAAGCAAATCACACGAATTATTTAACTTGTTAATATGCAGTACTTTAGACCCTTTCTTTGCAGTGGAACAAAAAAAAAAAACACATATTAATATATTACACTAGTGAGGGTAGATTATGGTGATTATAAAAGTCAAGAAAAAGGCCATGAAGTTTACCTAGTGTATGTCCTTACTGTACATAGAGATCTGTCTAAAAACTATAGTTTTCTTTGAAGAGTAAGAAGTGAGAACATGTCAAGTTTCAAGAGATTTAACATCAAACAAACTGAGGATATTAAGGGCATTCTTCAAAAAAAATTCCTAAATAAGCTACTTTTGGGCTTCTGAAATGGATCTGGTTCTCTGGGTGTAGCCTTTATATAGCCTGTACGCTGATTCAATATTCTTTTGATATCTGATTTGACACAGTATCTAATATAACCTCCACACTGAGTCATGAAAGTAATGCAAATCTATTAACTCCAAGGTCACTGACAGCTATAGTGACCCATACCCCTGATCTTTTGAATAGGGTAGTGGTTTTTGCAGATAATTGTAAATGCATATGACAATATCAATGTTACATTAAATAACATTTTATTGATTTTTAAAATAATATATGTGATATATTGTTGCAAAAGAGTCCACCACTCTCAAAATGTCAGTCAAAATGAAGAAGGGATAGAAAAATGTAAAATATATTTCCTGGTTTATTAACTACCTGAGACCTTTATTATTATTGTTGGTAACTGTTTCTGTATGTATCATATTGAATCCACCAAAGACGTAATAATGCTGTCAGCACATTCCAATATGAAATCTGTTGGTCTTTCCTCTGAGGAATGGTATAAACTCAGGGTGGGGGTGGTAAAACAGTTGGTGATTTGCTTGGTGACTAGCTGTGGTTGAGACAGAAACATTCTGGCTGGGAATCTCAAGCACAATAGAAAGAAAGCAATATTGATGTACAGGTAAGTAAGCTGGGCTATGTTGCGTGGGGGGCGGAGAGGGGTGATGCTGGGATGTCAGAATCACTGTCGAGCCCTCTTGAGGTGTCGTGAGCTAGTTGACGAAACACAGAGGAAAGTGCCCACTTGAAGACCCCAGAGATGTACCTTACTTAGCTCAATCCAGACAGTTATCATGCTGATGCGCTGGGGAGACAGCACTCTGGCTGACTCCTGGAGCCAGCATTACACTTCAGCCATCAACACCAGGCAGAAGGATATCTACATCATCAGATGGAAAACAACGCAAATGGATGGAGATGGAGATGGATCACATTAGTTTACTGTACAGCTATGTCTTAGTTTGTGCTTATCTTGGCGAGAGACGAGTTCAAATCAGCATAAAGTTTTAACATTGACTCTCATGTAATGGAAATCACCACTTACTTATGTGTTAAACGACCTTGTTAAAAAATGATGAGATTTGATAACTGGACAGGAGGACAAATCGATAGGTTGACAGAATGAAAGACACTCAGACATACAGTAAACAAAATGATAAATAACAAAAACACATGTACGTATTAGATATTATTTGTGCATCACAATAGTAGCAGCTGAAAACCTTTAAATACACAGTACATTACAAAGTATGTCAGAATAGGGTTCCATAATGTGGGACGATTTAACTTCTTAATTATAACATTTTTATAAAATATTAATGTAAAATAAGTGTTTGGGTTCATTTAAATGGGCATTTTTGTTTTAATTGAGAAAGCACACTTAAATGAGCATAAACACCAAAGATAACAGTAGTCAGCACCTTCTGAATAAAGGTAACATACTGAATTACATACTACTTTGTAGTTTTCCATATACTTAATGAAAAACTGACTTTGATTCCTTGATTACATAATGTTAAATAAACTATCTAAATTATGTTCATATAGTTTTTATTTTTTGTTTGTTTGTTTGTTTGTTTGTTTAAATTATGCCACATCCTAAAATTCTAGGTGATGCAAAACTTTCAGTCATTGAGCAACCTTTTGCTATAGCAGTAAAAAAGTGAACAGTTCGCTACCACCTTAAATATTTGAAGAATCTGAACACAGAATGTATGTTAATTTGGTGAAGACCATTTATTTCATAAAACAAATGGAGTAGATTACTGAAATCCGTAAACCTGAGAAACACAAAAGATTAAGATTGTTACAATCCTCTAGCATTTCTTGATAAAGTCAACTATTATTTAGTACAATCTTTATTCATTATGGGCAAAAACACAAATTGTTGTCCTTTTCTCTAAATGTTTCAATGATTTAAAAACATCTTCAAAGACTATATATCCATTTTGTGGAATGAGCCATTCTGAAAAAAAGGACTACAGTACAGTATTGTCCCATAACACTATAGTTTCCTATTGTAAACTAAAGTAAATACAAGAAGAAACTTACAATAAGAGTTTTCTGGATTGTAATATTGAATGATTTTAATATGGGATGCGCATGGCAGATGGTGTATGGTTACACTATGTAACACAATTTTTGTTCCTGGGTAGTAAGTGTTATTTCCTAATTGCTTATGCCTCAAAAGTATAGAAAATGGCTATTATTCCCCACAAACTTTGCTTTTGTGACCAGGACAGTGATATTTCAAAATATCACTATTTCCAATGGGAAAACGGGCAAATACGTGTCTTTTCGTTCACAAAAAGTCAGAAAAAAACAACATATGAATCCAAATTAACATGTATTTATACTAAAGTAATACAAAAATGACTACAAAAGATTTAGAAGTGAGTAGTTTTTCGAAATTTACGATTATACTGTAAACAAAAAGACACACATTTGCCTGTTTTCCCATTGGAAATAGTGATATTTTGATACTTTAGGTAGTTAAAGATCACTTTTTCTGTGTGCATCATGAGACTACAATGGAGATTTAAAAGAATGTATATACAGGCTGAATAAAAATCCTGGACTATGAGATGTTCCATTGTACAGAGTGGGAAACACTGCTGGAACAAGTATACACAAGAATACAAATAAGTGTACCTCTTTATCTTCAGGGTGTGGTTCCTTCTTAGTGTCAGGAGATTGTTATTAGCTGGTTAATGGATAGGTGTAGAAAAGTGTTTATCTTTTGAGTTGAATGTGGAAACAAGCCAAGGTATTATTTTTTTTTAAATTGGGATAAACTAGGGCTCCAACCTAGAGTTGCACTAGTATCTACCTTGCATAAGAAAGGTGCAAAAGAAAGTTGTACCTGCAATACTTAAGCATAATTTTCAGTTGGCTTGAAATTGAATGTTAGAGGATTGATAGTAAGGTCTATTTTACAAAGATGATACCGGCAGCAGCAGCTGATAAACTGACAATATTCTGTATTTAATAATACACATACAGTATTGTAAAACAAATAGTTTGTTAGAAGAACACAGTGCCCTGCAAAATAGTGCCTTGCAAAAGTATTCGGACCCTCTCACAGTTTTCACATTTTGTTGTTTTAAAGCTTGCAGTCATGACACTTTGAAGTAGGAAATAATATGTGTTATATACACAACCTACTCCACACATTCAAAGCAAAAACAAAAATAAAGAAGTAAATAGATAATTAATATGAAATAAAAATGGAAAAGTCATGATTGCATAACTATTCGAACCCTTTGCTGTGGCAAATGTAAATTAACTCAGGTGCACAAAATAACTTTAGTTAGTTGAATGGCCTCTGTCTGTGTGCAATATTAATGTTTCTCAATTAAAGTCATTGCAAAGCACAGATCAGGAGAAGGGGACAAAACTTTCAAAGTCTCTGAATATCCCTGTGAGTATAGTCTACTCAATCATCAAGAAATGGAAGGTGAATTGTACCACCCAGACACTGCCTAGATCAGGCCGTCCCTCCAAAATGAGCAGCCGGCCAAGGTGGAAACTGGTGAAGGGTGCCACTGCGAGGCCAACGATAACTTTGA
The DNA here is from genome assembly GCF_017654505.1 of Polyodon spathula. Lineage (NCBI taxonomy): Eukaryota > Metazoa > Chordata > Actinopteri > Acipenseriformes > Polyodontidae > Polyodon > Polyodon spathula. The sequence continues at coordinate 22,188,473 of NC_054539.1, forward strand.
AAGAGCTACAGAGTTCAATCGCTGAGATGGGAGAAAATGTGCATCAGTCAACAATATCCAGAACACTTCACAAAAGTAGCCTGTATGGCAGGGTGGCAAGAAGAAAGCCATTACTAAAAATAAGCCATCCCAAAGCCTGCATGGAGTTTGCAACAAAGCGTGATCCTGCAAAAATGTGGCAAAAGGTGTTGTGGTCAGACAAGACCAAATTGGAACTTTTTGGTCTAAATGCCAAGCGTTACATTTGGCGCAGACCCAACACAGCACATCTCCCAGTCAACACTATCCCTACAGTCAAGCATGGTGGTGGCAGCATCATGCTGTGGGGATGCTTCTCCTCAGCAGGGACTGGAAAGCTTGTTAGGATTGAAGGAAAAAATGGATGGAGCAAACTACAGGCAAACACTACAGGAAAACCTGTTTCAGTCTGCTAAAGTCTTAAAACTGGGGTGAAAATTCAACTTTAAGCAGGACAATGATGCAAAGCACAAGGCCAAAGCTACATTGGAGTAGCTTAAGAATAAGAAAGTGAATGTCCTTGAGTGGCCCAGTCAAAGTCCTGACTTGAATCCTATTGAGAATCTGTGGAAAGACTTGAAAACTGCTGTCCATAAGCGATCCCCAAGCAACTTGAGAGAGCTTGAGCAAATCTGCCAAGAAGAATGGGCACAAATTGAGCCGGTGTGCAAAGTTGGTAGAGACTTACCCAAAAAGTATTGCAGCTGTAATTACTGCCAAAGGTATATAAATCATGGACATTGACTAAATGTTTTTGGTTTCTTTTTAATCACTCGATCATTCATCCTTGACCATGACATGCTTGAGTGACTATGACTGAAGCATTTGCACTTAATCACTTAATTAGTGAGACTGTTGATTGAACACTGGATATTGAGTGATTTCAGCTGTTGAATTGCAAGCTTAAATAAAAGCAATAAAGAAAATCACAGAAAAAAAAACTATGTGCCACGTCTGTCAAAAAAGCAGCACCTTTGTGCCATCGGCATGTTGGAGGCCGGACTAGGGCTGTACTGTGGTTCACCGTCTTGGGTGCTCACAGCCAGCAATTTCAAACCTGGCGAGACAGTATAACCAGACACACTCTGTCAATGACAGGCCACAAACTGGGAGACCAAGAGTCACAACACCTGCCCAAGATCGACAGATCGTTTTGCAGCATCTTCTTGATGTCAATTGTTAATCAGCACAATAAAAAGTCATGCACCTACTCTAAAAGTTTGTCATTCTTCGATCACATCTAGTGAATTTTATCCAAATATAAGTGATACGTTTCTTTTGATGCTCTCTCTCTCTCTCTCTCTCTCTCTCTCTCTCTCTCTCTCTCTCTCTCTCTCTCTCTCTATATATATATATATATATATATATATATATATATATATATATATATATATATATATATATATATATATATATATATATATGCAGTGTGCAAAAGTCTTAGACATGTTGCAAATAGCCTGAATCTTAAATTCGAGTACTTTATAGTGGTGTACATTAAAAATCGTCAACAAGACGTGACTATCCGAGTACAAAAACAGCAACATGACAGACTGCTGAGAAAAGACAACAAAGGTGTCTGCCCAAATACACAAGCAGCAACGTGACTGACTGCTGAAAAAACAAACCAAGCTTCCTGAGGAATTCCAAGAGAAACGTTTACAATTTCAGCATTTCTAACAAACAGTACCAGCTTGCACAGATTGGAAATGCTGATCAGACCACTATATTTTTCGACATGCCATGCAATATCACAGTTCAGTGCTGTTGTGGTTGCTGAGTTACATGTTGCCTGATGCCATGGAGTGTTGTGTTGTGCTTGCTGTTGCCAGGATGTGGATGCCGTAAGTCAGTGGTGGTAAGTGTACAACAGACACACCACTTTAAGTGCAAATCACGATAAACGAGCTCCGAGGGTAATCTACAACAACACTGTTTCATGTCAGATTTGTACTATACAACAGCATAACTGAGGCTGTATCTTTTTAAATGGATATTTATTTGATGTTTTATTGGTTTGCGTCTTAAATTCGAGGGCGTCTTAAATTAGAAGGAATATGATAATTTAAACTGCTATGATTTACCATATTGTGGCATTATACAGTAGGAATAACATTTAGAAGGTAGGAGGATATTACAATAATATACCAGGGGAACTACAGTGTATATCTGATGGGTTGTACCACTACAAATCTGTCTGTCCTCAGACTACACGGTGGTCCAACACACAAAGTAGAGCTTCCTTGAAGAGAACTTAACTAATGTTTTCTTCTTGTTGATATTCATATTGTGTCATTTCCTGTATCATAGTTTATATTCACATTGTATAATTTTCTGTTTTATTCATCACCTCCTGGTGACTTTTGAAACTATTTTAATGTCATTGTTGCTCGTAGAATCATGTCCAACCTCCAGTTACATGATACACCATTATTTGACATTCAAGCCAAGTTGCCCTTAAGGTATTTTGGTATAAGTACCAGATTCTACGGAGTCAACGCCCTTGTTTACTGCCCACTCCCACTTTTATCTGAATGTCATTTTTTCACCATTTCTAATAACCATGCGCAAAAAAAAAAAAAATAACCATGCGCAAATAATGCCTGAGATTTCAAATCTCACACTTCAAGGGAGTAGCACATGCTGTGCAGTACAGTAGTTGCTCTGTGCTGATTGAATAAACTGTAAGCACTTTTTGATTACATTAACATGCCACCAAAAAGAAGAAGCTGCTCTTCTTGATTCTTTAGCCTAACTGAGTGCTGTGCTTCACCTTTTGAATTTTGAACATGCCTAATTCTAATTGTAGAATGACATTACAGTGGACTTCAGCACCCTTTTTTCAGGCAAACCGTTTTCTTTGTATTTCACCATTTAATAAATGTTAAATGCACTTCTTGATTCTTTAACGTAACTGTGTGCTGTGCCTTTTGAATTTTAATCGTGCCTATTTCTAAATGTAATTTACCTAGCTAATGTTTAAAATATTACAGTACTATTGCTTGTTATTTCCACCACTTTTGCCTTAACATCAGCTCTACGCCCCTGGGGCGTTGACGCAGCAGAATCCAGTATAACGCATCATCAGGATTTAACCCCAGTACCGTATGTCTTCCTCTGTAACAACAGGATTATGACAAAAAATACAGCCTAGATTAATGAAGACTGGATCTGAAATGTTTGTCTAATTGAAAGCGCGCACAGCAACAGTGTGCTGCAGGTTAGAAGGTACTTTAGCTCAATATGGAATGAAAGCTAGTGGCAGATTAATGCTGTAGGTATGAAATTTGACCATATATATATTTCACTGTTATGCTGTGGCTAGGAATGATAATAGGTATTTGAACCATGCCCTTCTAGAAAGAAAGAAACAAAATAAATCTCAATTGGGAATTACCACAAGCAACTATAATGCAAGGTGTGTCATCCAATTATTTAAGCAGGACATGAATAACACTACCACTAATCCTCATATTCAAGGATTACAAACTCCTTAAGTCTGGAAGAAAACTGTTGTATCCAGTGAGAGGGATCATCCTTATTCATGGTAACAAGTGGTATCCTTTTAAAAAGGCTTCTTCCAATCTCCATTACACTTTGGTGGGAATGGTTAGAATTGCTAAAGTATGGTATGGCATTTATACTGCTGCGCTAATACAAAGTCCTACATATTCCTGGAGCCACATTTGGAGTGTACTTTGAGGGGACTGCGTGTTCCTTCAAGACGAGGTAAAGAATTAGCGTGTGATGCAATCTCATTCACATCTAAAGGAACAGATCCTCCTCATTGAGAGGTTTCCGAAGAGCAGACAGTAGCTACTGAAGCTAGGGTTCAATCAATCAATCTTTATTTTATATAGTGCCTTTCATAGTGGACCACCATCACAAAGTGCTTTACAAGACGCAGTAACAAAAAAAAATCCATAATACTTTAAATACAGAGAAGTGCATAATACATAATACAGTAAAAAAGCAATGCATAATACATTAAATACAGCGAAAAATGCATAATACATGATATACAGTAAAAAAAAAAAAAAACATAATAAATTAAATATTTTCAAACTGTACTCTGTTTTTGGAGTATTTTGGGGGGAAATCTAACATTGCATGGACCTTTGGATGGCTAAGTACTCTACAAGGACCCGCCCAGAAGATTTGGGAGAGAGTGACGGAGAGAGGACGCGTTATCCAGGAGACTGGAGTTGGCTGCCCTAGCAATTATCCCCAAGGCTGACCCTGCTCTGGACTGAGACAAGTATTGCTGTTTCTGCCAGCCTAGTGGTGTGAGACGACATTAAGGCTGTGCGATAAAATTCAGAGTGTTCATGATTGAGTATGCAGTATTATTGTCCAGAGTTTGGGTAAATTTGGAAAGGATTTGGTTGTGCGGCGCTAATTGGGCTGTGTGTTTTCTGTTTCTGTTTTTCTCTCTCTCTCTCTCTCTCTCTCTCTCTCTCTCTCTCGGGTTTGTGGCAGCACGAAGATCAAATCAGGGCTACCTCAGAGGGTGCAGTGACTGACGGGGGGGTCGTGTCCAAAGACTGAGTGCAGGTCCTGTGCTCGTTTCTACCCTATCAGAGCAGCATTTTTTTAACCTGGACTGATTGAGTGGGACTGTTTTATAGGGTTTAGTGAACTGGATCCATTATTTTTTAGTGTTCTGTTTCTCTACTGGTCATATTTTATTGTTGTTTGATGGTTTCATTATGGAGATACTGATTTACAACTGGAGCTGTGAGGCAGGACCAATTTTAGTGCATACTATTTACTTTATAAAAATAAACTTTTGTATTTTTGTACTTACCTGGTCCGGCTGCTTTTGTCCCTCGATGTGTGGTCCTTGGTCGGTATCCTGGAATATAAAATGACCTGTGCATATGTAAAGGGAAAAATGGATGGTGGCAAGGACAACTGGAAATTAAGTATACTTACCGTGGGAAGGTTGTCACAAGCCCTTCGGAAGTTACAAGGGTCACAAGCTTTCATAGAAACAAACAGCAAAACATCCAAACAAGAGGGCCATGAAGCAAAGTTGCGCTTGCTCCTCAAACCATGCAAAATTATTACTGTTATATTAAGAACAGACATAAATCACAAAAACAATACACTCTCCTGTCTAACATACATTTTTTTACAAAAACAAAATATTATGAAAATTGTGTCTTATGTGCTGTGCACAGGATCTATACACAAGATTTGTTGTACAATAATTTTGTTTGATTTCTTCTGCGTGATTTATAAAACCAAATGATACCAACTTTTGTTTATTTGTAATTAAAATTTCAGTAGGTCTGCCAATTGTAGCAGATGGATCTTTTCAAATTTTAAGGTGTTTTTTTTTTTTTTTTTTTTTAAAGTATATGTTGGTAATATCATATATGCTCCTTTGTTTTCTTTTTTTTTTTTTTTTTTAACAAATACCAGTTTCAATTATTACATTTAACTTGTGCTGTTGAAATGTAGACTGGGGCTTTCATTTCTATAGAACTTCCAAAATTCCTTTTTGTTTTGTTAGAAGATTTTTTTTTTATTTATACATAAATTACATTTATATATATCCATATATTTATATATATAATATATATATATATATATTATATTATATATATATATATATATATATAAAAAAAAATTTTTAACAAAGATCAGTTTTAATTTTTTTTTTTTTTTAATTTGTGGTTTCTGAGGTTTTATGTTATCACTTTTTAAAATCTTATAGATTTTCTGGAGGGACTGAGTCATTGTTTTTGCCAGATTGTGTTAATTGTTCCATGTAATGTTTTAATTGTTTGTGTTTTACACTTCAGGGTTACCATACTTACCTCCTTACAAATCCTTACAAGACAGAGGGTCTCTCGTATGGAAATAAAAGCTGTTTATCATTGCATAACAATGCAAGGCGTCATGAGAAGCTGTCTTTGTAGAGCAGCAGAACTGGTAACAGCTGGTCTATTCACAGGTCATTGAAAGCCTTTCTTCTTATGGGTTTCTACCTGGCAGTAAGAACTTTGCAAACAGACGGGAAAAAAGGTAAAGGTCTTTGTCAAGTCATGCAGGAATTGGACTGAATGGGCTCAGATTGTAACATCAAGAAAAGAAAAATAATAGAAAGATAAAGTGAAAGGGATTCCCACTGCTACATCTGTATGGTTTTAATGTTTTATCCCTACACATTTTTCTGTATAAGATTTCAAAAGTGTTGGCCACACTTGAAGGATTATACACCCCTATGACAATGACTGATCTTTCTCACAAAATGTGAAATATGCATTGCATAACAAAGACAACTCTACAGCCATTTACAGGTTCTGAATTATTTTCACTTACCATGGTGTAGTCTTTATGGAAAAAGATTACAATTCCCTAAACAGGTTTTATCAATGAACTTGGTAATTTAAAACAAATGTTTCCAAAAATCTGGTAAGTATGCCATTCAGCTGTTTAAAGTCAATAACTTATGTGATACATTTCTGTACACTGGCTCCCAGCAGTTACAATACCTAACATTATGGATGGGGGGGGGGGTATGTTAAACTCACTTTGGGTTGTCATTATTGCACAAAAGAAAAAGGTCAAAAACAATAAAAATACATTATAAACAAATGTTATTACTATAATTTTACATTTACAGTACTTACATTTCTGAAGTTCAAATTATCTGAACAGAATGTACCAGTGCATCTGAGTCTCTATAGTGCATTTCAAATATGTATTCAGTGATTTAATTATCTGCAACAGTTACATCAATTAATACATCCCTTTATGTTTTTAACATTTTTTACTACCAATGTAGGGCCAGAAGGTGGTATATCATCAGAATATGTACCTGTTTAACAACAGAAAATGGTCCACTGTCAATGCTGGAATTGACTACTGCACTAATCACTAGGGATAAGACACAAAGTTGTATATGTTTACAATTTGTTGCTCAGTTGAAGTCACATAAATTTGCTCAATTGTGAAAAAAATTATATTAAAAATAACTTTTAGGGCCAAACCCTTTCAGTTGTTTGTTTCCTTGTTTTCATTTGCACATGCCCGGGCAAGTGTAGTATGCGGTGTACCACGTTTTAACACATACCACACCGGCCCTACAGAAGCACTTCACCAGTCAGATGTAAAATACTTAATGGATTATGCCGATGGTATTCTAAATTAAGCAGACTGGAAGGCAGCAAACAATAATAATGCAAAAAACTACCTGTGTTTACTTCCAACCAAAAACACGTTTGTTTTTTACAGATTTATGAACAGGTTTAAAATGTCAAATTGATTTTCTGGCTATCTAAAAAATGTATGGACTTGCCTTACTAGTCAATGCCTTTGTGTCTTCAGTCATAGACATCTTTCTCTTGTCAAGGACCTGAGGATATTTTCCCTGTATTTTTTAAGTTGATACTTCTTTAAATAGTAAAATACCATGTGTTGTTTAGAAAACAACAGTTTAGAAAACACATTTTTGATTCAGCTACAAGAGTTACCTTGTCACATCCTGTATTTCAGGATTAATTGTATGAAAACTCCACATAATGAGGGAGGAGCTTGTCTGATAAATATTGAATATAACTGAAGCCCTGTGCCTGCTGGGAAAAGTGACCTTTGCAGCCCATCATGAGGGTACAAAGGTGACATAAACATATCACGTTTCCACATGTTGTGTTTGTTTACACTTCTGGTTTTCGCCCTTCTTTTTTAAAACGGTGTGTTTATATAAAAGCAAAGGCAAAAAAACAACATGAGGTTCACAAAAAAAAAAAATCAAAGAAAAGTTCATGATTACAAAACGCAGCTTGAGAAATTAACCATTCTTCCTTGAAGACTGTGACAGGATTGGCACAAGAGCAGCTACAGTAAAAAATGTCAATAGGAAAAACACAGTCAGCCATAAGAGCACCCCTCCCCCACTGAGCAAAGCGCATACGAGCCAGGCAGCTGCTGAGGAATGATTAAAGGTATAGCACCTCTTTTAGAGCTTGATTTAGTTCAGAGGAGTAATATCTCATCAAACAGTTCCAAATTTGGAACCAGGCAGTTGAAGGACTATCGTTTAACCACTATTTAAATTATAAATAAGAACCATGAGGAAGAGGTAGTCAAGTGTGGCGAATGAAAGTCAAATGGCTTTAAATGAAAAAAAGTCCATCCTGAGAAAATGCAGACTTAAAGAGCAAATTACAGTACAAGCTGGTAAATGATATATTTTAGTGTCTTTGTAGGAATGGTTTAAGGAAATAAATACAAATTAAATGTGTTGCAAACTGCAGAACTGCTGATGATCCCACCCTCAGTCTCCTCTTAGTTAAAAGAGACCTGGCTATGTGTATGCACTATAAGATCTAAAATGTAGCTACTTAATGCATTTTATAGTGAAGACCAATATTTCTAATAACATTAGACATCAAAACTTTTTGACAGTATACATCTAAGATGAGTGCTATTAGAAGTTTAAGCACAATATAAGTTATCTTTAACACAACATTTAATATTTTGTATTTCTTTAAAACGTAAATAAAGTATTGACATTCTTACCAACTGGAGTCTTCCTTCAAGTATAACATGTATATATTTGCATATAAGGAAATTACAAAAATGTTTACAGGTAGTTCTAACAGTATTTGCAATGTATTCTAAGGCACAAGCAAGAGTAGGAGAACTGTGCATGTAATAAACAGGCAGGGTTCATTGCAAGATTGCTAGTTTAAATAAACATTTAAAAAAAAAAAAACTCAATTTGAAGATTGTTTTTTTTTTTTTTCTGATTTATACTTGTTTCATATAGGGAATTAAATCTTTATCAGAAATTTTTGGGTTGTTCAATTGAAGGAAAAATGCTGACTAACAGAGAATATAGCATGTATTAAATTCAATAATGCACTCAAAAAATTGCAGTCACCTGTGAGAGTTAATGGCTGCAAGAAGTGAGTCATCCCGTAAGTTCTGTCCCACCAAACATTTGTCACAATGTTATGCTGCAGTCCTGAGTTGCCTGGCAACAAGAGGCAGATCTGAAGTATGTATGGCAGCTAAGCAAGGATGTAAAATGAATCCACTTGTCTAATGGTTACATTTCAGAGTTAATCTACCAATTGACCTATTCAAAGTCCCTTTAGTTTTCCTTTTAACAACTGTACTAATAAGCCTCCACTGCAAATATAACAAACCCGACAGACACTATCTTTTTCATCTAAAAACTTTAAACATTTAGAAACACGCAAGTCTGGCATTAGTAGTTTTTGTAGACAGATGCACCCTTTTGCTGATAATCTACTGAATCCACTGGAGGACGGACCTAGGTGACTAATATGTTGTGATGAAAGTTCAAATATAACATAATGCTAAGCAAAGTCGTTTGAACAAACAAAGGGTTTTGAGCTACAGCTCCTATTTATACTACTGCAATTATCACTCCTTTACATTTGGTCACCAAACAAATTGCACCAGATTTGGTGTAGACTGTGTGTACATACTAAACTTCAATTAGAAATATATTTTGTCATCTATTGTACATTGCATACACGTGGACATGTTTAGCAAGAATAGATGTTTTCAAAAGGTACAAGCCTGAACATAACAGAAAGTAAACACATTCCGCTCATCCCTAGGATGTAGGTAGCGTTCTACATTTTCATTTTTCATCTTTTATTTTACAAATATTAAACTCGGGATGAAATCAGTAAAACATTGTTTTTAATTTAAACATCAGTAAAAATCGGTGGAATAAAATTCTCAGTATACACACTTTGCATGTGGAATATGATGCATAGCAGTTCTGGTTTCTGATTAAGTTTAATGTCCCTGGCATGTATGATGAAGCAGAATCTGTGCAAGTTGAGGCCACATTTTCCCAAGTTAGCTGGTACTTTGTGAACGTTTGGGCAATAGCTGTGCTGACGGAAATAGTATCTACAGAAGGTATGAATGTGACATCAGCTAAAAAACAAGACAGGTTTCTTCACCTTGAAATCGTAAAAAGAAAAGAAAATTGACAGAACTGGAAGGTCCAAAGCACCGGGAGACACACTGGACATTTCCATCAATGAGTTCCACAAGTTCACCTACTAAAGCATCATCATTCAATGTTTTAGCTGATGGACAGTATTGCTGCACCGTCACCAATACACACCTATCTGCAATAAACAGTGGCTGTCCAGCAAAGCACAGAGCTCTTACAAGCTCACTAACACAGTGATTCTGTGCTCTCTCTTTTATTAAAGTGTGTGTAAAAGCAGTGGAAATGGATTCCTTGTCTCTCATTTCACTTTCTTGTTTTAGTTTAATGTGTACCTCAATGCGGCTGTATTTTCAATGCAAGGCATCCTCTTGCTCCCCTGTCCAACGCCTGCTATCTGGCAATAAATCGGACATTGATTGGCCATTGGCCAACAGAATTGGGTGATAATCTGTTTGTGACACAGCAAAGAACCAATCACGTGTAACGTTTGAACGTTATTTGATCCTCCAACGTCTAAACGTACCTGCTGTATCCAACGTCTAAACGTACCTGCTGTATCTAAACATACCTGCTGTATACCTAGTGTAGGAATGTTGGAGTCAAAACAAAACAGCATTTTGATCAAAACTGGTGTGTATTTCCCAGAAAATTGTACCAGGCAAATACTGAATAGTAGACTAAAAATCGGGTATAAATCAGTAAAAAAACGATGTTCCGTTAAAAAAAAAAAAAAATCTGTAAAATTCGGAATAAACCGGAAATGTGGAACACTAGATGTATAGTATTGCATGAATGAGAGTAAGATATCATGAGAAGGTGTTAAGAGGTCTAAAGCTCTGTGGATTATGTTGTTTACACAGGATCAACCTAACAGCGCTACATAAGGTTAAAAAAAGAACAATAAACTATACCAGATTGTTTGCTTTAGAAATATCAATTTTAATGTACTTTTAAAGAAAATAAAAATGTTAACTTTACAATATAACTATTTTAAATATTTTGAATAATAAATTTGAGTTCACAATGCTTTAAACCTTGTATTTTATTAGTTCTTATGTTTTATCACGCTTACAAAGTGCTTTACCATTATTTCACTATGAGATTACTGTGAGTTAGTACACTCTGCTATGCATTACTATTACAACATTCAAAATGATTCCAATATATTTAATATTTGAAAAACTATATGATTGCATGAAGTTATCCAACCAAACTGGAGAACTAAAACAAATGCATCCTGATTTAAACCATTTAATTGAAATTATGCTTGTGTGACTCAATTATTATTATTATTATTATTATTATTATTATTATTATTATTATTATTATTATTTGTCACAATAGAAATTGCATCTTGGTGGTATAATGAGGTTGAAACCTGAGACGAAAGCGGAAATCTCGTTTCGTTGAGAGGAAGTTCTTATTCATTGTATGTGTTGTATTAATTGTCAGTGAAGCAAATGGCCACAGTAGTACATTTGAAAAACACAGGTGTTGACCATCTGAAACAAAGAAAGGCCTAGTATTGTGTCTTGCTGCAATTAGTTCAAGAAGCCTTAGATGCATATTGCTATTCCAAAACAATCTTATGAAGTAGCGTGCTTGTTGTTCCATGTTAGATCCCTTGTGCTTCCTTTGTGCGAAATCACTCTTCTTCTACATTCAGCTATAGTATTTGTTTATGGTCATTACTAAGTATAAAGTTGTTGTTTACCTCACTAGGAAAATTCTTTTGAGTTCTCAAAACTTTGGAGGTAACTGCTGTGTGTTCCATCTATAAATACATTTTCTTCCAAGAACAGACTACATTACCTGGGAAACTGTAAAAAGATGCCACTCTTGAATATCACATGGCAGGCCAGGGCAGAAGCCCAGCATGTAAATAGTGTGTTTTGTGTATATTATTTTGAATTTAAGTTTGGCAGATATGTGGCTGTGGCTGGCTCTTGATTGACTAATTGATGGTCAATCAAGCCCCAAACACATGGCATATAAAGGGAGCAAAATCTTTTGTTTAGTAGAGAGGGTTCAGTGAAGGTGAATGCCCAGTCTGACCATAGGGAGAAAGTGAAGTAGAATATATAGTGATAGCTGAAGTGTGGGTGTTTGAGTTGTTTGTAGTTGTTGAAACCTTTTTATTTGTTCCCGTGTTTTGTTTTGTTCCTGCTTTTATAAATATACATATAGAATAGTGCTCAAATAGACACTATCCTTTCACACACCCATTACTGTATACTACAAATAAAGGTATTATTTTACTTGTCTTGGTCCTGGTTTACAGTATATAGTTTACTGGTGATGGTTTATTGGATGATATGGCAGCCAGCCAATTAAACCCAAAAAACTGTAGATCCTTCAGTATTGGTTGCAAGACCAGACACCATTAAACCAAGTATAAAGAAAATGTGAAAAACTAGTGCCTGCAGGGTAGCTGGTTTGCTCTTTGTTAGAGAAACAAAAAACAACATGTGGATGTGAGTTAGCTACTGATCCAACAGATTTGGAGAGGTTTTAGTAGCTTGCCATTGAGGTAAAATAGCACTACTGACAAGTCTGTGCATCCAAGCTCTGCAGCCACGATATCAGAGTTGTTGAGCATGTGGAATTAAAAACTCATACAATGTTAATAGCATAGATGCCCTACATTTGGGAATGCATTTTAAGCTCTGCTAAGAAACACACCTAGAAAAGTTGTTTTTGAATAACAAAGCTATTGTGTAAGCCATACAAGCCAGTAAGCTAGGTTTCTGCTATGCACCATCCCTGGCTACCCTGCTATTTACTCCCCTCTGGGCAATCACCCTCTAAACCAATAGGTGCATGTAACAGCTTTCCCAACATGCACAAACTATTAACTTGTTTGTAAGTTAGTGCGTAATAAAGGTAATTGTTTACAGAAAAGTCCTGTAAAATGTTACCCATTCAGAATATAGATTCTTTCTATATCCTTCAGTTGATTATTCAAACAAAACTACATATTTTAAAAGGAAACTAATTGACTGAAAATGTATTCTTCAGCTACCAGTACAGTATTTACTAACTCTTGTAACAGGACCTGCCCTGAAAGCAGACTGCATTTCCACTGAGTTGCTAGATTAACATGTTAAACAAATAAACAGGAATGCTGGTGTCTAGTGGATATTTTTGTGTTTACATTAACCCTGGCTTGCCCTTCAAAAACTGCTGCCTCCAATGAAGTTCAGTTTAACAAAATAAAGGAATTTGATTTCTCTTTACCGATCGTTTTGTTATGGATTTTAAATGTGAACTGCCTAGATAGGAAGGAATTCTCTTCACCATAGCTATTAAATCAGGTTCATGGAAAATCTTAAAATTGAAAAGTATGATGAAAAGTACTTCCATTTCGATATGCACAATAACATGACTGGTACCATTTATGCCTCTGTTCATAAAACGTTAAGGAATGTTTAAGGATTTAGTTTTTTATTATTACTTTTTGAAGCACGGTTTTTACAGGGTGATTTCCAACACCTTTAGGTAAAACAGTGTTTTAAAAAATGAGAATAACCTAATTAACTCTCTCTAAAAAAACAAGATTAAAGGGAGTTTCAAGAACTGCAAACTTGATTTCATTAATCAAAGTGGTATTAAAAAAAGCAGAACATTACTTAAAACAGTCCATAAAGTTTTGTGACTAAGGCCTGTAATGTGAAGAAAACCTCTTTTCCAGGTGAGGTAAGGTGAAATGTGGGTTGGATTTTTGCACACGGTGGTATGTTTTTTTTATTATTATTATTTAGTAATTATTTAATCTTCAAGGAATACAAATCATGTTTTATTTGTGGTCCTGGTGAGATGGTAGCATACTTTTCCACAAGCAGAGAGTATGAGCTAAAACAGCTCGGATATGCATTAAAATTCATATAAGCTACTAGCTACACTTTTCAAAATAAAAGCTCAGCAATGAAAATACCAATAGCAACATGACTGCGAGGATGCCATTTTATTATTTGAAATGGGAGAGTTTAGATAACAAGATTCTTAATACAGAGAGGTATGTTGGGGCATATCTCTTTTTGAAAGTGGGCACTTGATTGGACCTATGCATAGGCAGAATTAAAGGTCCCCACCAAGCAAGTTTCAAGTACTGTATTATAAAATGTGAGCTGGCTTCCGCAGCTGTTTAGGTGGCAGCTATTCAAAACAAGTGTAATCAGCAAGCCCAGTCTATCACAGGAGAGCTTCCTTCAGCCAAAGAAAACTAAAAACAAAATAACAAAAAAACCTGTTCCAGAATTTCAGCCCTGTGTGACCCTTATCTTCAGAAGCCCAGAGCTGTCAGACGCTTATGTCAATTCAAACAAATCTCCATATCCCCAAATTTTAGAAAAAGCCTTCTGAATGAGAAGACCCGGTAAACAATCGAAACCAGAAACCGTTTTTACTTATTCGAATTATTCAAAATAATGTAAAAAGGAAAAAAAAACAGTTGAGGAGAAACTACCTCATTTACAAGAGTGTACTGGTGAAAGTATTATCAGACTCAAGTTTGTTTTTCTGAATCTGACACATTCCTACTCCTAGAAACTATGAAACCAAACACCACAAAACACACCTTGATTACTGCTGTGAAGCCACCTCCCCCACTCTGCCTGTCTCAGTTGAAACTACAACAGGTTCACTCTATAACAATGCAAATGTAAAAGGTTATGAATTTTTCATAGAACCTTATTACCAAGACTCCTGTCCAAACTGCTCAGACTGTTGAAGTATTTAAAAAAAAAACATACCATAGACAGAAGTCTAATCATAGTCAATATTCGTGTTTTTGAAGGTTTACATGAAACAGGTTAGATGTACACAATGCTGTTTATGTTCAAGGGCTGAAGTAGTGCTACACTAGGCTGGCTCAAAATATCTTATCTGGGTTAGGTAGGATCAATAACAGTGTTTTGGGATGAATCTGTAGGGTGAATCAATGAAAGTGTGTTACAGGTCAGTTTGGACTAAGCAAAGTGTGTTTTGGGCTTGGCCTTGCTTAGGTTATGTGTGTTAAAGATCATATTATATCAGTAAGTCTTTTTCTGACTGAATTTAATCAATAAAACATGTCTAAGTTAGCAAATACATGGTATAAAGAAAAAGTTAATTTCTGTGAAACGTGAACTCAAAAGCTTCAATAAGTAAATTCATTGGAAGGTTCCAAAAGAAAAAATATGAATTTACTTGCATTACTCATACACTCTATAGAAAAGCAAATATATAAATAAAATAAATTTAAGAAATGTAGCATATAAACTAAAAAAAGTTAAAAACAGAAATAGTTGTTTGGGGAAAATTCAATAGTAAATGTACTACTAATGCATATTGATATAAATTAAAAAAGAGTTGGCAAGCTTGGCCAAGTGTAGTGATACAAGCTCTTATTCTGTAACTCTATTTAAGTGTGCAAATGTGCTTCTGCTGTGTCTGTCTACAAGGTAAATGAGGTGTGAATCACACTGTGTTTTTCAAAAAAGACATAAAAGCATAACAAAATTGCAGTCTCTGGAAACAGACAACATAGCCAGTATTTAAATATCTCAACTCCCACAGTTTAAAAAATAACCAATAACTTTTCTGATCTACTGTAATAAGACAGTACAGTCAGAAATATCCACTGTATAACTATCTGTATTACACTGCAATCAGGTACAGACAAAAAGAATATCCAAATAACAAATATTCCTACAGTATGCATTGGGAGAAATGTTTTGATAAGTAACACACATTTAATCTATGCCTTCTCTCTGCCTTGCCACTGTGTTTTCCTAACGTTATTGGTTAACTTCTGGATTACTGTTGGTACATTGGACAAGGCAAGTTTTTATTTATGGCTTTGCATACTCAAGATGATGGTTTGTTTTTGTAGCTAAAATGTAGCTAGAAACAAGCCCCATGTGAAACATACACATCCACATACAAAACCACGTTTTAAGCCTATAGCTCTATAAGAGAGACATAAGCAAAGTTATAGTTTTTCGGTGTTAGCAAAAACATATTGGATCACAGCCAAGTGAGCATGGTCATTGGGAAATGCTGTTTTTATGGCCTAGTGTCTGCAGAATCAGTGTGGAATTTATGTGAGGCAGAACAGCACGGTTCGGATGTGAGTTATTGTGAGTTCAAACATAATATTCCATTGTGGAAACTGTTTTCCCAAAACATTTTTTGGACATCAGATTGACATTGCAATCTGATTTAGATATTTAAACTGTTGCTTTATGTGTCTTGTTTCTATTTATTTATTTATTTTTTTTACTCTTAACTTAACATGCCTGTTCCAGCTGCCAAAAAATGCAAATCGCATGTGCCCATGCTGTTTGTTAATCCTAGAAAAAAATCCCTACTTTCTGAAAGGAGGCAGGGACTGCCAACAGATAAACACAAACATACACCATGTTACAGAGCCTCTGTAACATAATGGGAGCAAAGGCAAAGCTGCATTAGTATTACTTTAACTCACAAAGCTGAGCAAACAATTTCTGCAAGTATGGTGAGAATGGTCTACTTAGGTCTCTCTTTGTATTTGTGTTGCACTATTGAGATGTACCTTTTCTGTGAATAAACTAACCTACCTCAAAGGCCAAATATGGTCAGCTAATACTGTGTTTCAAAGAAGCTCGTATATCCCAAAATATTCTGACATTATAAATGGACATCTAAAGGCCAGTGTGAAATTCTGAAGTCTGCTCTTCTGCCATAGAGAGTTTAAGTTAATTAAATGGCCTATTACATGTCACCTCATAAAATGGCTACAATATCTATGATAAAAAAGAAAAAGGCATTAACAGAAGCATTGAATCACCCGCAAATTTAAATCAACAATAGAATGTGAGTTTGTATGGTTTTGCAGCTTCGAAAAATAGCAATTAATAAAAAAAACAATTTTTAAAAAATAGCACACGCCAATATTCTTAACACCAAAATGTAAAATCTAATTTACCATGTAAGAGCTGGGTCCTTTTTGGAAAAAAATAATTGGCCTCCTCTCAATACTGGGGAAAAATCCATCGTGACTAGTGGTCGTTGCAGCTTATTGTTAATGTGCATAAATTGATTGACACCTTTCAGACATCAGGGTCCTCTGCATATGCTGTCTTCCCCTATCAGCAATGAAGTCCTTTCTACCCATGTTATAGTCAAAATAACTGTCATCTAACTGCCTGATACGCTACACAGTTACATCCCATACAGTGCAGCACTTTGAATATTATTATTCAGATTAGCCTTCTGTTATTTGTTACCAGTAATACATTCTAATTTGGTGACCAAACCTTGTAGTTCTGGATAGAAAATGGGATATCTGACTCAAAGTTATGTAATTGACCAAAACATCTGAATGTTTTGAAGAATAAAATAGTGTTTTAGGTTTTTAGCATGTGGCCTTGTGGTCAGCAGTCATTAGTCTGATTCCCTGCTGGGTTTGACTCAGCCTTGATGCTAGGATTAAGCAGGAATGGAATGCTGTTTTGAAAAAAAAAAAAAAAGAGAGATATTGTTTAATTCTGTACCTTGAAAATGTTACTTTGAAAATATGACCCTTGCTCGATTAGTACTACTTTGCATATAAAACACAACATTTTGCAGATTGGGTCAATGAGATCTATTGTTATGCCTATAATTGTCTATCACTAATGCCTACTATTAACAGAGTTGATCAGGTGCTAAATATACACAACCTGTTTGTTAAACTTTAACCCTCACATTGTGTTTCTGACTCTGGTTAGCTGTAGTTGTGTTAAAGAATCTGTTTGTGTGGAATGCTTTTTAGGTCAAAGTGTTCAAAGTCATGTTTATGCTTCAATTGGTAATATCTGCTACCCTCTGAAATGTTTATTTTTAGCATGTATTTTATTATTTCTTGATTTTTTTTTTCCACACCATCAGTCTGCATTATTCCTATGTAAATGAATCAGCATATTTTACCAGGAACCCCCACCCCCCCTCCATTGAAATGTAGGACTGCATACTTTCCTATAATTGGTCATGTGATGATGGACCCAATCACAAAGCTTCATCTCCGAGTTTAAGTTAGTCTGTTTTTTTTTTTTTTTTTTTTGAATTATTCAGAATGAAATTAATCAAAGCAGAAATAATAAAATAAAAAAACATTATTTTAAATTGGGTCCTGGTTATATTGTTATGTATAATAAATAAACTGGTCACACTTGCTGTTGGGTCTAACATTTTAAAAACATGTTTTTTACACTTTCACACAAAATATAAAAATATTGGTCATGTGATATGAAAAGGCGACCCTGAGTCTGCTTTGCATTCATATATTTGTAAAAGCCAGCCCTGATCCTGGATTGCAGGTCCTGGGCCACATCGAAACGGTGGCCTAAATCTAGGTCACCCTGGGCTGCCTTTTCTTTTTTGGAGCGTTCACATATGAGAAAACGTGGCCCTGGACTGCCTTAATTGACCAGTGGGAATGGGGTCTATGACTGTCTCAAAACCCTTTTCCTATTTTGGCCCTGTGTGGCAGTGTGCCCGCCCCAGTGCGTCTTTATGTTTATATGTTGCGTGTTGTGTGTTAATGTTGGTGTGTAGTCATTAGTACATGGGATATAAATGGGTCTGTGTAACACAAGGGATTTCAAATGTATATTTGTATTTAGGCACGAGGATTGCACAGCACTTCACGTGCAGGTAAAATGTAATATGTGAGCATGGGAAACTGCACTAAAAATTAATTCATGTGCAGTTGTACCGAGACTCCAAGTGAATGACTGATTAGCAATCGAGTCTTGGTACAGCTGCATAAAAGCAGGATATTTTCACTCACTCGGGATTGTGTGTTCAGGGCGACAGAACAGGAGAGTAGGAGATAAAAGTAAGCTTTAAAAAGAAAACAACCAATTGCTACGTCGTGTTGGAGGACCAGCACTGTACTTGTTTGTTTAGTGTTCGTGCCCTGTTTGTTAGTGTCTGTTCGTGTTGTTTGTCTTTTTATTTTGGCTGTGTTCTGTTTTGTTCAGCATTTTTATTTTCTGTGTGTTAATAAAGATGCTGCAGCGTCTCAGTTTTCACCTGCCAGTACTGCCTGTCTCTACATACTCCTTTCTGGCCTGACATTCCCCTACAGCCAGCCTGTTCACACCCTGTCACAAAGAAATTTGCCAATGGATCTTGGATTGGCCACATATATTTTTGTTAAAGGGATCATTTATCATCTGTCCCTCTGCCTCTTGCTCTCTTTCGACAGGTGGTCCCTAAGGCTCAGTCCTGGGACCCCTCCCATCTCCTCCCATGGCTTCTTATATGTTGATGATGCTCACATCTTGCACTCCTTTCCCACCTCTGACTGACATTTCCTCCCATATTTCTACCTGTCTCTCAGCCATTTCCTCCTGGATGCACTTGCATCATCTCAAACTCAATCTCAAAATGAGATCTCCATTTCTTCCCCCATCTTCCTCCCCCACTTGCTGATCACTCTATCTCTATTTCGCTTGAATTCACCACCTTCTCCTTCTTCTTCTACCAAGAACCTTGGTGTCAACCTGGACCCTTCCCTCTCCTACTTCCTCCCCCACCTTCCCCCCATCTTCCTGGGGGGGTAGAATCTTCCCCCATCTGCCCCCCCCTAGTTGCTAGAGATAAAGGCTAACTTCTATTTGGCTTGAATTCAGGAAGAAGAAGATGGTTCTTGGAACAAAGAACCTTGGTGTCAACCTGGACCCTTCCCTCTCCTACTCTCAGCACATCTCTACTCTGTCGTTTCATCAAAGTAGGAGTCGTGTTCAAATTTTAACCGGGGAAGGAGCGTACTCCACACAGCTTATAGTCCAGGCTCTGGTACTGTCCCACCTTGACTACTGCAACTCCATCCTGGTCGGCCTCCCTGCCTCAGCTATCCGTCCGCTCCAGCTCATCCAAAACTCTGCGGCTTGCCTTGTCTTTTGCCTTCATTATTTCTCCCACGCTACGCTGCTCCTGCACTGGCTCCCTATCGCTGCTTGCATCCAATTCAAAACTCGCCTATCGCTGTCTTGACTTTTCTGCTCCCTCCTATCTCCAGACTATCATGTCTCCCTACACCCCCATTCGCCCCCTCTGCTCCTCCACTTCCGGCTGACTAGCTGCACCACCCTCTGCTCCCCCGCCTCCAGAGCCCGCTACTTCTCCACTCTTGCCCCTTAGTGGTGGAACGATCTACCCACGGATATCAGGACTGCTCAGTCCCTGACCACCTTCCAACGCAAGATACACCTATTCAGACAGTATCTGTAAACACCACAACTCTCGACCATACTGGACTATATGGCACCCAGTGTACCAGTACTTGCATCAGCTTGTACTTGCATTGAACTGCTCCATACCTTGCCACATTCAACTGCTGCTCCTAAATATAACCACTTACCATATCTTGTATTTGATTTTACTCTTATAGGTAACCGTACTCACGTTTTTTGTAATTGATCTTATTGGGAAATCATTCTCATCCATTTATCATACTTACTACATGTTCTTACTGGACTTTACTCATACAAGCAAATATTTGTTTTAACTGCTCTTAGTTAACTCGCTCTTATTTACTGTATTCTTTATTTTGCTCTTACCTGAATTTGATCTTCTTGTACTTTCATATCTGCTCTTACCTGCATTACGATATTCTGTAATGTGATATTTTATAAAGCGAAACTTTGTAACAATTGTAAGTCACCCTGGATAAATAAATAATAAGAAGGGAATAAAGCTAAATAACTAAAAGATTAAACTGGATATTTTGTACGATCCATGGTCTTCACAGAGTTTTTTTTTATGTGGGTGCTGTGTTCATCTGTGACTTTCTTTTCCTACTTCCCATTAAAAATAAAAAGACAATGAAAGTAAAGCTAATGGATAGTCATCACAGAAGTCAGATCACAATCGGAAAAAAGAACATATGCCTGGCACTTTATGATGTTATATTATTTCTAGAGGGCATTGACCTTTTTGTGGTCAATGTGACCCTGTTTCATATGTCACAATGTCTAGTAGTCTGTGGAGGAGGAGATATCTTCACAACAGTCTTATTCAAAACACAAAATCTTGTGTTCGGGTTACTTTTGATATCCTATTAGCCAGATGTACAGTGTTTCTTGTAATTGGATTTCCAATTAATGATATTATATATTTGTATACTACTATTGTAAGTTTTTTCCAACATATTAAATTGCCCACAGTTAGGTATTTGGTATGTTTTAGGTATGTATGGGTTTTGTGTACTGGATGTATGTAAATATACATTGTTGACACTGAATCGCTGGCATTCTTTAAGACCAGACTTGACAAACTTCTGGGATCAGTCAGCTAGTAGGAACCGGATGAGCATTAATGGGCCAAACAGCCTCCTCCTCCTTTCTTATGTTCTAATGATCTTATGACTGTATATTAACATGCAAAGCTTCTGATGTTTTATTTGTTCACAAAATACTATTGGATTTCCCCATACTATGTTTGTGTGTGTGTCTTAATAAATCCATTGTTAAAAATGTAACATGATTTTTTCGCCTGGAAGTAGTAAAAAAATATATCCTGAAAAAAACCTTTTTATGTTCAGATTATATCTGAATAATTTGCAGTACATTTACAAGGTTTAAATTGCTCGGATCTACTCTCATTCAATGGCTAAAACGTTGTAATTAGTCTATTTAGCTTGTCTCACCCCATGCCGAGACTTGAATGGGGATGTAAAAGGTGTGGGGATGTGGCTCAGGTTAATGCTGGTCCCAGATTGTGTGAGATTTCACAGTACTTCAGGACATATCCTGACAAAGATTTGCTCGGAAGCCCAACAAGGAACAATGTGTAAATCATTCCCACCCTAAAGCACACTCCCAGTGTGATCAATAATAATCTAGCCCTGTCATTGGTTCTAGCTTCTCCTTTCATGTAATAAGGTAAGATCTGTAAGAAAAATTAAAAAAAAAACATAGATTGAGATGTTCTGTTAACATATTCAGATAATCTGTGAAACAGTGACTGTCACAGTTTGCAGTGCAAACCACTTGAATATATCTAATGCTAACTGACATTTACCACTCATTGTTAACCTGAAGGCAAGTAAGCAATACTGCATACTCCTATAATTTAGGGTACTTTCTTCATTGAATTTCAAGCACTTACTATAAAAGTATTTGGAGGAAGACTATTTTTAAACTATCTAAGCACACACTATTTGAGACCAATGGTTTGTACTGTATTTTGTATATGTTATGTTTCCTCTTTGTTTATATTTCACAATATTGCCTCTGCTACAGCATTAGAGGCGCATATTGAATTAAAAAACAGTCATTAATGTTGGTTAATTCATAGACTATAAAGAATATTAGCACTTCATAATAGTGCCAAAAGTAGAACAGTACACATCTAAACAAGCATGGTTTTCTAGTTAACATATCAGTGGTTTCAATCATTCAGCAATAACATTCTAAAATAAACCAATTCAAGTGACCTATACATTGCAGTTGGTTACATAAGCAATAACACGTGACAGAGCGTGCAGTAGTTATAAAAAACATTGTTCCCACTGGGTGTTGTTATCACCTTGTATTGTGATCAAACCCTTCTATTCATTCATATAGAATATCAGATGACAATTGTTTCATTTAACACATTTTTATGACTTTCTACTTTTTCGCACAAACTGAAATCCACTGGCCTCATGGAGAGTGGTCAACGGCTGTGCTTGTTTTATATATTATTTATATCTTATTGCAATATATATATATATATATATATATATATATATATATATTATCAAACTGTTGAATAGCAATGACATTTCGTAAAAGCTGAATTGTAGGCTGTTATTAAAAGCATTAGGGTACATTGGGTTAGATCAGCTGTTCTCAAACATTCATTTGTAAGCACCACATTTGCGGCCCTGAAACATGACATGGGGCCACAGTAGGTGCAAGTAAGTTTGTTTTGAGAATCCCCCAACCCCCACTTCCAATACCCTAATGCTTTTAATAACAGCCTATGTTATAAGTGAAAGTGCAGGCCACAAAGAAAAAACGATACGAGTAGTATGTGGCCCTCGGGCCATGGTTTGAGAACCCATGGACTAGATTCTCAAAGCTATTTACTCCCATTGTGATTAGCCTATTTTTTTTTTTTTTCAAAAAGGAAATCCACACCAAATAAATGTACCAAAATAGAAATAAATAACAGGCATGTATTTACTTGCATGCTAGTAAGTGATTGTTGCAGTTATTCTTTGAAACAGTTTTTTCAGATAAAATTATGACAATTTGGCGTGAATAGGTTTGAGTACTGTTCCACTATTTTTAAACTTTCCCTAAAGCAGACATGTCAAGTCTCAAGGTTTACCTTTGAAGCTGATGGTTTTTCACAATTCTGAGGGTCTCACATCCGTACAATGGATTCTTACAGTTTGTGTTGTCTACCCAGTTTCAGTCTGTTTTAAAAGCGCAGGCTAAATGACCAGCTGATCTAGTTATAATGTGATTTGTCAGCATGGATTTGTTAATGTTTGCGAGACTACAAAACACACTTTGTACCTAATAAAGTGGGAAATCAATTACAACCCTCCAAGGTTATTATTTTTATTTCATTTGTTATGGGGGTGTACACTATGAAGAGGTATACATTAGCCTACAGCTGCTATGCAAACTAATTTAGCAACCACTTTCTCCAAAAATAGACTTGCCTCGCCTGCGTGAGAATTCTATATTTACCACAGTGGGCAACTCAGTTTGACTGCATTGTTGCGTTGAAACTAGGGGAACAATATGCTTTCTGCACTGTTTGTAGCCAAGATATCAAAGTGAGCAGGGTACCCCCACCCAGGTGTGTATTTTATGTTTACGTGGTGTGTTATTGTATGCATGTATTGGTGAACAGGGTATAGTGTGGGTTATATAGCACGGGTGAAGTCACAAGTAGTTTACATGCAGACTGTGCCTGGACTCAATTGAATGATTGATTAGCAATCGAGTCCTGGCACAGCTGCATAAAAGAGGCACGCATTTTTCACTCGAGGTTGGTGTTCAGCGTGGAGAACGAGAGACGTGAGTCGTGAGATAAAGAAAGTAAGAATAAAAACAATTGCTACTCATGTTGGCTATAACCCAGCATGTTATTTATTTTTGTATCTGTTTGTTTTGGCCACCGTGCCATTTTGTTTTGTTATTTAAATCCTTTATTTTATTATTAAAATGTGCAAATCAGCGTTTCGCTAACCCAGTATTGTTATTTGTGTATTTCCTCATCTGACGTCACCCACAAGCCTATCTGTGACACAATGTTAAGCAGAAACAGACAAGTCAGATAAATCCACTTTTTTTTTTTTTAAATCTGATGTCTTTTTGTTTTACTCATTAAATAAATAACATCTTAATATATTTGAGTTGTTGTCCTCCAATTCTTATGTGTAAGTCTAGGTTTAAGGTTTTTCACCAATGCTTGGCATTTGTTTATTTAATTTTGAACATTTATTTGAGCCTTTAGCACCATATGAATACAGAACATTGCTGCACATGCTTTTTTCAGTATGCTCCTATTTCTTTAATGTTTTTCACCAATCCCAAGGTTTTTCAGTGGGGGTCTGTGGCAGGCTGGTGAGTGGATAGAGGCCCAGAGACAGTCTGGAATTCAAAAAAAAAATAACTATTCTATTATAAACACAAAAATAAAAGGGCACAAGGGCCAAAACAAAGGGATTGAAACACAAAAAGAAAGACAAAAAAAGCAAAATGTACAAAATAAAGGTTTCCAGGCTGGGCAATGCCTTCACTGGATTTAGAAAATTGAAAAATCACAACCAACAAAACACCAACCTGCTTCCTCAGCTCCCTCCTCCCAAATGAGAAGCAGAGGCCTCCTTTTATGTCAGGTGGCTGGGCGCTGATTGATCATTAATTAACCTAATCAACTAATCAACCCTAGCCACCTGAACATAATAAACCCAGGCTGGGAGGGGAAATTAACCCCATCCCTGCCAATTTAAAAAGGGCAGAGCTTTGCTCTGCCACAGGGTCTCACTAGTGTGAACCCTTAGGGGTTGACATGTCTGTCTAAGACACTGGGAAGAAGGTGTTTTGAAAGCGGAGAACACATTCCAAATCTTCTCAATTAAAAGATTTATGAATAATAAACTTATTGAATTAATCAAACTAAAGCAGATACAAAATCACATGCAACATTGTTATGACTCTTGTGTAATAAAAATGTCCTGCATCTGTAAAATCTTTAGCTGATGACGTTCTTTGTCGCAGTTTAAGAAAAGCATTATTGATTTATTGCCGTTGCAATTTGAAACAACCTCCATTAAGTCTCTGTTTATGTAATTTAAGTAGAATTTCAACATTATATTTTTTTGATTTTCATAATATGTGAATGAAAAGTAAATTTGCCAAAACATTAACAGATTGAACAAAACATGTTCTTTTTTTCCATGAATGTTTTGCACATGTTCAAATTGCTCTTTATTTTACTTATCTAAACATCCTCTGTATATTAATATATTTGTTTATATTAATAAAGGGTACAATTAGTGTCCTCTGGGGGAATAATAGAGAATTAAACTATTCAGATTCTCTGCAGTTTAATGATAAAAGTCCCATGATGTATTGTTTATCTTTGTAAATTAATTCATGTTTAAATTACATAGGAAGTTTGGGGTCACTGGTTTATGATTCTGATGTACTTTAGGGAGCTTTTGGCACCTGGAACAATATAATATTAGGACATAATGTAGTATATGTTTATGCAATGTTAATACCTTGCGGACAGAGATAGTATACTTGCATTCATCAATGACAGTGTTAGCTGCAGTGACACAACTGTCCCCTAACTGTACAGCTATGGCCAAAAGGTTTGCATCACTTAGAATTTTACAATTGAGACATAATTAAAAAAAAATTATTACAGTTGTCCCCATACCACCCCACCCCCACCCCTTTATAATGCCACCTTCGCATACTGCCAGCTATTCTCTCTGAACAAATGTCACCAATATAAAAAACAGTGCTATCTGTACCTGTTATATCGCCACCCTGCTGTCCTCCACCAGCCAACTACCCTAGCCAAGCAAATGTAAATATAAGCATTGTACTTTCCCTCATTGGACCACCAGCAAAATAATCATGGCCAATTAAAACAACAAAGTTATGCAGTTAACCTTTGACTTGTTTTCCTAATTCATTGTTAACTGAGCATTCATACCAATGTCAACACTCCCACTGTTTTCTCGCCTAAGCGAGGCATATAATTGAAGAACAATTGGAGACATTCTAATGGATAAAAACAAATGGCTTACCTTGATGGAACGGATCAGGTAAGAGGTTTGTTTGTTTATGTGCAAGTTTTGCACAAATGAAGGCTGACAAACTAAAGCAACAGTTTTGTAAACAGCAGACTATTATTATTATTATTATTATTATTATTATTATTATTATTATTATTATTATTATTATTATTATTATTATTTTTTAACTACTTAAAGAATGCTGTTTGAGCTTAAATTGCCTTGTGAAATAAATAGATGGCATTGTTCAATGGGGGATAGTATTCAGCAGGCTTACAGTCGTGCCACAAACAGCAAAGTTCAATAAAAAAAAAAAAAAAAAAAAATTGTATACTTATTTTTTTATTTTATTTATTTATTTAGTTATATTTGAAACTAAAATATTAATCGCTTTTATTTATTTATTAGTTATTTATTTATTATTATTATTATTATTATTATTATTATTATTATTTATATTATTATTATTATTATTATTATTATTATTATTATTTATTATTATTTATTATTATTATTATTATTATAAACTGTTCCTCAAGTAACCATGTATGTTTCATACAGATGGGAAAAGTAAAGATAAAACATCACTAGTATACCTACTGTGGTCTACCAGAAGCCGTAATAGTAGTACTGTATTTTATGTTAGATTTCAAAATGCATTTTTTTCCATTTTTGCCAATTTCTCGTTAAGTATTTGGAAAACTACACAGCAATATGTAATTCAATATGTTAACGTAACATTATTCAGCTGGTTACATTCAACTTTAAGCAAAATGTGTTAATTCTATTGGGTGATGCAAAATGTTTGGCCATAGATGTAATGTATTCAAAGCCAAACAGAAATTGGGGTATTTTACCCGTAACCCAATAGAGGTGATATTTTCAGCTTGGCTAATAAAATACCAACATGCAGCTCACACTCCTAACATAGTGGGTTACCTGGAGGTTCAATAAGCTTTATAATCACTCATTACTTTTAAAATGTTAGCCATTTGACAAAAAAAAAAAAACTATAGTCCACATTCCTTCTGCTTGTCTTTAGCTAATTAGGAGCTAACTGTCCAGGGAAATAAAAGGGCTTTCTGAGGCCCTGGGCAGCAGACAGTGGGGGGCCATTCATGTTTTTCAATGGGCTCATACAAATGCAAATACAACCAAAAGGGTTTATCTAAATGGTAATGAAAACATCTTTGCAAATGTAGTGCTACAGTCTTTCTGTCAAACTAGGCATTTAAGCAAATGCCTAAAACATTTTCCAGACATTTTACACTTTGAAAAATTACTACTAAAATGCATTTATTAGAGCAGGCAGTTGTATTATAAAGTTTTGTCAAAAAATTCAATTTTGTTTTTATTTTTCTAGAAGTTAAAATTTAAGCTGGAATTGAGCTGGAATGATAAAATCGGAGGAGGTAGTACCGGGTGATGGAACAATTAGCATCAACACGTAGTAACATGTAATTCTTCCAGACTTCAAGACAGAATTTGATCAAAAACACTTCACATGCACAAAAATAGGCAAGTACAAAGCTTTGCTTGAAATTTAACTTTTTGGAAAAATTAAAAACTAGGGATAAAAAATCTGTATCTTCTAAAACAGGCTTTGTATCTGGACACAGTGCCTTAGACCAGTGCTTCTCAAACTTTTTGGGTTGCAACCCCCTTTCTCTTGTTGTTGGTAAATTCGCCGAATTTGCTACTTTAGGGTTTTTTTTCACAAAAAAAAAAAAAAAAAAACATCACACAGTTTTTCATTTATACTTTTAATTCCAAAAACATTCAAATAAATGTTTACTTAATGAAACATATCTACTAAAACAGTATCTCATTTGCAGTAACTCATTATAGCATCTACACTGTAACTGCAGCAACTTGGAGAACAACAAATAATCTAATCAATTACACAGTATTTATCATTCATAAATGGCCCTTAATTTTATGATAGGACCCAATCGGAAACTTTTACGGTAAGCATTTGCTATCTCTGTTTTAAAACTTAGCTATGGTTCACAACATAACACCTCGACTGATCACAGTACAGTACTATCATGCAATAATTATAGAGCAGTATTGCTACATGTGAAAACTTTAACAAGAAAGCCAAAACAAAAATGATTTTATTTGCTTCAAAATCATTCTGGTTATTAGACTAGCGAGCACTGGCAAAATCAACCCTCTGATTGGTGGAAGTATTATTGGTGATTCAATCAAAACCGCCAATAAAGCTAAAACAGATTATCTGCTGGTTATACAATATAGCCTAGGTCAGTGGTCTCCAATCTTTTTGGGCGTACTGACCCCTTTTGAACCTCCCAAAATTTTGCGGACCGCAATGTACTACTATCATAGTGACACACAGCTGCTATACAAGGACATTTGATTAATTTTGCTTTATACTGGGTGATACAATTGATGGGAAACTGATTAACCCTTAGCAGTCCACTTATTCAGCGCTTGTCAAGCGTGTCAGGTCCAATTTATTTTCACACACACTGTTTAAAATATTTTGTTAGTTGCATATTTTCAGAGTAAAACAGGTTTAAAAAGTCCTGCATAGCAAAAGGACATCAGTACTGCATCTCCAGCCAAGCCCCACCCCTTGCTCGCTATATTTTTCACATACTGATAAATCCGCTTCTGATCACTCGTTTTATCACCAAACTCCTCAATAATGTGATCCAAGTCATTATATTATTACTATAACATCTCAAAAAGCTCTGCAAATATCTGTGATATTCTTTGAGCGCTGGATGCGGAAGCAGCTATTTCCTTTGTTTGTATCCGTGTTATCTCTGTGGTGCAGAAGCTATGTGTATTTCTCAGATAGACCCCCCTTTTTTTCAAGCGTTCATTAGGCTCCTATCGGTGTCACTCGGCCATTGAAAGGTTTTCTCTGCTTTTACTGGATAAAAATCGACAAGAGATCTGTGCTTGATGTCTTTTTGATGATGTCGGACAGGGTCTGACATTGGACTGGTAAGGAAAAATTGTAATGGGGTTGGAGCAGTGAGCCAAGCTTAATATTGGGCATTTCAAATTGGGGAGAAAATGGGGTAAAAAAATATTTCTGATTCCAAATTAAAAAAAAAAAAAAAGTTCTTTCTCTAACCCTGTTTAACAGTAACTTGTTTATTTGCACCCCAGTTGCATTCCTACTGGGGGATAAAGTAATTAGAAATTGCCAGTAAAAATGCATTTTGAATTTAAGTGTATTTATGGAACAGGGGCATACCTTTAAAGAAACACTACTCCTCTTAGCACTTCCTTGTAAGTTAACAAATGTTATGACACAGGTGACAAACTGGCTGAATTACTCCTACCTAACATTGAATGTGAAGAAAACAGTGGGAATGTGTTTCTGTATCAAACAAAATTCAACAAAAAAATGATTTTGATATTTTAGTTAAATGGGTTAATATTGATATAGTTTCAGATTTTAAATATTTAATAATAATGGATTCCCAATTAACATTAAAAAAGTAATTAAAAAAGGTTAAAAAAATGTATGTATGATCTTATTACTTTTCAGGGCAGCTGTTAAAAGTAACTGCATGGAAACAAAATTCGCACAAACTGAATTTTCATTTAAAGGTGTAATTTTCTGGAATTCTTTACCAGACAGCATTAAAGGTACTCATGAGTTGAAAGATTTTACTTACAAGCTAAAAATATGGTTAAAACAAAAACAAATATGTGATCATTAATTGTATGCTATTTGATTGGATTGGCACTTCACTGTGTTACTATGGTATATTAGTAGATTTTGGCAATTGTTGTACTGCGATTATTAAAATCAGGGGAGGGAGGGTAATTATTATTATTATGGTACTATGAATTTCAGCTGGTTTTTGTTTTGTTTTGTTTAGTTTTTTTGTTATTATAAATAACTATGCATTTGTTTGGAAGGAATTGTTGCACTATGTTATAAAACTGTCAATTGCAAATTGCTCCCTTCTGCAAATGCTACATTATTTGTATTACATTCTTTTTTGATTTTTGTGTTTGTTCGTTTATCTCCTTCTTTTATTTACACCTGCCCAGGGAATGCCAACGAAAATAAGCTCACAGCTAAATCTGGATGCAACACGTCTTATGACATGTCATGAATGTTAAAAATTGTACGTTGTCCCTGTGAAATAAATCCATAAATAAAAAATTTAAATAAATACATATGGAGAGCCCTGCATTGTAATGCAAATTTAGAGTCTCCTCCCCAACATTACATGGGAAAAGGCAAGTACAGTCAACACACAATGAAAACAGCTGCCAAAGGTACTGGCGAAAGGACTAACTTTTGGATAATGGGCGTAACAAAAATAAAAACAAAGCACATTATATATCTTTTTTATTATTATTTATTTAAGGGGAACTTATTCTGGATATATAGGGTCTAACATGGTAAATCCTTGAATTTTAAACCCACCATTAAGTTAATTGCTTGATTGGTTCATTAATTTGTCCTTTATATAACCCCAAGTGCAAACACATTAAAAGTACTTTAATTTATTGTACAGCAATTTAAAACTAATGATAGAGCAGCCAACCAGGGATAAAAATGCAAACCAGTGCATAGTTCCAAGTTACTATAAGGCTCTATGATGTTATCCCTACTGGACCATTAGTTAAGAACACTGCAACTCTGTTGTGTATTTGGCTATAGCAAGTAATTAAACAAAACCCTATTCACAACACCCTTTTTGCCATTCTCAAATGAACAATAGCAGCAATAAACAGTAATAAAATCCAAAAATCACAGCGCCAGAAGGCACTGCAACGGTTTTTAACTTATACTGCTTTTCCCAAAAAGAAAAGAACACACAATTTTTAAATGAATGTTGTTTTTTAAAAGTGCTGTTGTGTTAATTGCAATAATTACAACAGTATTTTCCATTTTATTTTTTCAATTGGCATCCTTTCATTCACAATTGAAAAACGTTATAGTTTTATACATTGCAACATTGTATCCAATGGTTAGTTGCAACAGTATTCAGTCTGATCATAGTTCAGACACAATGTTGTAAAATGAGATGACAATATTTCAACTAGTGGTGGCTGGTAGCGAAAAATAATGGGCAGGCAGAAAAAAGTCAGAGGGGTTAGAGTCCCCTTAAGCTCCCAGCTGCAGTAGAATTGTATTATTGTATTTGGACTGACAACACTTTTCAGGGCCGTAGCCAGCCATGAAAAAATGACCTAGGCTTTTATTTCTGAGGGCTCCGCCTGCCTTTAATTAACATCATTAAACTATCTCTGTTTCTTAATTAGCCATTGAAAAATGATATTGACAAAATGATGATTGCTTTACTCTCACTGCATGAAGGCTGCAGCTACAACACTAAACCAGCTAGTTCCATAAAACAAAGCTAAACTCATCAAATACAACAATGAATAATATTTGCAATGACTAATTATGTGGTACAAGAGCACTATTTAAAATACAGAGCAATTAATTTTGTTTCAACACCTTCATTCTGCATTGTTATTCGCTGGAGTAAAAAGAAGGCGGCTTGTTTCACTTTTAAATAAAAACATTTAAAGGCAAGTACATTCGTCAGAAATAAAACCCAAAAACCAGAAACTCTAGCTACAACTATTAAATTGAAATGATTAAAATACTGATATTTAATTGAAATACAGAAAGTACTAAACACATCAATGATTTATACACCCAATTTCAACTGTGTATTGACCTATTCACGGAACCCAATATTTATCCACTAGCCAGCATAGGAAAGAAAACAGTAGCGCATCATAGTTTATTCTAATATACTTAACTGTTACAAACAGCCAGTGTACGCTTAGAAATGCACTGTATACAACATATAGCATTTCGATTTCAAGACACTAAACAAATCAAGCACATGCCTTGATCCCTCATCCCTCCAGAACTACCATCCTGTCTCCCTTCTCCCTTTCCTCTCTAAAACCCTTGAGCGAGCAGTACATCACCAGCTCTCTGCTTTCCTGTCAAACCATTCTCGGCTCGACCCCCTCCAATCCGGTTTTTGCCTGGCACACCCCACTGAAACTCTTTACTCTCTGCCCGTGCCGCCTCTCTCTCCTGTCCTAATTCTCCTCAACCTCTCTGCTGCCTTTGACACAGTCGATCACTCTATTCTCCAGTCCTCCCTCACTGACCTCGGACTCTCCAGCACTGTTTTTGTCTGGTTCTCCTCCTACCCCTCCGATCGCCCATACCAGGTGTCCTGGTGTGGCTCACCCTCTGCCTCTTGTTCTCTTTCGTCAGGTGTCCCCCAAAGCTCAGTCCTGGAACCAGTCCTTTTTTCTCTCTACAACCGCTCCCTGTGTCCCCTCATCTAGTCCACTAGTCTCTGTAAGTTGCCTTGGATAAAGGCAACTTACAGACATCATTTTCTTCGCGCCTCTTCCTCCCCCACCACTGATTTGTTTGATAAATTTGTCCTATTGTTATGATGGGTTTTTTTTTTTCTTTTTCTGGTCACTTTTAAAAATTTAATTCAGAAAATTCAATACGAAAAAAACAAATTATGAAAATAACAGTATTGCAATTTCTGTATTTCTTGCACACTTCACCCATAATCGAGCACTCAGTACCAGTGCTTCAGCAGGGGGCAGGAGGATAGGAGTTGCTCCTCCAATTAAAATCAGGGCTCAGACTATTTCACCTGTCGTTGCTAGTACTGTGGTTATCGAGAACGGAGGCTTGTCTGATAAAAAAAAAAAACAACAACTCTGGGCTCCTCCAATTAAAACCTGTGATCAGGTAATGTGATCTGCTACTGCTAGTACTGTGGTTAATAGCGGATAGGAGTTTATAACACAGTTGCCTTCTCTGAGGAGCCAGTACTGCTTTGACTATAGGGTTGTGGTTAAAATATAATCTATTCTTCCATTTTAGACAATAATTTTATTTTTTGTTTTATTGAACAGTACCACATTATATAATATTATATAACAATGTGATGCTACATAACTATAATATATATATATATAGATAATTATATATATATATATATATATTATATATATATATCTATATATAGTGCCTATAGAAAGTCTACACCCCCTTTCAAAATGTTCACCTTTTGTTGCCTTATAGCCTGGAATTAAAATGCATTAAAACTGTAGAAAATGAATTAATAAAAACTGAAATGGCTTGGTTGGAAAAAACTGAAATAGCTTGGTTGGATAAGTGTCCACCCCCCTTGTAATAGCCATCCTAAATTAGCTCAGGTGTAACCAATCGCCTTCAAAATCACACACCAAGTTAAGTGGCCTCCACCTTAAATTGTAGTGATTCACATGATTTCAGGATAAATTCAGCAGTCCCTGATGGTTAGTGCATTTCAAAGCAAAGACTCAACCATGAGCACTAAGGCGCTTTCAAAAGAACTCCAGGACAAAGTTGTTGAAAGGCACAGATCAGGGGATGTGTATAAAAAAAATCAAAGACCTTGAATTTCCTTGGACAACGGTTAAGACAATTATTAAGAAGTGGAAGACTTTGCTTAGATCAGACTGTCTCTCCAAACTGGATGAACAAGCAGGAAGGAGACTGATCAGAGAGGCTACCAAGAGGCCAATGGCAACTTTGCAAGAGCTAGAGGCTTTTATGGCCAAGACTCGGCAAAGTGTGCATGTGACAACAATATCCCAAGCACTCCACAAATCTGGCCTGTATGGTAGGGTGGCAAGAAGGAAGCCATTACTCAAGAAAGCCCACCTTGAATCCATTTGAAGTATGCAAAAAAAAAAAAAAACACTCAGGAGATTCTGTAGCCAGGTGACAAAAAGTTTTGTGGTCTGATGAAATTAAAATTGAACTTTTTGGCTTATATGCGAAGTGTTATGTTTGGCGCAAACCCAACACAGCGCATCACCCAAAAAACACCATCCCTACTGGGTGGTGGCAGCATCATGTTATGGGGATGTTTCTCATCAGCAGGGACTGGGGCACTTGTCAGGATAGAAGGGAAAATGAATGGAGCAAAGTAGAGAGGTCCTTAAGGAAAACCTGCTGCGCTCTGCAAGAAAGATGGAACTGGGACAAAAGTTCACCTTTCAGCATGATAACAAAACAATTGACACTCAGGGCTGACCATGCCTCCCTACAGTGGCTGGTTAATTCAAGAACAAGGAGGGGCAGCTCGCCCGCTGGCTGGAGCACCTCTAAGAGTTTGATTTCGAGATCTAGCACCGGGCCGGGAACAAACACAAAAGCGCAGACGTGCTGTCTCCCATTTCCCTGCGAAGCGGACCAATGTAGCTACTCCGCATCTACTTTTATGCTTGAAAGAGAGCTCCAGACCCCCGCTGAACTCACACGCACAGCTGCTACAGTATAAACACACACTGTCAACACCCCGTTCTGAATGCACGGGATGCCACCTCCGTAATTACGTCCACTGTTTTGTCCTAATAAATAATATGAACTGTGCCTCCTGTGTTGTTTTGCTGCCCACCAGACTGACAGCTGAGAGCTCTCTATGTCAAAACTGCAGCGCCAGCAGGGGAGGTGGCACAGACTGTGTATTCTGTGATTGGTTGTTTATGTTGCGGTAATGTGTTAGGCACACTGGATCTGCAGGCAAAAGGATGTGGGGGGGAGGGGGTTGATAATAATGTCAGGTTTGTACAGTCATGGAAATCACGGAATTTTAAAACAGCGATTTCCAGGCCTGGAAAAAGTACTGTAAAAGTCATAAAAAGGTGTTGTTTAACTACCGTTTAGTTTTTTCTGTCTCTGGCTGTTTCCTTGGCTGTTTCCGCGGATTTTATTTGTATTTTCTGTGATTGCTAAGTATATATTTTATCGTGGAAAACTGTAAAAATGTTTGTGCAGGCACTTGATTTTTGTGACTGTAACTTGATTGAGACCGTTGGTGCCTACCCCATAGAGCAATACCGGTATACATTTTGACCCTTTACTTTTTTGCTCAGTAGGCACTATTATTTTGTTATGGTTTTGCCTTTAAAAGGCTTAAAATGTAATTTAAAAAAAAAAAACCCAAAAACATTCAGAAGACGCCAAAAGTCTGACATTGATTTAAAAAAAAAAAAAAAAAAAAAAAACACAATAAACTCACCTATACGAACATTGGTTTGACCCAAGTCCGCGCTACACTGTTTACAGCTGACGTTGGAAGCATCGTGTCTGCAACAAGATGCTGGGCGGTTTTGGTTTGGAGCCCACAAAACAAATATGTATTAATATAGGCTAGGTAGTTGTTGGTTTAGTTTGTTTTTATTATGCATTAATTCAGTTATATTCATTAAAAAAACTGAGAGAACCAGACTTTTTATCTGTCGGTGTTTTGTTTTTTTTTGTTTTTTTTTTTTTTTTTTTTTTTTTTTTTGTTTTTTTTTTTTTTGGGGGGGGGGGGGGGTTGTTTTTTTTTTTGTTTTTTTTTTACAATAAGTTAGGTTTGTGTTGCTGCGGGTATATGAACGGATTTAAGTTCATAACCAAATCTAAATAAAACGTTGTTACTGTTATTAAGCACTATAATAATCTGAAGCAGTGGTAATATCAAAATAACAAAATCATGGTTTCACTTTAGTGAGGTACGCTAGAATGGTTTTATTATTAAAAACGTGCCGTTCTTTTTTAAAATTTATTTTCAGATTTCATATTAAGCTTTTTGTGCTCATTCAATCAAACCAAATAGGAATTTGCCTGCACAATTTAAGGCGTTTTTTAAGTCAATTGTTGTTGTTGTTGTTGTTGTTGTTGTTAACTTCGTCTAACACGCACGCCTGTAAACCTGACAGGTTAGTAGCGGCCGGTGAATTTTAAAATAGGTCGGGCAATAGGTTACGCGCATACTGTGACTACTAATTGAGAAAGTCAAGAAAAATAAGTTTTATTTCACACTAACGTTCATAATATTATATACCACAATTAACAGTATACAATCAGGGACTTTAATAGAGCACGCTTTCTAACTGTGTATTTGTGTGAGCATCGTTTTACTGTATTTCTTAAGTCAAACTGTACTCACCTACTTATACAGGAACTTCTCAGCAATCCTACAGGGCAGCAAATTCCTCAATGGTTCGCTTGTTGAATTCCGGTATCTCCTCGATTAGCAGTTTCTCAGTCGACATAATGGCCAGTACGTCGAGTAGATCCTGTGACATTGTGTTCCTATTATAATGTTTTAATCATCTTTGGGATTCTGTAGTTGTTACTGGTGTTGCCACAGTCTCAGGAAAGGTGTCCTGTAGGTTGTTTTCGGTAAACAAGTTGAAGAGTGCCACAGCCCCTGTAGCCGAACGAAATTCTGGTTTTTCATAAATGACAAGAGTTCTGTTTGCAGCTTTCCTCTGTACAGCACTGGATATGCCTGTACCTTGTCGGCCAGTGCCTATACTGGAAAACATTTATTGTGGCTTTCAAATCATTCGCTTTGCAGCAACTTGGCACTCACGAGACGTTTCGTGAAAGCAAAACGTTCCCTGGCATTGGCGATTATTATGTCACACTATTTTCTCGTTTCCAGCCATGTCAGCGCTTCGCCTGGACGACTCGTACAGTGGAGGCAGTTTATCAATCAGATTGTTGACCGAGTCTTGCACTTTTCCGATGCTGCTGACAAACAGCTGACAAAACCCTCACCCGGGAGATTTTCTATACAGCTTGCTGCATAGTTAGATTGAGTTGATGCGCATAGCAGTGGACATAGTGCGTATTTATATATCTGTCCAGCAGTTTTCTTCGGACCCACCAGTGTCACCACGCATTACATTGGCGCCATCGTAGCTTTGAGCTATCACATTTTCCTTGTCCGATTGTTCCGGTAAAACCACGTCCAGGTGTTAGAGCACTGCATTGGCAATTGAGTCTGCACAGGAACCGTGTTCCACGACTTTGCCGCTTCCATCAATATATATATATATATATATATATATATATATATATATATATATATATATATATATATATATATATATATATATATATATATATATATATATATATATTGTATAGCAACACATTCTGAGCTTCTTAACTGCTGCACAATCGCGGTGGTCACGTCAAGCATCCAACAGTTCGTTTTGCACTGTTTTAGTTGTGCCTTTAAACACTGTTGCCATTTATAAATGCTCCTCCATTGCATTTTCTATATTCGACATAAAATCCACCAGACCACGAAACAATCCCCCGGTCCAAAATGATTCGGTTTCATCGTGTCCACTAATGCCACTTCAAACACACCACAAAACCGCACACAATGAACCACGTTCGACAGGGTGTATCTGTTTTTTATCAGCTTCTGCATTGTATTTTTTTTTTATTCCTACACGTTAGTTGTCATCTAATTGTGTAGCTATTTTACAGTCCCTAACACGGCAGGTCTAATCGCACTGTCCAAGTGAGATTTACATGATTCGTGTATTTTAATGATTTCGGAAAAGACGTTTTCAGTCGCTCGTTAATAGCAACATAATGGTGCCCTTTGCTAGTTTGCTGTTAAGCGGCGGTTGCTGTTATGGGGAGTGAAGTCTGAACAAAGGCAGCCTGCCTAAAACAGTTATGGTACAGGTTACATTCTTTACAAGTATATTTGTAGCCAAGATACTTTCTAAAACATTTCTATAAAAAATTGTTTTTTAAAAAAAAAAATCAAATTCGTCCTCTACCGGTACATTTATTGTCTTTACTTTTTGAAATGTATGTGTTTACAGATATAATATTATTGTCATGAGGAAAACGATGCCCAACGGAACAAATAGATACTATATAATAGCATACAATAAGCAAGCTTTGTACAGTACTTGCATTCACTTCCCTTGCTCTTTTTTTGATATCTATTTTTTTTTTTTTTTTTTTTTTATGATTCCTATACAGCTTTATTTTCTTCTAGCTGCAATCACTTCAAAGCATTTTTTTTTTTTTTATTTTAAACTTTGCGCGAAATACACGCTGGAATGATCAAGCAAAGAACGAATTTGCCTCGTAAAATAAACTGATAAGCGCACTGTGCACACTTTTGGCTGCGTTCGTGGGCTATTAAAACGAAGTTCTGCGGTATCTGGAAAAGGGAGACTGCTGATTATGCGACGTCACAACGACATAAATGTTCCTGTTACCGAGTGGATTTTAGTGGTAAGGAAAGTGTTGCCAAGGAAATATTGGTCGTAAGCGGCGGTTGCTGTATATATATATATATATTCATTTTGAAATTGAGTAGGCACTGCCTCTTTTGCCTCCTCTAAGGAGCCACCGCTGATTTCAACGCACTTTACTAGCGAGGAATAGATAACGACCCTCATTTGTATGTGTCCAGCTGTGAAGATTTACCAGAAAATAGGATAATGAAGGTTAGAGTGTGTTCAGTGGCACTTGAAC
Organism: Polyodon spathula; assembly: GCF_017654505.1. NCBI lineage: Eukaryota > Metazoa > Chordata > Actinopteri > Acipenseriformes > Polyodontidae > Polyodon > Polyodon spathula. Next base: position 22,227,044 of record NC_054539.1, read on the forward strand.
ATTTTTTAAAGTTTGGGTGCTGAAAGTCTTTGAACAAAACTGTAGCTCCTGCATATGATGGAAGCCATGCAAAGCCCCAGCACCCCTAGTTCCAGCGCCCTTGAGTGTGTGGCAGATTATCCGATTGGTTTTTGGGCACATTCATTCCTTAAATAAATGTCTGTAGTAATGTGATTGCATGTATAATTACAGTCCTCCCAAATAAGAGGAAATATTAAGAAGTATTATTCAGGCTGACAATGAACGGTCAAGCAGCACACATTGAAAGAGGCACAGGTCACTAGCGCAGACATATTTAATACATACAATTAATAAAAACATAAATGTTGTACATTGGCAAAGTTATATCTCCTAAATGTAGTTAAAACATTTTTGGTAAGTCCACGTGCAAATAGAGGAAAAACCATTCATTCCACGTCAAATATATAATATATAATATATTATAAATATTGTATCCACAGCAAATATATTATATATATATATATATATAATAATATTACAACATGCAGAATTAGTAAAGAACTTAATGTAAAACAAATTAATTGCCTGTTGGGTGACTTTTGCTCTGTATTTTGCATGCAAAGCACCTCATCTTAATATTGTGATTTCTAATAACCTGATGTTCCCAGTCATGCATGGCTAACATATTTCCAATGCGACTTCATTAATTACAGGCCTGATCGGGCTTCAAACAACCCCCTAGATGAGTGAAGGGTAGCTGAGTTTGCACCCTGCAGACCAGCTGCGGGAGGTCTCGTGGTGTACGTGGAAATAGCATATCTGAAGTGAATAGTTTTGTTTACAGAGCAGAGACGCCTCCCTTGGCTCAGCTTGGATGCCAAAGCTACCAGAGTCAAACACAAACTCACCCGTGCACGTATATAAGAAGATACCCGACGTGCAAAACGTGGAGCTGGAGACTGCACGAGGAAAAGATATCAATAGTGCTGAATGTTGTTACAGCAAATAGTGCATTGGCTGAAGGAACACGTGTCAGCAATACAGTGTGCATTTTGTCATCTTGTTTTTTGTTTTCAGAAGGCAGTTTCAAAACAAGTTCCTTGAAAACGATTGCATTGTGATAAACAGGTTTCAGTTGTTCATGAAATCACACTTTCATATGATATTGGCACATTCTGTTCTTCCAGCAGTACGGCACTGCACATTAATTTACAGATTATTGAATTCACAGGCGTTTCCATTCTTTAAAGCATTTCATAAATTTACAGCATTAATTGCTTAACATCATAGGCAAAGCAACCTCTAAATGTTAAAGACTGAACTCAGAGTTAACTACAAACAAGGGGTCACGCACGTACACACCATTTACAGAACGTTGTATCAAATGGAAAATAGTTATCCAGTTCAGAGTGTGTACCATTGGGACACCAAAACAAGCTGACATAAAACACATCATTAACTAAAATTAAAACCGTGGAACGTGGTCCTTTTGATTTTTTGTCGTTTAAGCTTTTTATTGTGGTATCTTTAAAAACTGACCGAAACACAAAAGTACATTTAAACTTGTTATGAAAAATGTTTTTCGCTCGCCAATGGTTTATTTATTTATTTATTTGCTAGGGAATTGTTTAGTTCAATGTGTCAATGTGTCAAATTCAAATTGTTAGCCTTTCTGTATGACAAATACATATAATGCGTTGTTCTAAATATAGTAAAGATGCAAATGCACAGAACTAGCATGATCTGCACACGATCCTGTATCCAGATTTTGTTTGTCTCGTCAGTTTCAAGGTTTGTGCTTGCTCCGCCCCTCAACAATCCTATATCAGCAGTGGCCAAAGGAGCATTGAGCACTTCTTTATATTGGTTGGGCAGAGGTTGGAAGTATTTCGTTTTGGTGTTTTGTCCACAGTTTTCAGCGATTTGGAATACAGACTGTATAGTAATTATAGGATCTCTACACTTCATTACGTTTAGCTGAGTGAAACCATAAAAGGAGTTACAACCCAGTAGGTAAGCTACATACTACGTTATTATTTTTTCAAGTTTTTGTGATACTAAGTGAAAACAAATTATAAGCAGAGTATTTTTTTTATCTCGTTGTCATACTTGCCATAAATGCAAGATTAAAATACATTAACTAAAACTGATTTATATTGTGATTGTATTATTTTAAGAGTGCTTCGGTTATTGAAATGCACAGAATTGTACAAGTTTGTATTTGTTTATGTGCTAGAGCAGCGATGTCTAAATTACGCTTTTCAAAACATGATTTGAAAAAGACGCAAAACACATTTTTTATAGTATAACATTATAAAATGACCAGAAAATGTGTATATACATAAGTTAAAAACTAAAGTAAAAATGAAACATGACACACGTTGTGCATGGTAAAGTGTAGGAATACATATGCCTCGAAGAACACGCTATCATTGCACTATAATTTAAATTTTGCTTTCTCTTCCATGATAGATAGGGGGAATGGCAGACCGCATGATGGCTATGAACCACGGACGATTCCCCGACTCAGCAAACGGTCTTCACCATCACCACCCAGCACACAGGATGGGAATGGGACAGTATTCTAATCCTCATCTCCACCACCAACAGCAGCAGCAGCAGCAGCAGCAGCCGCCTCCACAGCCACAGCTGCAGCACGCATACAACGGGTTAATGGGCGATCATTTACTCTATGGAGGGGGGAATATGAACTCAAACAACGGGATCAGGCATGCAATGGGGCCAGGGAATGTGAATGTAAATGGGGGTCATCCCAACAACAACATACCTCCCAACGCAAGATACAATACACAATATGCGGCGCCTGCTGTGAATAGCCAAGGGCAGCTAGCTGCCAGCATGCAGCTACAGAAGCTCAACAACCAGTATTATACCCATCACCAGCCTGCTCCTCACCATCACTATATGCCGGACTTGCACCCTGCAAACCATCAAATGAACGGACCAGGCCAGCAATACAGAGACTGCAATCCAAAACGCAGCACCTCAGGCATGCCCCCTTCAGTCCACCACCATGTGCCTGCAGCAATGCTGCCCCCCAATGTCATAGACACGGATTTTATTGACGAGGAAGTGTTGATGTCTTTAGTTATAGAAATGGGATTGGACAGAATAAAAGAATTGCCAGAGCTCTGGTTGGGACAAAACGAGTTTGATTTCATGACAGACTTTGTTTGCAAACAGCAGCCGAGCAGAGTGAGTTGTTAGTCTCACCAGCAGGATTTGGTTTGGTTGTTTTTAAAAACGTACAAAAAAAGCATTCCTTCACGGCTACAGTATCTCTTTTCTTAATGGCATTGACTTGGCAGAAATTGTACAGTGTGGACATAATAATGTTCTTCAGACCAGTGTATTTATTTAAGTGTACCTCTAAAATTTAGAGGTTGGGAGCATTTTTTGTCATGAAAGTGTGTTTAACTCATCTCGGAGGATGATGAATAAATGTCACTACTGGGGAATTTTTCCAAGTCTTTGAAATGCATTTGAGTTCATTTAACAAACTCTCATAAAATATGTGTTGTTGATACATAGGTCTGGATAACTAAACACTACCCTCTTAGTGAAAGTCTGACACATTACTGTGCTAGCACAGATATTTAATTTTCTGTATTCTTCTGGAATGAATTTATTTTGTAATGAAGATGTTAAGAAAATAATATAAATTAAACACATTTAAAATTATGTAGATGGCGAAAGATGCTTTTAGGGAAGTATTGTGTAATTGTTAATGACAGTAATACACTGTAAAATGTATTGGCCATATATTCCAGATATTTGTGCTGTTAAATGATATTTGCCTAATTACAAAGGAAGAAAACTAAAAAAAAAATGTGTTACACATTAGCTCAATGGTGTACAATTGTTTAATCTTTGGTGCCATGAAATGTTGTTATTTTCTTATATTGTGTGGTGTGGGTTTTTTTGTGTTTGTTTTTTTAACATACCAAATGCATTAGTTTTTTTTTTTTGTTTAGTTTTTTTTTTTATATATATATATATATATATATATATATATATATATATATATATATATATATATTATGAAAGCAAATTGTCAATTTGCTTTATGGTTGATCTTTTATTCCCTAAAGGGATACTGTGTCTTTCTAAACATATGCTAGGCAAACCTGGTCAGGCCAAGGAAAGGGATACTGTTTCTAGAAAATCTGTTGCCACCCTTCCCCCACCGTCCTTTTATGTATGTCAATAAAACAGTGTGGAATGTTGGCTAGTTAGTGGCATACATTTCATGAAGATTTTTTTTTTTTTTTTTTGGTTTGTTTGTTTTGTTTTCTTAAGTTTCTAGAATTTCCACCATTGTGCTAAATATAGTTTATGCAATACATGGCAATACTACTGTGTTGAAGCTTTCTAGGAAAGCTTGACAGTATTTTTGTACAATTTTTTAGAAAAAAAAAATGTTAATTTATTATATTTTAATTTGCAAACATGAATAAAAGCTAAAAAAATATATATTCTGCAAGTTCAAGTACTCAATTGCTTTCTGATTTACAATTTCTCTTTATTTACAGCTTTGTTGCGGTATAATAAAACAGCAAACATGATCATGCCACTTTGATAACAGACTTAACATTGTTTATGTAAATTAGTTTATCAAATGTGAAACACTATAAACAGTTAATGTAGAATAATAATTGAGGAATGATGTGGGTTGGGGGCAAATCTAATGCCCCTTTCACACTGGCACTTCAACCTTGTTCCGGACCCAGGTTCTGGCTACCTGGTTCTGACTACCTTCCCGCATAATGTGAAATCATGTACCTGGGTCGTACCCGGGTCCCAGCAACGCACGTCAGGATGTTGTTGACACGCTTTGACCAGGGTTGAGCAAGACAAAAGGTATGACAGCTGACAACATAACAAACAGCCACGCCTGCGTGAAGGTTTCAGTTCCTCAAGGAACATTTTGTTTATTATGTTTAGCCATGTTTTTGTTGCTTGAGACACAGCATGAGCCAGATTGCAGCAGGGATGAAGAAACATTTGCTCTAATCAACATTTCGGTGGAAACGTCAGCAACAAGCTGCTTCCGGGGCACTGATACGCATATTGTTTACTTGTATTTATCAAAAGCAGTGTGAAATTGTGTAACTGACCTGCATGACAACGGGTCCTGACCTGGGTAGAGCATGCCATTGTGAAAGGGGCTCAATATGGTTTTGTACCTGATAGGCAAACGTTTTTCTCTTCACATATAGATACCTTTATAAAAAGGACACAAATCTACCCTTTAATTGTTTGTATCAACATAATAACACTACATAATATGAAGCCAAGATAATTACATTGCCCCATTGGCAGACAATATCGCTTTATTATTATTAATAATAATAATTGTATTGAAGTGACCAATAATACAGGCATTATTTAACAAAGGGAATATTCATGGCAATTAGCCACAGAAAGGTATAAACTTCTTTGTGTGTGGGTTACTACTGTTTCTCCATAAAAAATGTAATAAAAAAATGGTTTGACGCTTTTCCTATTTAATGGTTAATTTGCTGGTAGGGCTTCAGACTCAAAAATACTATTACTTTTTGCAGTGGTTTCCCATTATAAAATTGCTCAATGAAAAGTAGCCAGGTTTTTAGGTTTGTATATAGCAGATGTTTCAGTTGGTTTACCAGGGTGGTTACAAGTTTCATACTGTTAATTTTGAGATGGTAAATACTGTAGTATGAAAATCAAGAGTATGCAGCAGCAAACTTGTAATGTAAAATTTCAAACTGTTAAGCTACAGTATTTTATTGCCTAAAATGATTGGGATTCATATCTTTCTGATACAGTGTTGACTGCATCCCATTTGTTTTTATTAAAAATAAAGCAAAGGGTTTTTCAATTTCCAAGACAAATCAGTCTAATAAAATACTTCAAACTAGAAAAGGCCTGAGGAAGTACCTTCAAAGTGAATACTGGCATTGTGCTCTCCAAAATGGAACATTGTTTCCTGTCTGTTCCTGTCATTACCCTGTGTTATTACTACAGTCCATGTTTAACTGTTGGCCATGGATTGAAAACATTTAAAATTTACTTTCCATGTGTTCCTGCTGACAATGTAAATAGTAGCAACCACAGAATCTTGTTTAACAACATTAGTAGTTGTGAGAGAGGAAAAATGCAAATTGATTTGATTTAACAGGGTTGGACAACACAGTGAGGTGTTTCCAGCCAGACTACTTTTACACGTCTTTATGCTCTATATAACCTGCAAAAGCAGCCAATATGAAACGTGTTATATTGATACATAGAGTACTCATGGGGAGACAACTGTGTTGTCACTAAAAACAAAACAATACTTCATTGCATTGGAATGCAGACATAAGCTTTTTATGTTAAACAGGGTGGTGGTGTTTATAAAAGACCTTTTACACGACTGCATACAAACACAGATTAACTCACTGCTAATAGCAGCATGTTTCCACATTCCATGTTCCAGGTTAAGAGGCCTCACGGAGTTGAGATAAATAAGTTGCGATTTAGGGTGCAAAACATTATCTTTGTTGTTTTCCCAAGAAACTGAAAGGCCATTTCACACATTTGATCTCTTGTTGTTTTACATTCCAATTTGTTTTTTGTTTAAATGCCAAAAGCAATTTAAAATGGAAAAATAACATTACAGCATTTCCAGTTGACTACTAACAGTAGGTGACCTTGTTTTTAATTGCTTTTGGATCAAGGAACCAAACTAATGCATGTTGAGGAAAATAAAAAGAGTAAATACAGAAAAAAAAAAACTTGTCTAACCCAGCTCTTCACAAAATTATTTTAATAATTTAATTATAATTGTTTTAGACTGAAGAAGACACTTGTGGGTTTCAATTACTAAATACTGGTTGATGGTTTATATTAATTTTAGCCTTGGCATGATTCAAGTGGTGGACTAAGGGCTCACTCCTGCTTTATTAATTGGAGCCCCATTCACATTTGGTCTGTGTTTCTTGCTACACTACACTACTTCTGCAACACTATCTCCCACTGCCTTGGGGGTCTGGCTGCACCAGACCTGGCCTCCTTGAAGGTCACTCCTGTCTGGACAGAGGGGGATACTCCAGGCTTAACCCTACTACACTCCAGACTCCTTAGGCACCCATTGTTCCAGCCTAGCAAACAATTACCAGTGCTCTCAACATTCTTTCTTATACAGCAGTCAATACAGGTGCAATGGGGCTGCATTTTCCAAATGTAAACATGACACATTATTCATAACATGCACTTAATATACTGAATTGTAATGTAAAGAAGTTAAAATAAGTGAAATCTCACAGTGAGGGGTGCACAAGCCAGGCTTGTAAGATGGGGAGCTACATCATAAAAGCTAAAAAAAAACAAAAAAAAAACAGCAACTCCAGACATTCATTCCCCCCATTTTGCAATAATCTTCAATTATGGCAAGCACAACATATTCCTTTATTGACACAATTACATTAGGCACACTTTGCTGCACTGCTGTGTGAATGAGTTCTGCCAGAGTTCAGGTCACTTCAGATATCTTATTTTTCAATCTTCAAAATAAGTAACTTGAGTCACTGTACTTTCAGGTAGATCTACAACCCAAATCAATGAATGAATAGTATGTGTTATTAAGGTTGCCCTTAATTCACAAGTTCCATATAACCTGTCAGTTCTCTATATAAATTCTATTCATGCCCAAGGGGTTTCAATTGTTACTTGCTTGCGCCCTCTGCTGTATCCATGAAGAATGCAGGGCCAAATCTGCATTTAAACAGATTTCTCTATGGAATCCGTGGCAGGGGAATGGGAGTGAGGATTGTTTCTGAACTGGTCTCAAATAACAGGTCACAGTGGTGGGTCATTACTTGTTACTTTATACAATAAAAAGTTACTAATGTAGCTTGTTTGCTTTGGAATTTCTTGTACAGGGACTACTAAAGTCCTGACAATAATGCACGACAGTGAGAATCAGACTGCAGACCAGTTTTGGTGGTAATGAGCATAGGCTGAAGGTCTGGTCGGCAGTTCTGGTTGGGGGTGCATACAGTTTTTAGCAACCAGCTTGGGAAATTTCTATCAATTGACATAGACAATCGCAGTTCCTATCCTGTGTCATGTTTTACCATTAGATGCTAAATATGTCTTCACCATATTTTCTAGATCCTCATGCAATGAAACCTGAATAAATATAAGACAGATGGTTGCTGTCTTCAACATAAAGTGCTTCTGTTTTTCACTTGACTTAAAACAAATCTAATGTTAATTGCAGATGTATGTGTGTGTACACAACTTAAACAGGTACAAATCTGCAATATTTGTTAGTGGTTTTATTTTCTCCTTGTAACAGTGATTCCACCATACTTTCTCTAAAGTTAAGGGGTGTTTTGATCAATAAATGAAGCAAATAAATTCATTTAAATATGATTTAAAGCATTTTATGATTTATCTTCAGAGAAAAACATTGGTACTTAGATATGGTATTGCACACATTATAAAATAAGTGACATTACTTAGTTTAGACCAGTGGTTTTAAGTGAGAGGATACACAAATTGTTCTAGATAGGTGTGTACACTTTTATATTAAGTAAATGCTTAATGCGAACCAAAGACAGTTGACCTAAAGGCTGTGTTTGGCCATTAGGTGTAGCTGTTGATCCTCCTGCATTATATTAACATACGTGTTTGCATAACAATAAAGACTTTAAGTGAAACTAATCTGCAGACAGACATCATTATATACAGTATATAAAAATAACAGAGGTAATTGTCTTACTTAAGTTTCTGTGTACCAATTGCATGTAAGAAGGCTGGATTAATGAGGCTTAATTTGCATTGTAAGCCTTAAAGTGTACAATCGTGTACATTACTCCTAATGTAACACTTCAGTTAAACTGGGGATAACGATTGGGGAGTCTGAATAATCAGATCAAGCCAAATTTTTCAACCCCTCTTGGATTTACAGTTTTTATTTTAAAATGTTTGCAGATAACCCTTTAAAACAGCAAAAAAGTAATTAAAAGGATATTGTTGTCACCTGCACACTTTGACCAGTCTTGGCCATAAAAGCCTATAGCTCTTGTAAAGTTGCCATTGGCCTCTTGGTAGCCGCTCTGATCAGTCTCCTTCTTGCTCGGTCATCCAGTTTGGAGGGACGGCTTGATCTAGGGAGGGTCTTGGTGGTGCCATACACCTTCCACTTCTTAATAATTGTCTTGACCGTGCTCCAAGGGATATTCAAGGCGTTTGATATTTTTTTATATTTGGAAGTTGTGTGGTAGGATGTGATAAATTCTGAAAGGGGGTGTAGACTTTCTATAGGCACTGTGTAATACTGTGTTAACAGTGTAATATTACCAAGAAATAACTATTTGGAGCAGATTTATCCTTTTTTGCTAAAATTATACTCTTAAAAAGGGATTTAATACACATTATAAATCTCAAAGATAAATTCAGCCAATCATGTTCTGAGTAGAACAGTCATTACCCCACTAGTAGATGCCCTCTAAAAGCTACATACATTTTAGGTAAGTAGTCCAGACCAAAATATTACCGCAAGCTACATTTAAAAAATGCCTTCATATACAAACAACATTTGTTTGGTTCATAATAAGTTTAGTATCCTCCACAGTGCTCATTACCTGGAGTTAATTTACTTTGTCTTTCATCGTAGTGTGGTTCCAAAACATATAGCGTTATACGTCCCTGCGTGTTGCTACAACTTATTAAATAGCGTGCCTGTAATTTTTTTCTTTTGTTGTTACTTTTTACATGTATAACTTTAAAGTCTGTTTCAAAGCTCTTTTCAAAATGTCCACTCTAGTGCACTGGGGTTTGAGATCTGTCCTTGAAATTACTACAGGAAGAGTGATTAAAACAACAAAAAAAACATAACAACAATGCTCTGGCTTTTCTGTTCTGTGCCACATCATGGATCATTATTGCTGTGTTGCCTGTTTGACAATCTGTGGAATAAACGACTCTCAGTGCACTAGAGCGGACATTTTGAAAAGAGCTTTGAAACAGAGTTATACGTGTAAAACGTTGTCAGGATGTTAAAAATGGAAAGGACGGACGGACGGACGGACCGAACGAACCTGAGATTCAGTGTGCTGCTGTAGATGAGTGTTCTGGAGATGTGCTGTTTCTCTGTCTGCGGTGTTAGAGCTGTGTGAATGTATTCCAAAAGTAAAGTGGTTGGTAATTTGAGAGCTAACCTGTTGAATAAAATTCTGAGACGTGTGGTTAAATCCCGGTCTCATAAGTTTTGTTTTGTTAGATTAAGTGTTCCAGCAGCAGGCAAAATTCCCCACACCTTTTGGTTTAGTTTACTAATGCTACACTGCTGTGTCCTTCTCTTCTCATCTGGTTTAAACAGGGGGAAAAGTTTTTGTCTTTATCGTACTTCGTTGGCCAGCAATTATGGGTGGGGAGGTATTGCTTCTTTGTTTGTTAAAGCAGGTCAGTCAGTTTTTATGTCCTGTCCTCGGTGCACCTATATTTTATTATGCTTGGTGTGTTGTAGACACAGTAGTTGTTGAAGTGATTTTCTTAAGTTCTTGCTAGTTTCCTGAGTGTTTGTGTAATGAGTTGTTGCTGATATTTTGTTTATTATTATTATTATTATTATTATTATTATTATTATTATTAGTGTGGTTTGGTTTGTAGTTAATCAATGCCGTTAATTAACCTGCTAATTAGGTAATATAATTTTCAGTGTGTTTCCTTTTGTTTAACATTGAAGTCCTGCCAGTCTGTTAACAACTTATTAACCCCCAATTTATGTTGCCCCTTATTTTGCTGTTAAACCCGAACTTTGCTGCTAACTGGCTTAATTATAACTAAACATGTACTTTGCTGTAAATTGTTCTAATACAGTTAAACCAGGTATATTGCTGCTAAAGTTCTCTAATACTGTTAAACCCTGTGTGTATTAACAACTTGGTTTTGTTGTAGAACCCTTGCTGGGAAGAGCTGTTTCCAACCATCTACCACTCTTAATGAGAAGTACAGTGGCTGCTACATGTTGGTCTAATACCCCATGCCTTTAAATATATTGTGGCTATTGGCTGGCTTTATTTAATTTCCCTATCCCCTTTAATAAAACTTTAATGCATTTTATTGTGTAGTTATTTAAACTGATTTACGTAAATTCTAGATCATTGTAACAAAGCTTTGAACTTTTATTCTGCCCCCTTAGTGGTGGTGTTGGGACCCCTGTTGGGTGTCATTGGGTGGCTGCTACACCACCAGCCATATGTTAATCCCACACAACCTCTCAAAGCAGATGCATCACCAAAAGCTTTTAATTTAAATTATTCGATAACATTTAATATCTGTAAATTATCATTAAGTAAAAAACAAAATGACAGACCACAATCATATTTTTATCTTTTTAATGGAAAAACTTTTGACGAATGGTATGAAGATCAATTTCCTCAATCTGACAAAGTACCAGCAACTGGCTTTACTTAAAGGAAAAATGGCACAGTGGAATAACAGAAACAGAACTAAATCAACTTGAACGAAACAAAAAAACACAACAAAAACGTCCAAATGGGCTGTGAACATCATACCAAACTGGCTTCAAGAAAAAATTAAACCTGTTACCTTTTCATTTACTTTCTAAGGACAAATTGAACAGTCTCCTAAGGGAATTTTATGCTTCTGTAAGAAATAAAGATGGAGTACAGCATTTCCAGCTTTATCAGTCTGTGAGCTGGGACAGTGTCAATATAGTATTTTAAATTTGATTTATAATAGGATTAAGGCACTCCAGGGAGTGGGTTAACATGAGATAACCGCACACTTAAGGAGTTATAAGGCCCAACGCGAATGCGTCATTGGAAGGTAGATACAAATAGTTAGGGTAGAATCCTTAAACACAGGACAAAACTGAGAGCTATCAAGTGTTGATAATAAATAATGTTCTATAATAGTCCATCAGTTTAGCCTTTAAACAGCAAAGGTTTGTAACCAATCTATGATCTATTTCTTCTAGTGTGGCAAAATAAAGGATTGACTGTTCAGTCCCTCATTCACTGATAATGTGACCCAGGCCGCCTTGAGTTAAAATTCTAACTTCATTATCATATCTCTTATTACAGAGGTGTCATTGTTACTTAAAGATTCATATACCATACTCAATAAATATATTTGTTGATCTTTCTTCCTTAGTTGGCATTTTATTTAACGGGGACCATTTGACAGTGAGTGGTTTGACATAGTCAATAATTTTATACAATAGCATTACCAACTAGAATATTAATTAACAACAGCAGTGCTGTATGATACAAGGCAATCTGAGGGCTGTATGGCTGATGGTGACCACTTGACACTGTCAATTAATATTTACATATTATTATTTCATGTGATAATGTGTTGCGCACTTGCAAAGAATCAAGCTGCACCAGTGACTGAATCCAACACTCAACGTTTTATTTCTGAAAAACAATAATAATTGTGCTTGATTACAGAGCTCTGCATCAACAGTGTTTGCATTCATTTGTAATGGATTGTACTCATGCAGCTTGTACTTGTATATCTTTATCAAAACAGTACATATACATCTAATGCATCCGACTCTCGTTCGGGAATATTAATACGAACAATGTATGTTACCCAGTCATTTGGTGACAGTAATGTAGTGCTAGAGGCAATACACACACTAGCTATACCCTGAGACTCATTGACACTGTATTACAAGTACATTCATTATTTTTAGAGTAGATATACAGTATATCATTTTAACTCATCAGTGATACTAACACAACTTAAACACAGTGTTGCAATCACGTTTTCTGTTACAACAGCTGTTAGGCCCAACAACGCGTATTTTAAACTCAGATGCATGTACTGTGTTCATTGTAATTAGTATCTGTTACCTTGCTGCATACACATCCCTTTTGTCAAAGTAACACAGACATATCTGCGTAACACATATTTCTTATACATGAACTGAACAGCGATAAGTTGTAGAATAATATACATCAACTTTTACATACACTAATTTTACTGCTGTTTTCCACGAGGCACCATTTTGCAAATTGGACTACATACTACGTGTTAACATTTCACAGTATTTAGAACAAGGAAATAACATTTACTACCATATGTCGTCCATACTGTACAACTCATATTAACGTTAATAAATGCTGTTATCTTACCTGAAAATTTTAAGATTTAAACGACTGGTTACAAACAGCTTGATTAGTACTAGTTTTGGATTACTAAATGTTACCGTAGGTAAGGTAGTCCAAAATTAATGATAATCAGGGTCTGTGAAACCAGACGACAGTTTAAGTTTTGTTACCTATTTGTTTAACAACATTGTAATGTTAATGCTCGGTTAATATGCCTTACTCATGTTCAGTCTCCCAAGGGGTTCTACAATTCATTTATAGGTACACTGTATCAAAGGATACAGTACAGTGTCAACAGCATTGTAATGTATGTATGATTTTTCATGATACTGATGCTGAAAATATCAAGGGGCCAGAATCCTTTGTTGCTATCACAACAAATGAGTAAGACAACAAGTAAAAGGTCAGCTGCATTTTGTTTTGCAGTGTTTGTAAAATAACCATGACAGAACATGATTAGGAGCTCAAGTATACATTTTGCATTGAGGAGGGATAAATATCTTTACACCTTCTACCATATGTGACCTAAAGCTGACATTCTGCTTCAGTCATTTTAACAAGACTTTTGCATAATTTTCTGCAATGATTACTTGCTGTTGACTGATATGAATTGATTGATTCTAGGTCTGGATTATGAAAGCTCTACAGCTTTTGGAATTGATCCAACTGTATCAATTAGAACTGCTAAACTTGAGAAGTTATAAACTGAACACAAACAAACCCCACTTATAAAACCAGCAATAAAAGTACCCCCTTGTTTTCTGGCTTATACACGACTGGCGTAATTTCTTTGGGAAGCAGGCGGTGTGGTCCAGTGGTTAATGAAAAGAGCTTGTACCCAGAGGTCCTTCATTTAAATCCCAGCTCACACAATGACTCACTGTGTGACCCTGGGCAAGTCAGTTAATCTCCTTGTGCTCCGTCTTTCAGGTGAGATGTTGTTGTAAGTGACTCTGCAGCTGATGCATAGTTCACACAGCCTAGTCTCTGTAAGTCGCCTTGGATAAAGGCATCTCAATATAAACAAATAATAATATTCGCATGTGTTGTGGCACAGCCTGTCTTGACTATATTTAACAATTGCTGACTGTCATATCAGTTTGCAGTCTTTTTGGGGTTTACATTTTGCCCCTTATGGACTTTTTTCTTTCATGATTCAGTCATTTTAGCTGTCATTTCAGTCTCTTCAGTGATTGTAGTAGAGGGATTACAGTGTACTACTTTTTTGTACAATAAACCGATAGAAAATATGTTAGTAAATATGTTGACATGATTATTTAACTCCAGTGTATCATGTGTGCAAGGAGATGACAGTCTTCCCAGTGGATACATTTCTTTTTTAAGGTGCTGCTCCTGCTGTGAATATACATCCAAACCAGCTTGGTGGCAGGCTGCTGTTACTAATGACGCTTTGTGATGTTTGTTTATACTGCATTGTGTTGTGTTATCGCAGGATAACAGGATTTGGAATGCCAGTGGAAGTAAATGGCAGAGAGATTACATGTGTCATATAATAAGGAATAACAGTTTCAATTAATTTCTTAGTAGATGTTTTTAAATACTAGCATTGCAATTGTCTATTACATATATTACCACATGTAAAATACACCACAACCCTACATACCATGTCACTGTCAAATAATCTGTCAAAAGAAATGGCAGTCTTCTTATGTTCAATTGGGTAGCTGTCATTTTTTATATTTGTAAAATAAATATACTACAATTAATAATAATAGTCTTATGCTGTTTTAATATACATTCTAGGTATACAAATATTATTATTGTATTGAAGGGCAATCCACATTTTTTGTTGTGTTTTGTAGAATGATCTATGATCTATCTTTAGCTTATACTCCAAACTGTACTTAATTTCCATTGAATGTGGGTCTGAATGAGGCCAGTACACACCCATGATGGTATTTTGTTGGTATGCTCCTAGACTTTTTTTTGCCAAAAATGGTAAGATATTATGAAAAACAAATGCAGTTTTTGAAAAAAAAAAGAATACATATTTTTTATAGCCCCGAGAGCCATACTTAGTTTCATGTTTGCACTTGCTTTATTGATGCTGGTTATTTTTATATTTCATTGTATAAGAATAATATATTGTATTGTAAACTTTGCCCTGAATGCTGTTTATAAAAATTAATGTGTTTGCTGTCTTCTCAGATGGAATTTATGTTGTAAAGCATATCGGTCCCCTAAGATCTGAATTTTTCCTGCATCTCAAAAAACTAACTAGGTTTCAAATATATTGTTAATGTTTCTGTGAAACCTAAAAAAAATAAATAAAAAAAAAACATTTTGAGTTTAAGAAAGTTTCTGGAGCATTGTGTCGCACATACTTTGTATGCTGATTGACTGTCGTAAGAGGTGGTGTTGCAAATTGGAGATGCTACGTCTAAAACATGGGACCAATGTTTGACAAACAGTGGATCTGTGAGAAACTTCTTGAAAATTCCTTTCAACGTGAATGTTCAGCATTGCAATAACGAACTTGTAAATTTATTGGACAATAAATATTAACAAAGTGGAGAGCACTGATATCAAGAGTTAATTAAAGGATCGTTAATTGGAGAAATTTAGCAAAGAGAGTTTGGGAATTTATTAACAAATATAGTAAAATAAATAAATAGTGGGTTAGCCTACCCACCAGGACAGCTGGTCCACACGCAAAACAGCCAGTGACACGACCGCCCCCAAACATCCTTGGAACAACCACCAACACCCCTTTCCCAGGGCCAGTGAACTCCAGCAGAGGCTGCTGCCTGCACAGCCGTCCCGGGGGAACTCAGCCCTCTCCCAAGGCCAGCACACTCCAGCACAGAGGTTACTACCTGTACAGCCATCCTGGGGAATCCCAGCACCACCCAGGGTCGGCGTCAAATCAGAATCAGATTGATGGAGAAAGTCTTGGTCGACGTTTCACCCCAAGATTGCCTGGTCTACCTAGACAACCTCAGTGCATGGAGCCTCCATCCAGTCTGCCCTGGACTCACTCAGAAGAGTGTTGGAACGTGTGGCTGCAGCTGTTATTTTTGTATGAATCTGATTTAACATGTGAAATAGTTATTTTTGTGAATTTGAATGTGTTGCATATTAATAGGTGGGATTTACTGTGTGAATGTCTTATTTATTAACATAGAGTTTAATTGCATATTTGCACAAGTTTGCTTGGGTGTACAATATGATTGCTGTTATGAATGTAAATGCATCATTCATTATCTTATTGTAGTGTTGTTAATTGTTGTGGAACCTGTGGCTTCAATAGACAGTTGTGTAAGGGAAAAGTTTTTGTTTTCTTTTTATTTAAAACACATATATACAATATTTGTAGCATACTTTATCAATGATTCTGATCATATAATATTGTCTAATATTATATTGTGTATTGAATACTATATATGATATAGTGAATGCTGTATTATCAAATGTATTTCTATTGCTATGAACCTATATTATACTGGGTCTGTTAAATTCTTTTTGGTAGTCATAATTGTCTATCGGGCACCCTAAATTAGCAACCATTACAATCTGACAGTCACCTTTCCCCATTTGCTCCCCCTTTCATCCTTGTTTAACCCCTACCAGGAGGTTCCAGTTCTCCCAGGGCTGACATTGCCAACAGCACGATCAAGGCCCCGTGCCAGCGCAGACTCCCGGGTCATTTTCGGAACTTTGTTGGTTCCCTCGAGACGAGGGACTCTTAGGGGGGAGCTGTATAATGACCCGACAGCCTGCGCTAACTAAAAAGACTTGTTTTGCTGTTCAGATGCAGAGATTATTGGACAGGCAAATGCTCCAGAATCTTTAAGATTCAAAGAGGAGAGCTCAGGCTGGCAATGACAAAAATGGTAGAAGTAGTTTAGTCTTGAGAGAGAGAGAGGAGCCAAAAACAGTGTTAATCCAGGAGCACACTTAAAAGAGAGGAATATCATTAACCAGCGAGGTTTGTTGTTTTGGATGCGTGGGTCACGGCTGACAGTGACTCCTGTCGATAATAAACCGTGAGGTCGAGAACTGCAATTCCGGTCTCCATCTGTCTTCATTCACACAAAACATTGCAATATTTAACCCTCCTATTATGTTCAGAATTTAGGTACATCTGTTATGTTTTGGGACATATTGACCCGATGCAATTTCAAACTAATTTAAACAGCCTTAAATTGATTAAATGTTTTTACTTGCAAAGGTTTTTCTCTTTTGCTCTTTTAGTCCAGGAACTTGATAAAACTTCTTTGATTGCCAACCAGGGAGCTCCTCATTTTGGAATGTCTTTAACAGTGAGATGCTGTTGCAATACTGACAGAGAAAATTAGGCTCTGCCTTTTTTTGGTTT
This sequence comes from Polyodon spathula, assembly GCF_017654505.1. NCBI lineage: Eukaryota > Metazoa > Chordata > Actinopteri > Acipenseriformes > Polyodontidae > Polyodon > Polyodon spathula. Next base: position 22,244,477 of record NC_054539.1, read on the forward strand.
ATAAATATCTCTAGACAGGTGCAGCCATTTCCAGAAATAATAATACAAATATAATAATAATACAATAACAAATTAAATAAGTTTGTTTTATTCCTGCACACAAATCTACATAGATAAATGCCACAGGTCACAGTGACCCGAAACATTTTATTTGTATACCTGTTTTAAAAAAAAATAAACATCTCAAAGGTTCTTTTTTCTATGTACAAGTTCATGACCCCAACTTAGGAAAAGTCATATAATATTATACAGAAAATGAAAATAAAAATAAAATTTAAGCTAATTGGAAACTAGTGTTGGGTCATATAGACCCAAAATCTAATAGGAGGATTAAAAAATAATATTTTGTGAAAACCCAGATTTATTTTCTTAGGTTTAATTGCTGAATGATAATATATTTCAGATTTATCTGTTAGGTAAATGCTGAATCGTCAAGTTTAAAAAATATATTTAAATTCACTTATTTATTTGTTAGAAACCCAGATTTAACATGTCAGCTAAATGTTCATTTGCTAAGTGTAAAAAAATAAAAAAAAGATTTATAGACTGATTTTAAATGTTATTTCACAGACTCCTGCTGGTGATTGCAGTTGGAAAAAGCAAAGACACAGAGGTGCACAGACAACCTCGTCACTCTTCCTCACTCCACTGTTAAAGGACCCAATCCTCAACCAACTTCTAAGGAACTGGTTTCATGAGTATAAATAGGTTCACATTGCATTCCCACAGACCGGGGTATTCTAAGACATTAAACTGATTGATTGTTTGATTTATCCTTTGCTTATTTTTCAGTGATTGATGGCATTCTGTAACTTTGCGAACTACATAACCGAATCACTTCTTTTTTTCATCTAGCAGAAAACTACTTTACCAGAATTGTTAAATGTTGTTATTGATACACCTGTATTTTCACTTTTGAAGTATTGGGGTTGGGTAATTTGAAACTAGCATACTTCTTTGTACCCATCACGACAATGTGAAACAACTGTGGCATCAAGAAGTCTATCAAAATGTAGAGGGCGAGTGTTATTCGATTTGGTGTGTGTTGTGGTTTATTTGTCATGGCTCATTGACTGCTGTTTATCATGTGTCGATAATTAACTCTACTTGTGGTCATATACTGTTACCAAGACAATTATATATAGTGTCAGCATAACCCTTAGTTTTATTTGTTATTAGTGCTCTATATAGACACATGAATGTTGAAGTTAACAAGCCAGAAATGTTTGTCATGTGTCTATATTACAATAATGTAATACATTTTTACTGAAGTGTTGGATGAAGTTGTATCAACATGTGCCTTACTATCTCCAGTTCTATGCCCTCCCCCCTCCACCATGTTAACGGAGTTTTATAAAAACTCATTACAGCATCTGAAGCATCTCATCCCAGTCTGACAAGCAGAGCTATGATAAGCACTCAAAACCATGCTACTATAGAAAGGGGTCACAAGCACACAAGAGTGTCCAGCAATTACAAGACAGAGAATTCCAGTAGACTGGGAGCTACCATGATTACATTCCACGATGAAGACAGTTTTTATTAGGAGGGTTTCAACACTTCTCAATAAGAAAACATAATTAAAATAGCAGCACATTTTGTGTTAGGAGTCTTATTAACATTCTCATTGGTCCCTTTAACATAATGCTGAATATGTTTTTGTTATTTCCATATTTTTACGTTATTTAGGGATACACAGATTTATTTCTAACTGCTTCCTGTGCTGTAGGTCATATGGTTGGATTGAAGCTAGGGTAAGACTGCCCTACAGCACAGATAAAAGCAACTCAATATTCCATCTACAACATTTATAAAATAAAAAAAATGAAAAGGGGGGCCCATCCCATCATAATGTTGCTAGTGCTAATAGGAGGTAAAGAAATTGATTTAAATTCCTTGGGTACCTATCCTTTAAAACTAGGCTTCCTGAAAGAAAGAAGCATGGTTTTTTCCAACTGTGGTCTTCCCTGATTGTTACAGTTACAATGAAGATAACATACGGGATATCTGATAACCCCTTATCCCCCTTTATGGTTTGTCACTTTGTCCAGTTTGGCAGCAATCTGGAGCCCTCCCTGTTTAAAAGCACTGTTTCGAACACCCCTGTTTTAAAATCTCTTTCTTCATTGGTGTTTCCAAGTTATTTTAAGGGCCTGCTCCACACAGCTGTTGTGCCTCTTTCTGCTGTGTCATTGAACCCTCTTCGTCACTCTCTCCCCTCAGTGCAAGCTCTGGTAAGTCCCATCTCTTTTCTTACTACTGTTTGATAGGAAAAGCTATTGAAATTACACTGTGTACGAGATTTTGCTGCATTAACTGCTGCTTTGGAACAATGATACATTGGTTTTAAGGTAACCTGATCAGCTGTAGATAGAGTTAGTTGCTCTCCACACATGTTCCATGTGTGCTCTTAAACTGTAAACGCACATGCAATTATATAGTGTATTCACTTGGTCTATACAATAAGAATATATAAAGTGTCATAACAAAGTATGGGGCTTTAAGTTCCTTAACCAGCTAAATATATTACGAGTGGCTTACCATTATTCAGCCGAATGAACACATTTTAGATTAGATAAAACAGGAACAACTTTTTAAATATGTACACACTAAGTTTCCAGGAATAACTATATAATGACAAATGTTATTGTTGCAGAAACTTTTAGGAATCGCTGCGCTACATGTCTTAAATTTTCTACTAAACATATAAATGTTATGATTTTCAATATATTTCTTATATTTCTTGTTGTACTTAACCCCTTTTTCGTGTTATAAAGAATTGTGTTTATTAATTGTGTACTGTATGATTATTATAGATATTGTAGATATATTCTAGTAGCCAATTTATATTCAAGATTCAACCATTTATTTTAGGCTTTAGCCAAAAATATTAGACTAAGTTGTTTACATATAGACATACAAAAAAGATCATTAATATATGACAGATATATTCATATAAATAATCATTATAACTGATCTCTTTTTAGAAGAGGCTAGAACAAGAGTTACCGTGACCGTATTTAGAAGTGCCAAAAATAGCTCCTGGCATAGAACAGGTGCCATGTGCCTGTCTGCTGGATGGTAAGGGGGGAGTCAGCTAAATTTATCCTGATAAGCTGCTGGACTATGGAAATAAGAAACAAAACAGATAAACAAGATGTAGGATGACTAAGATTCCTTCCAAGTAAAATGTCAAGTGTTTCATGCTTACGTCCACCTAGTGTGATTTTGTGCCAATTTGTGGCATTTCAGGGTCAGACACTGGGAGACATTAAACTTTGATAGACAGTATGCTGGATACTGCAGTTCTTCCTTGCATAGCAATGGCTAATGGTTGTGCTTGGAGACCCAATTCTGTCCTTGCTCATGTCATGTTACAATGACTAGCAAATAAGTTTCCTCATTTCAGCTGAGACAAATAATTCTAATGATTTAGGAGTATAATAATACAATGCAGAGCAAATAACCAGTTGTAGCATTTTTTGTGATTTATTCTGTCATATTCCACATGAACTGGTAAGGCATTTGCATTTTACAAGTATTTTAGTGGTTTACCAAAACACTTTCTCAGACATTGATAAGAATTCTCATTGAAATATTTTCAAAGTTTCTAACTTTGTTCAGTTCTGGGGTACTGCAGAAACTGAAAACAAATGTCTGATGTCTGGACTACCCACAAAAACAAGATGGTCAAGTCTACCTTGCACTCCTTTAAACAAATATGATTTTGAGCTGAAACATCAGCCTTTTTCCTTACTGGCTGTTGAGTATTAAAAACTAAAGCACATGGTAACATAGTGAATGTCTTGTAAATATTTTACTCACAGTCACTGGGAAACTGCAATACAATCACTATTTTTCTAACTACAGCAGATGCAAAAGAAATTCACCATATTTAAATCGTCATCTAAACTACATTAATCTTTGCTGTGAATCTACACCAATATAATCTCTCAAAACCTTTGTAATTCTAGTGTGAATTGATGAAGAAACAAAGTCACAATAAATAAAAACATAAATAATGTTGCCTTAATAGGAAAATGCTGCTGAATCTATTTCTTTTAAAAAGAAGATATTGCTTGTTCCTCATCCTCACTATTTCTTTCTCTGCATACCCATCAGGTAAATCAGAACCAATATTCAATCCTCAGAACCCACTGCTGACCAGAAAACAATCACTACACCAACTGCTATGGAGCCTAAAATGGAGACAAGCATCTGTGACATTTCCGAAGAGCTCAATAGACAACTGGAGGACATCATTAACACATATGGGTCCGGGGCAAGCTCAGAGCAGGAGAGCGCCAACAAGGAGCCAGAAGATGAAGATAAAGGGGAATCCGACGACACCAATGGGGAGCAGCCGGTCACCAGCGAGGCATCTGCAGCCAAGGAGGCCAGTGCTGGCAAGGAACAGAAGCTAGAGAAGAAGATCATTAAAGGGTTAGGTATGTAGAGATTCTTTCACCATGTTTTTATAATGGATTTACTGTCTTTTTATGTTTTAATGTATCTTCTCTTTTTAGTATTGTTTGACTGGATTTCCTAAGCTTCACTACATTTGACTGTGTTTTAATTGTGGTATAAAACTATAACATTTTATAAGGGAGTTAACAAACCATGCCTTGTCTATGCACCAACCAAGGGTAAAAAGGCACTACTAGCTACATTTTTAGCTCATGTGTAGCAGTGAGAAGAACAGCCTGTTCTAAAAATACATCAGTCGCATCTGTTTGAGTGTTGGCTTTGATGGCTGGCTACTGTGCCTTCTACAAAGGTCAATTAGTAGTCCATGCTACTTTCTGACTTAAAAAAAATGAAGGCAGAATGTTATCTTTTTTATTGGCCTATTGAGAATTTTTGTGCATTAGTAAAGTACAGCCATTAGAAACAAAATAATTATCTTAAGAGAAATTGGAAATACATATATTTGCTTCCTTTCAGATATCTCCAGTTGGAGGCCTACTGGCCAAAATGTTACTGGTAATGTTTTTTTTTTTTTTTTTTTTTCTTTTAAAATGTAGCACCCTTTTCCAGAGAAATCAATACATTTAATTGTGCCAGTTTACAAGCAGTGCCTGCACCTGTTTAGAACAAGATAGCATTCAAAAATATAAATTATATATTTGAGAGTTAAAATAAGAAAACGTTGTTCTTATTCTTAAAATAAATTATACAAAATGTGTAATGTAAGTACTGTATTTTTTAAAAAATGTTGTTCCACTGAGTCTCATTTTATAGTACTAAAATGTGTAACGTTACGAGAGTCATTTTCACTGAAACCTGTGTGCTGTAAAAGTGGGTAAAGGCTTTGAGGTTAACCGAATTGCTCTGCTGCCAGCTTCCAATGCAGTCAAGTAAACATTTCAGTTACATACTGTAGCTACGGCTACATTAAACAAACAGCGGTACAGCATAATGTTTTTAAATCGTTTTACAGTAGCAGCTAGGGATTAGACTACTCTTATTTCTGATCATTGAAACAAAATGTTTTAATGTATTGCATAGGCTTCACAAAAAGCCAGGGGTAAGAATATAGTACTCTTTATTTATATCGTCCATCTAAATACATCTTACCAGATTTGTTACATAGACATACTTACAACCTTGAGTTAAGTTTGATACATTTAACCTGCTTTCCACAAAGAATGACACTTTTATCAAATATAAACCAATGAACATAAACTGCTAAATAAGCACCACATTCATGTGAATGTCGAAAGAAATATGTAGCAAAGTTTTAAATAACATGTTTACACAGATAATCATGAATAAATTAAAATAAAAGGGGGTAGCATCTCGCTTTCAACTTGACAAATTTGTCAACACCAGCCTGTATGTTTTTACTTTGACGGGTTCGCTCGCAATAACCAAAAGATCACTCAGTCTCTCGGCCCCAGTAGATGTACGCAGGTATGTTCTGACCCTTATCATGCACAAAAAGAACCTTTGTTCTGCCGAACTAATACCAACATTTGCATACGGCGAAAATATGTTAGAAAAATTAATCTGTTGATTTTCATGGATAGCATTGCCTAATCATTTCTTTCCATATGAATGCATATTTAAGCCATGAAACATCTTAAAGCAGTAATTATAACAGTATATTTAAAACAGAGTATATCTAATACTGTAGTGTACCACCTTAAATATTATTTTCTGCCGATCCACCTATGTAAAAGACAACGATGAGTTTATAGAGCAGTTCTGAATTCCGGTATCATTCTAAACTAGTGCAATGTGGCGCCACACTTTTTTTGGTGTTGATAATATCATGAAATCCCTGCTTGTTGTCTCGCTGTGTTTAATTTCTATCGTTTTCCACCTGCTGTGGCAAACATCCAACATTTCCCTCATGATATCAATAACATTATATTATTATAGAAATAATAGAACGCATGTAATTCTGTGTTTTGTTTATTATAATCACTGGACAAAAAATTATGAATGATTGTCTTCTACGCCTTCACGTAGCAACCGTCACCAGCGTCATTTATCCTGGTTAGATTAGAAAAGAATAATGTTTAAAAAAATGTATTGGGGGTGGGGGGAGTAGACGCGTTTAAGAGGATCTCCGCTAGTTTTCTTATTTTAACCCTATATATATATATATATATATATATATATATATATATATATATATATATATAAAACATTTTTCTGAAAGTCCCCAAAACATCTTAATATTGAGCAACTATGACCAAACTGAAACCTACCAAGAAAGCAGAGAAATCAACAGCAGACTCAGAAGTAGTCCTGGCCCTACAGCAAACTGAAACAGCAGGGTGAAAGTCTTGCTCCTATACACCCTAAGTCTGCAGCTATCATGGCAGCAATTGAGCAACTGTAGAATTTCAATAAGAATGTTGAAATGTTCAGACAACACACAACAATCTTTGTCTGAGATTGGTGCACAAGTCTCTGGGATAGTACAGGCCTCTACAGACCATTGCTAGACCAGCTCTGCAAAACCTTGGGCACCAAGAATAGAAGTCTCCACTTAAAAGTTGACGACAGGTAATCCAGGTCCAGATGCCAAAACATCAGAATTATTGGCATGCCAGAAGGGGAAGAAAACGAACGATCCACAGAATTCATTACTGCAATTAGTCCTACTTTGTTAGGGAAAGATAACTTCAAGACACCATTTGAGGTCGACAGAGCGCACAGATCCTTAGCACCGAAATTGGCACTGGGAGCTCACTCACGGCCAATTATTGCAAGAATCCACTTGTTCTTCGACTGGTAAGGTAGTGTTTATCTACCCGGACCTCGGTAAGGAGGTTATGAAGCAGTGACAGACATATGACACCATTTGCAAAAAATCCAAGGAGGCGCCGCTAAAAATAACTGTCGGAGGAGAGACTCACTTTTATTTATTTATTTATTTTAATTTAGAATGACCAATTATTATTATTATTTTTCCTCCAATTTGGAATGTCCAGTTATGTTTTTCTCCTCACCGTAGCGGGTCCCCACACAGCATACACGTTCTGAGGGTGTGTGGCAAGGATGGGGTTCCTTAAATAAACCTGTGAGAATGTGGCTGGAGCCTTAATAATGTACTTGTTTGATCAATAGGTAGATAAGGCTCCGGCCACAGGATATAAAAGAGACCGCCTTGGCTCATCAAGGTGGTGGGAGCTATGAGGAGGATAGTGGAAAGATACTGTGAGTAAGAGAAGGACAAACAATTGTTACCATCTGTGAGACCTTGTAGGTACTCATTCTGTTTAACTGTTTGTGCTTATTTTGTTTTGGCCAATGTTCCAGTTTCTTTGTGTTTTGTATAATTTTTGTTTTGTTATTTAATAAAGATAAGGCTGCGGCCATTTTAGCCCTGTATCGTCTGACGTCACCCACACACACCACTCAAGCCATCTGTGACAAGGATATGTCCGCCTTACTGTTATGAATGATAAATCACTCTAAATCAATCTCAGATCTCCCCAATCACTGTACAAAGCCAGTATTTCAAACAGAAGTTTTCTTGTATCGCCCAATATCATATATCTATATCTATATATCTATATATCTATATCTATATATATATATATACATACATTTGCACCACCTGTTTAATATTGTTTACTCTAAACATACAGATTAAGATCATTTATGCAAAACCTATGGCATCTGTTATTAGAAATCTAAATATTTCTCATCCATTCCAGTTATTTAGTGGAACTAAACAGGGGTGCCCCATTTCACCATTCCTGTTTGCCTTGATCATCAAAGCTTTTTTAAAACACTGGACTTATGTTATTCATATGTGTCTATAAGGCTTCCAGAATTTCTAAAAAAACATCTCTGTAAAACTAAGGTTTCTGGTCTTGGACTCCCATATTGTAAGTTTTACTACTGGGCAGCCAATTTTAAAATCTTTACATACTGGAAGAACTGCTATCCAGATCATTTTAATAGTGAGACTCCTTCCTGGTTATAAATTGGCATATTGCACCCAAACCTCACTCTCTGCACTGCTTAATGCCCCAGCCAAGATATATAAATCAGTCTATGGAAATCATTTCATAATCAACAATTCTATTCAAATTTGCAACAAATTAAAATGTACTTAAAGGTCTCTAGCATGTGTAGTTACAGTCCAATATGCTTCAATCATGCCTTTCTTCCTTCAAGAATTGATCCTGTTTCTTCCAAGTGGAGAGAATTGGGAATCATCTCACTAAATGATTTAAACATTGATGTAATTTTGCATCTTTTGAACAGTTACAGAGAGAGTATAGATTGCTGGCTTCCCTTTTTTCACAACCTACAGGTCAGACATTTTACAAGGACAAATTTGTCTCTGTTTGAAAATAAAACATGCAACCCAGAGCTTGATGAGTTTATGACAATTTCCCCATATTGTTGTAATTTATAATTTGTTTAATAAACAAATCAATACCTCATCAGATTAAATTAAACACACTTGGGAATTGGAGCTTGGCTTGCTGGTTTCGGGGGATACGTCAGAAGACAGTCTTAGTAACATTCATCAGTGCTCAGTCAATGCTAAACATAACTTGATTCAGTTTAAGATTATACATAGACTTCATTATTCTAAAGCCAAACTTTATAAGGTCTTTCCAGAAGTTTCATCGACCTGTGATAGGTGTAAAGTAGGTGGGGGCACTTTATCCCATCACTTTTGGATGCATCCTAAACTACATACATTTTGGATAAACATATTTGGCTGTTACTCTGAGATATTTAACAAAAGATTGGATCCTGAGCCTGTACTAACAATCTTAGGAGTCACAGACTCTGATTTTGCCAGAACTCAATTTGAACAATATGGATTCTCATTCTTATAGCTAAAAATAAAAAGGCAGTCCCATCATGTGACATGTGGAAGAGAGATCTGGTCAGTGCCACATATTTAATAAAATGATGCAGCCCATACTGAATTATATAACCAAACAGGGCACACATTAACACCCTTGCTTATAATGTATATACTAGAATGATTGGAACTTTGTCACTGAAGTAGATCTTATTATTTAAGGGATTTGCTTGAGTTGGAATTTGTATGAGTACCTAACACCTGCTACTCAGATATTGTTTTATCACTAAACATTTAGTTTGTATCAAAGGCATCACTAAAATGTAAATTTAGGTTTAGGTAATTATCGGTCAAAAGGTGGACGACATAACACCATATAGATCATCTAGATCAGTGGTTCTCACCCTGATCCTGGAAGACCCCTGTGTCTTGGTTTTTGTTACAACCGAGCTCTTAATTACTTAATTGAACCCTCACTATAACTATTAATTTGCCTAATCAGAACTTTTGAGTTACTTTTAGCTCCTAAAGAGTTGGATTTTTCAAGTTGTGTCTAAAATTATATTTTTAAGTAACTTGAACTCTTCATCGTTTTATAAGCAAAACCATTAAAAAAAATCTAATTAAGCAAACTGTTAGTTCAATTGAGGGTTCAATTAAGTAATTGAGAGCTCGGCTGGAATGAAATTCAGCAACCACAGGGGTCCTCCAGGACCAGGGTTGAGAAACATTGATTAGATCATCTGAGGGGGGGCAAACCAGGGTCGGGGGAGGGGGTCAACTGTCTCCCCTGCCCTGCCCGTAGCAAATGACGCCCTTGGAGGCAATGCTTATCCATATACTAGCTGTACCCTGGGGAGCTCTATGATAGGATTTAAAGCACAATCAATTGACAGGGTATTGTAAAAATTAAGATGGGCAATAAGTTCATTCCAGTTGACTGTGTATTTTCTACCAAATGCTCATTATTCCAAGTTTGACACCCTAGAAAAATACATCAAATCTAATATAGCCTGTCAACATACTGCACTTGACTGTTTTATGTCATACTAGTTTCTAGCATCTATGCTTAAGATTAGAATTTCCAAAATGGTGCTAGATCTGTTGTTTAAACTAGCAGGCCTTTCCGACAGATGCTCAGGGGCTTTTAAAAGGCAAGGACTATACGTTACACAGTAGATCAATTAACAATTAATGTAATTATTGTATCGATATGCCCAGATAGATAACCAGACCAGAAATGTAATATCTCCCTGTTCTGTATTTCTATATAAGGTGTCACAAGAACATATTAGATTCTCAAGGCTTCTACACATTTATTTCTTTTTTGGAAAGGAAAAACACACCAAATTAGCGTTCTAGTCTGTCCTTACTAAAGTGTTTTTTTTTTTGTTTTTTTTTTATGAATAAAATATATTTTGATATGCACTCAATCTAAACTGCTCTTGAATTATTGATAGGATAGGAAATTACAACCTTCTTTCTTTATAATAAACAGCAACAATAAACATTAGAGATAACTGAGCTATAAATAATATATTTATATATATATATATATATATATATATATATATATATATATATATATATATATATATATATATAATATATATTTTTTTTTTTGTTTGTTTGTAAAAGTTTTAAAAACACAAACATTTTCATTCATTTTCAAATTTCTCATAGGTTTCATTTAGTTTAAGTATGTTTAAATATTAAAATGAAAACCATTACTTTTTGGAAATTGTAACAGGAATATAAAATGAAATATTAGTAGTTGAAAATAAGTCTAATAAATTTGTTAAGTTTTATTCTGGAGGGAGACATTGCACACTGTTATGTAATTTTTTTTTCTGTACTGCAAATTTGCAAGTCTATTGAGATTAATTTTATTCCTACAGTGTCATGCAAAGCTGTTTTCTTTTAAGGGATATTATATTGTGTCTTAACTAAATCACTTACTGAGTATTTTTTCATAAATGTTATCTCTTTTTAAATTTGGATGCCCCTATGGTAATTCTGTTCCCAACTCAATATAAAATAATAAGAGATTGGCTGAAGTGGATTACTCTGTCTTTCCCATTCTAGCTGTTTTTAGCTCATAGGACAGGAAGAGAGAAATGAATACTAAACAGAATTGCTTTTCATCATTAAGTCATAAATATGGATTCAGCATCAGTCCATTCACTTACCCTCTTGGTGCAAACGTCTTAGATTTCTGCAGAGTAAAAAAAAAGTTTGGATGAACCTCATATCCAGGTCAAATAAAGAATAATATAACAAAATGCTGTGTCTTATTATTGTAGTTGACAAATATATATTTTTAATTCTGTATGAACGAATTCATCCTTATTTCTTGGTAAATGCTCTGTTTCCAGGGAAAGAAGCCACACTGCTTATGCAAAGCTTAAACAAGTTGAATACCGCAGAGGAGAAACTAGAAGTTCTTTTCAAGAAGTATGCAGAACTGGTAAGTTACCAGTATTCCAAACCACTATCAGACTATATGACTGCACAAAGTATTATCAATACAGAGGTGAAATCTTGGGACTACTTTCTTAAAAAGATATTAAAGGGAAATAAACTTTTTTTTTTTTTTTAAGAATTAAAAAATAATCATAAAACCAGAGGAAAATAATCAACAACCAACACAGACTAAACAAGGTTGACGGATTCTAATTTTGTGAAACGGTTTAAAGTGTTTCCCATGGTAGTCATCAACCTCTCTCATCAACTATTGCAGACAGAGACAATTGCTATCTGTAATTTTCTGTAATACCTTAGCTCAGTTTACAATGTATGGTCTAGTAGTTTGCCATAACATAACAAACACATATGGAAGTTATTCCACTCCATTCCTCTCCTCTAATAGCTTTTTGTTTACAATCTGACCCCATTCAGCTGGAAGAGCACCGTTCTGAGCAGAGACAGCTGAAAGTTCTTCAGAAGAAACAAGCTCTGATTATGAAGGAGAAGGACCATCTGCAAAGTGAGCACAGCAGAGCCATTCTCGCACGCAGCAAGCTGGAGGGTCTGTGTCGAGAGCTGCAGCGACACAACAAGACACTCAAGGTAAGTATCGGACCGTTTCCCTGCCAGTAAAGGTTAGGTTTGTCCGGCTACCGTGGCCACCTGATTAGGAATCACTATTCAAGAGGCTGAGCTTAGATTTTTTTTTTTTGTAAACTAAACCATGCATTACTTCATAAAGATATTTTGTCTTTTGACAATAAAACATAGTAAGTGATTACTGAATATCTGCATTACTGGGTATTGTTTTCCTATATTCCACATCTGAGTAAACTCCAGTAAGGAGGGAAGCTTAATTAACCAAAGGCGTCACAGCAGGGTATGCCAGCAGGGTATAGGTTGATTAAATCAAACCTTTAGTGTAAGAGCATTTACTGTAGCATGTATTCAGTAGATACAGAGATGTTTTAATTATTTTAACTGAGACCAATCCTTAGTGGATTGATGACATTGTTGCTTAAATATTAGTACAATATACAAAACTTGATGGTACATCATTTTTTTTTTAACTTTATAAATCTGTTGTGTGGTTCTCAAAAAGAAAATTCAAGCTGTAATGTAGGTACATGTACTATACGTTTGTTCAAAAATAAATGTTGGTAATTGACATATATGTTTGACTTGTATTTTAAATAAATGTTTTTTCCTCATGAAGTATAAAATATCAGTATTAAATAGGCACATGATAGGTCATAATTGTAAACTAGGTCAATAAAGCTCTCAGTTGAAATTACTCTTTGTCAGTCCCTTTCAAACTTCCATTAGGGACAGCGCTGTAAAAAAAAACATTTTACTTTTGTTGGTCATGGTAGATTCCACTGTCTTTTCTACAAAGAACCTGCTTGGGTCTACATTAATGCACAGTACAGAATCATAGCACTTTCATTACAGTTCTCTAGGACCTGCCTGAAAAACATAAATCAAGGATGAAAGCCAAACCCCCTGATGACAAAGGTCGCAGGATGGGTACAGACACTAATATGGTTTGACACTGGGTCTTGACCTTGTAGCCCTTGTTTCAGGTTATATAGTATGTGTCTCCATTGCTACATAGGGGTAATGGGAAAACCTGTTTGTACTTTATTTGAACACTGTGAAACTATCACTTGTATTGAGTGTATGCCTTTAGTTATATGTTAATGCAAGGCTGTTTTTTATGTATTTATTTATTTGTTTCTTATTTATCCAGCATTATTTTTGTAACTATCTTCGACTTCATTTGTACATCAGCAAAAATACAGGAGTATTGTAATATATAACCCTAGCCCTAACTTACTGGATAATTTCAAACTTAAACCAATACATTTAAGAAGGGAAAACACTATCAACTACATTTTGTGCAGAAGGATGTGAAGAAATTTATATAGAGGTTAAAGCAAACATCTAGATTTAGATTATTATTCTTAGGGGCAGTGCTATGACATGGGCACTGTCCTTCATTAGCACTCTATCTTTCATTAGGATTTTTAAACATGGGATCCCAAACATCAGTGGAACAGATGGGAAGAATTTTAGTAGAACTGCAAATCCGGAACCAGCACAGGCCTACAGTACTACCTGGTATATGCATGGCAAAATGTTGTCTACGTGGGAGGGGGTGCACACTTATCGGCAGGTACTAAATAAATCTATTGATTATATGTTGATTTGAAAACAAAATAATATGTCCTTCCCTCACCTTTACAACTGAGTGTTTTAAAAGCCATTTGGTAGCTTGGAATATTTGTACTACCTTACTGCCATATGGAGGCCATAAATTGAATGACCACGATCGTACAAGAGGAAAATTCACTTCCAATCAGCTTTTAACATACTCAGAAGTTAATTTTACAAGTACGAGTATCTGAACACACCCTGTTTTAGAAGTCAAACCTGTGACCATTTTGCCTGGAGGCAAACATTGATAATTACAAATCAGTATTGGTAATGAACTAACATTTACATTTTTAAAAGGGCTTTTGGCACTGATTAATGGTGATGCTGATTGAACACATGACATTTCCCAGATCTGTAACAACCCCAGCTGTTAGGGGCACTGCATGCAGAGATTCAATATGCTAATAAATGTGGTTGTGGCCAAACACAGTTTCTGACGGGCTATGCTTGTAACAGGTTCATGCTAGAAATATTGTTTCTTGACACATGATTTCAGTTCTCTCCTATAGTTTAGACCAGCGGTTTTTCAACCTTTTCATGTCCAGTACCAGTCTCCAGCAGGGACCATCAGGTGTACCAGTAACTATGTGCAATCTTAAATGGCTATTGACCTGCCGCGTTACAACCAGTTTTCTGATTTTGTGTCCAAGTGTCACCGAAGATGTGACAGCTTCATCAAACTATTTGACAAGAGTTCACCACAAGCAACACAGAGTGGCTGCTTTGGTTCCCCATCATTAACTTTGAAAGCTCGGACTTTGATTTCTCAGACTTGCCCCCAAGTCCTTTTCTTGATTGATGGTTCAGTGGTGCAAAGAAATTGATACATTCTGATAGCGCGATTAATTGAGTACTGTGGTTGGGGAATCACATCGTCATAAACAACAGCTGCTGCCAAGTACCAGTTGGGAGCCTGTCGTGTACCAGTACTGGTACGCACACCACAGGTTGAAAACCACTGGTTTTAGACCATGCATTTCTTCAATGTACTTTCATTTTTATTGTATGTTTTATTTGAAAAAGGGATGCAAAAGACTAAACATTGACCCGAAAGTGATTTATAGTATTGGCCTAGTTCTTACACAGGAGCATACCTTAGCTAGTGAGAAATATATAATTAATGCATCATAAATATGCGTGGCAAAAAAAAAGGTGAGTAAATAAAATGTGATATTCTGGATGCGTATGTGTACACAAATAAAAAACTGTGATTTCTTCACAGGAGGAAACTCTTCAGAGATCTCGTGAAGATGAAGAGAAACGCAAGGAGATCACTGCCCACTTCCAGAACACCCTGACTGACATCCAGAGCCAGATTGAGCAGCACAGTGACCGCAACAACAAGCTGTGTCAGGAGAACAGCGACCTGGCAAACAAACTCAAGGGCATCCTCGACCAGTACGAGCAGAGGGAGGAGGTAACCAAACCAGGCCATCCGCATTGATCGAAGCTTTCCCTTCACACTCGCATTCAATGTACTCAAGTACTCCTGAGAGTGTCCAATAAATCAGTGGACTTCTTAAGCTTTCAAATGGTATATAGTGGCATTGAAAGAAATGTGCTATTGACTTAAAAGAATACAACAGAAGCACACTTGGGGATTTAGGGGGAGGGGAATTGTTGCATCACATTTTAAAAATGTGTTCAAGGGACAAATGCAGTCTAAAATATATTAGTAGTAGTAGTAGTAGTAGTAGTAGTAGTAGTAAATTAAAGGTGTAAGTAGTTACATTGATAGTTATATTGAGTTTGAATTTAGTCCAGCATTGGATTCAGCATCGTTATTTCCCTTATTGTGTAGTTGAAGAAGGAGAAGAAACATATATCACTAAAAGCGTTTCAAAAAGGCAACCAATAATTGTAATATCTTTTGAGGATTGCTGATTGATCTTGTTTGTGTGCACTAAAAAATAAGGTATATTGGAACAAAAACATGCAAGATTTGGAAATCTAACTTTATGTTTAGAGAAATGTTTGAATTATTTGCCCCAACCCCATATAACTACTATACTACTTTTACTGTAATGTTATAAATCCTCAGAATGCCCCTACCCAGCATTGCTCTATCTACTTAAATTCTAAGACATATAAGTAAAAGAAAAAAAATGCCAGAATATCCTTTTTTATGTTTGAAATGTAAACTTGAAAAATCAACAACAAATTATTTTTTAAATAAATCTGAAAAACTCAGAGGAGAATCTTGCGCTGTGTTCAATTTCAAATATATGGTTTCTGTCTGACCCCTGCTGGTTTAGAAGTGCAAAAATACCAATGTTTATAAATTGTGCATTATCCAAGATGTACAAGATCATTCTCAGACATTTGACACTTATCTTAAAATACATATATCTAATGCAATGTGTACTCTAAAATCACAAACATTATGTAAACTATTATACAGAACATGTTAACATGTTTTAGTAAATGTAGCATATTAATTAACATGCGATTCCCACTGAATACAAAGTAAAAATCAATTAAAGATCCATTCCAAAATTCAATCTAACCCTAAAGTCTGAATGGAAAAGTAATTGAATATACTGGAGTATGTATCCTTTATTAGATATTTATTAGGAACAAAGGAAAGTCCATGTCTATTTTAGTGAATACAGTTTAATAACTGTTTAATAAGGACCAGATTAAAATGTGTATTTTTTTTTTTTTTTTTTTTTTTTTTTTAGCACTTAAATAAAATCTTCAAGCACCGTGATTTGCAACAGCAGTTGGTGGATGCCAAGTTAGAACAGGCACAAGTGATGTTGAAGGAAGCTGAGGAACGTCACCAAAGAGAAAAAGAATATGTAAGAATTTATCATTTTTCACTGAATTGCTTTATTAAAGAAGCTATACAGTTTTGAACACAGAATGTGCATATATCAATGGTTTTATGTTTGTATGCCTTTCTGTGCATGTAACAATTTAATAAATAAACCATTTAAAGCATTATAAACTTGGATCTATAATGTAGATATTTTACAGTGAGTAATGACTGATTCTGTTTGTTATGCCCCCCATTTAATAGTTGCTTAAAGAGGCAATTGAGTGCACAAAGAAGTGCCAAGGAATGAGGGATGAGGAGTTGAAGCTGAAGAAGCAGGTAAACTCCTTAACAACTTCCATTTCCAATGTTTTGTGTCTAACAACAGTTACTGACCCAGGCTGCTGAGTGGAAGCTACAGTCTAAGCTACTGAAAGAACAAGATACAGTGATGCAAGTGCAGGTGAATATCCGCAATGTCTCATTTCCCAGCCATCCTCACTTACCTCTTTCACAGACTCATTTGTTCTGTGGTTTCTCCTTTTTCAATTTCAATATTACCCAAATCTTGGACTGACAGTCCTCTCATGAGATTTATTTCTTGGGAAATCAATTTGCATGACTAAATAAAATAATGAATCATGGTCTACCATCCTACTGCTGGTACATGCTTAGTTCTCAATAAGAGTCAAATAAAAGGGTTCCCTGTGTTTTATGATATATTTAAAGGCAGTTTGTTTGGTAATTAGCGTCCTCAATTCACTGGGCTGGAACAATGACAGCATTTGGAGGGTGGTTGGGTTTTGGGACAGTGGACCCCCCCCCCCCCCCCCCCCAAAGAAGGAGAGGATGAAGGCAGCAAAAACCCAGAGAAAATGTGAATGTTCAGACTTGACTTAAATAAGGGCTCCAAATTATTTAGTAGCCAGGAGCCTTAGCTCCACTACGCCAAAGCTAGAATATACACCTCACCCATTCCATATATTGGTATTTCAAAGTGGTCCTCAGGAGGTTGAGAAACACAGGGATAGTTAAAAAAAAATGTGGCAGCTATGTTTTGCTTCTATAGGTTGATAATGGAATATGTCTTAAATGTTATATAATTACATTTCACTTGATCTGCTTAAAACATGTATAGCTCTTTTATAACATTTGTTACCAAAAAAGTTAAAGGGGTTAAGTTGCTACAGAAAAAAAAGGTATACTTGAGGTGAAAACACTAAAATGGGTGCCAAGATATATTGACCAGGTCTTGCTACTAAGGCAGGTAACAAGACCTGATGTTTGGCCTGATTTTGTTTACAGCAAATCAAACTCAGTTTGCAAGGCCAGTCTTTCTTTATAAAGTTTGGGGGTAGGAGAGTTGGCATATAGCTAGAGACACACTAGGAGGTGACAGGGGATTACCCCCTTTGGGAGTCTTGTTTAGCCTGGAAAGTACTCATTGAGACTGAAGCCTCATTAACAAGGAAATACTGGCCACATCGCAACCAGACGGCAGCAGCTGCAAACACTCACAAGCACATTGCAGTCAAGTCAGGCAGTATAACAGATAGTACTTATTATGAGAAAATATTTGTAAACTCGTAATTGTAAAAAAAAACAACTTAAAAATGTAACACCATGACCATGATAAAAAAAAACAAATTGTGAAAAAACACCTATATTTTCTTCTATCATATATTCTCATAATCATTTACAAATATAAGAACTGAATCAATAAAGACTGTACGTCAGAAAAGTCCATGCATTCATTTTGAAGGCATCCCTTCACAACCATTTAACAGGATGTCAAGAAATATTAGAAATGAGTAACATTTAATGTCTGAATGCATCTGCATGTAGAAAAATATGTTTAATTCAATGAGGCATAAAAGGTCAGACACAGATAATAAATCACTTGACGCATAATGTGCTCAAATCTATGTGTTTACATACAAACTCACCACTCCACATACCTATGCGTATGTTCCTTTTAAACGAACAAACAAAAAGTCTTAAAACCCTGTTTCTATGTAGTCTTACTGTGCCTGTGTATACTGCTTTTGAAAAACAGTTTATTACAAATAAGCAGAAAGCTATAGAAAAGCTGCTTGGCATATAAAGAGTTAAAACAAAAGAAAGGAAAGTAAAGAGGTACTGTATGGTCATAGGGAATTTTAAAAACACTATATACTGTTCTCACTATTATAAACGTCTGAAGCACTATCAGAAGAGTTATTTCCTTATTGCAGAAAAGATCAATTATGTCTTTATTATGTTAGCTATATATAACATGAGGAAACAGCAAGGTGGAAATGGATGATTTAAAATGCTGTGCTTTCCACTCACCAACAGTCTAAAAAAAACAAGAGCTTAACAATTTATGATCCTGTTGTGCAGAGTGCAATTTGCTTCTGTAAAGATAATTCCAGAAACATAGAAACTAATGCAAAGTTCTAGCATGTCTCAGCGATCTGGTCACCCGTTCTGAACTTTCCTGCACTTTGAGGTCTTCTTATGTTGGCCTGTTGATTGTTACATCAGTTACGATGAGTCGGTGCAAGTGTCATTATCAGCCCAATTTTGGAACGACATGCATAAAGATATCTGAACTATTTCGGTTAGATTTTAACTGAGCAATGTTACATCAGATTCTTATAAAGACTGTGTACAGATAAGAATGTACAATTCATTCAGATAATTCTGTGTTATTACTGATCCTCTTTTTGAGTGGAAGGCTAATTTATTTTTTTCACAAATCTTTCAACAGCTGACCCTGTACACTAACAAGTTTGAAGAATTCCAGGGCACACTGGCAAAGAGCAATGGCGTTTTTGCAAACTTCAAACAAGAGATGGATAAAGTGAGTATTGAGCAATTCTATTATTGGAATCACTTGGCTGAATTACTATATCAAGTTTTATGATGCCTTTAAGCATGAGTATTTGTTATTGAAACAAGCTCACACAATTACAGTACATTATAAAGGGATAAAAACTAATCCATTCCATTGGTTCTTATGCAAGCATTAATTTGTAGAAATTGTCAAATTCAAAAACTAACACAGCTTCACTGTTGTGAAAATACAGTATATATTATTAACGTAACAGGTTTCACAACATTGAAGTTATATAAATGATATATATTTCAATACACATCATTGGGTAACATTATTAGAGTAAGATTTTTTTGAGCCGCAGTTGTATGTGTGTGCGCGTGCCTGCGTGTGCATGCATGTGTGTGTATGTATGCATGTATGTAGGTTATTTTTTAAAAATGTAATTGATTTTGTAACATGAATAAAATAAATGTTTTTAAGACAATAAGCAGTGATTATCAAATGAGCAAAATCAAACACGCTTAAATGCACACTGCAATTGATAGAAATAATATAGCAAGAGGTAAAGAAAGAAAAAGAAGAGGTAGGGAGGAACAGCGCAGACCAGGTAGTGATGTATACTGAAAAGACGCTGCTTCCATGCATAGCCATGCAGGGCCACCCTGATGATGATGGGAATGTAACCAGTATATAATACTAGTTAGTTCAAAGATAGAAAGAATATGAGGGAGGAAAGATGTAGGGTCAGAGATGTACACATCCCAGCTGCCAAGCAAAAAAAGAGTTTCAATGGCATAACCGAGTAAGGGTGAAAGAAGAAAGCTGCCTTGTGCCGTGATGAAGTGAGGAGTAAAGTAACTTAATTCAGGAGATAAAGTTGGTGCAAAAAACAAACATCTGGAGAGGTGCAAAGAGGTAATCCCACTCAACATGATCAAGGGCCTTCCCAACATCAAGCAGACAAGAACCTCTGGAATGGGCAAAGTTGATAGGGAGTAAATAATATTGAACAGACGCTGAAGATTTAAAAAAGGGTGCTTGTTTTGTATAAATCCACTCTGGGCTAAGGACATTATGGAAGGTACAACTGATTCAAGGTGATGGACCAGCACTTTTGCTAGAATCTTAACATCAGTATTAAGGAGGGAGATCGGGCAGTATGAGCTGCAATCAGAGGATCCTTGTTTCATTTTTAATAACAAAGATATAGAATCTTGACAAAGAGTCAAAGGCCAAGACAAAGAAAGAAAATATTCTGAAAAAAACAGAAGATAGCAGACAGGAAAGTTGAGGGGAGAATTTCTTAAAAAAACTGAGGGAAACCCATCAGGACCTGGTGATTTGCCACCATGCATCGATTTAATGGCCTGATTAATTTCCTCCAAAGCTATTTTACTCCAAAGCATTTAATTTCCTTCCAGACAAGCTTTAGATTGGGGATCTATGGTAGGAATAACAAGGTTCTGAAAAAAATAAGTGGAATAAAATAATAAATATTGATTACTGATCTCCTGTTGATAAACAGAAGTCTGGCCTGACTGAGTACAAATTTGATTAATTAAATATGAGATGGCATACTGTCATAGCTGATGCAAAAATTTTTTATTGGCTTTGTCGTCATGTTCAAAAATAGATTTTAGGAACAATTTTTTGGCCTAATTTATTTACTTAGTTTGCAAGGCCAGTCTTTGCTTATGAAGTCTGGGGATAGGAGAACAGATATATTTCTGCTCTAATTTTAAGATGAGTTATCTGAGAAAGTCTCCCTGTGCGTCATTTATTGGTTTGGGCAGTATACGAGATTATTTGCCTGAGAAAGTAGGACTTCAAGGTCTCCCACATAGTAGAGGAGTTGAATTAATATAAAAAAGAAAGATATTTGTGAGGAAATAAATGGGTTGAAGCGTCAATTGCCCCATGGTACATTCTAATTAAGAAAGGCAATTTCCAACACTAAGAGGGCATGACCACATATATAACTATGCTACCATAAGTCAAGAAGAAATAGTCGATAAAAAAGAAAGAATGGTTGATAAGAGAAAAGAAAGAGTCCTTATTTGAAGTAGGAAAAGGGAAATGACAAGAGCCAGAGATCCTGTACTTATCAAGAAAAGAGTGAATAACTTGAGAAGTCTTTTAAGGAGACACAGTTTTGAGGAAGAGTGGTCTAAGGCTGAGTTTAATGTACAAGTAAAGTCCCCCCACAAAATCAAGTGGTGTGAGTGTAGATCTGTAAGAGAGCCTAATAGGTTATAGAATATTGAAAAGTTCACCTGAGCCAATGACATAGCAACCATTAGAGTCTGAGGTCGCCAAAGAGGCACCAAAAGGTATGTCTTTATGGACTAGAACACCAGCACCACCTACCTAGCCATGGAAGCCAAAGTGGAACAACTGCCCTACCCATGCCTTGAGTATGTGAAAATCACCAGATGTGCGAAGATGGGTCTTTTGGAGGGTTGCTAGTGAAAAAATAAGTATTTTTTGCGGAGCAGTTTAAACATGTGTCTTATACCCTGTTTCCGATAGTCACATCTAGTGGATACAGGGCATTACTCCATAACCATGCACACATAATCTCCGTATGTAGGTTCTTATAAAGCTTTTTAGCCTCCTAAAGATAGTTTTGCAATCCCTGAAATGGTGGGCTTTAATAATAGTTCAGTGTCATAAAATACTTTATATATGTTTTAATTGGTTTTTCTTTTAATAATTTTGTAGATGTCAAAGAAAATTAAGAAGTTAGAGAAAGAAACAACTGTCTGGAGAACTCGCTTTGAGAGCTGTAACAAGGCACTTATAGACATGATTGAAGAGGTGAGTAGCATTCAATCAGAAAATCAGCAGTTAGTATGTATTCACTGTATATGTGTTTTCTTGCATGTAATCAGGATGGCCAATCAATGGATTCTGTGGTGTATTAAGATATTCACATTATGTTGTGCAAGTTCATGACCTGTTCATACAATGCTTGATTCTGATTGATTCAGTAATCTATTTTGCCTTTGATAAGATACTGCGGCAAGCAGTACTGAATGATATTTTGAACCAAGAGAGTGTCTGCTATGTCATAACCAGAGATCCTAGGAATCTGTTTGCTGCAGAATAACTGAGAAAAACACAGATTTTCAATGCTGTCTGAGAATTTTTTGTTTTACACTTGGGACGGGGCAAAAAACATGCAAGGCTTTTTTTGTTTGTTTGATAACCAAACTAATGCACTTATCATATATAATTATCAACACAGGGAATTTTGCTTTAAATTTAGTAAATATACTTGTTCAATAAAACTGCTTCTGGTGTATAGAGGTCACAGTTGAACAAGGCACACTGTCAGTGTCACATTTGTGTTAAAACGTATCTGCAGTTTACTTCAGTATCCAGTGTGTTGTGTCCCTAAGGACCTGGTCAATGAGTTTGGCAATAGCCACCCACGTGACAAAGACTAACTTGAGATAAACTAATATGAAAACTACTTTTTGGTTTGTATTAATAGTACACAGATGTATTTGTAATGTTTAAAGTAAACTCTGGTGAGTTTGTAACTTCCTTCGAATAAATACTTCCTGTGTTAACTGTTATTTAATTGTACTGTTTGTGTATCTTCTAATGTGATGGGGGTGGGCTCAATTTTAACCTTTTACTTTAATTGCAGAATAAAGCTGATTTAAAAAAAAAAAAAAAATTATCGGATAATTTCGTTTTTTTATTGCGGGAAAACTGGAATCCCTGGTTATAACCAAGCTTGTGTCAAAAACTCCAACATTAGCAGGTTATCTTATTTGGTGCAATCCTAGATTAGCTAATTGTTGGGATGTTGCATTTATCATAGGTTGTAAAGGACAGGTTGATGGGTGCCCAAATAGTCAAAGCATCAATGTTTACCTTACTGTAAAAGGAAAACTAAAAAACACTTTGTGGTTTAATGTATTGCTGGAGTTTTACTGAAAAGCTTACTGACTCTTTGTCTTGCCGCAGAAAACTGTGAAGGACAAAGAGTTTGAGTGCTTCCAGCTGAAGATCCAGAAGCTAGAGAAACTGTGTCGAGCTCTACAGGATGAGAGGACCGTGCTATACACGAAGATTTCGGAAATACGTGGCGTAGGGGAGGAGATAAAGAAGGCGGAGGAAGACAGTGAGAACGAGACTGCCAAGGAGGACAAGCCATTCCCTCTGCCTCAGCTTCCAAGCCTGAAGACAGAGGATACCACCATTCATGATCTCACTGCTGCTTTCAAGATCTCCCATCTCATAGAGGAGGAGGAGGCAGGCCCTTCCGAGGCAAGTCAAGTAGCAGAGGTTGAAAGATTGCCAGCTCCACAGCCCGAGACAGCTGCTCCAGTCAACTGTGAGAGCCCAGCAGAACTCATCTCTGACAACCCAAGCGCCACCCAGGAGAACACCCAGGAACAAACAGACAGGGACTTGGAAGCAGTTGACTAAACTGGACTGCCATTAAATTGAATTTAGTTTCTACATTAACCCTAGCAGAGTCTGAAGTTTTTCTAATAAGGTAATTTTCATCCTGTAAACTATTTTAAAAGTTAAAATAGAGTTTGAGGGAGATTATTTACATTTTGTGTTTTTTTTTAATTATTCAAGGTTAAACCAAAAGACAAGTCTGTATCACGGTAACAAAGTAAAAACACAGAACATAACTCAATAAAAAAAAATATATATATATATATATATATATAAATTGGAAGAGAGCATTTTAAAGTGAGAGAAGAGAGAGACCATTTATCCTGTTTGCATGGAACAGTGCGTATGTTCCTGTAATGCTTTACCTTGAAGTCTTTGAACTGGGTTTATAAGCTTGTTTTGCTAGCTTAATCTGATGAAAGTTATGCATTCAAGTGGAGGTACAGTGTGGATTTGCAATTTTTTTTGTATTTCATTTAGCCTTGTTATATATTTGAATCATCTTGTTATAATAAGAATCCAATATATTAAAGAATTAAAAGTGCATACATTGTTTTTTTGGTATAAAATAAATAGCAAGTTAAAACGTAGGAAAACTGCATAAATTGAAGCCCAGATCTATCTTACAAAGGTATTCTGGGGTATATTCAATTAAGTAAAACAGTACAGGAATCTAATTAGTGACACTATCTATCTAAACGATAAAAATAGGACCCCACTGGCATTTTACATTATTATAAGAAAATGTCCTGTTTTTAGTTATTTATAAACAGATTAATGCGAAGCCCCTATTTAAATGACCTAAACAGCTGTCATGTTTAGCTGTGTTGGGAGAATGACCTGCTGTGTACAATCCTGTACCCAACCTAACTAGCTAATTCCCACATAGCTGTGTAGTACAGTACTTGTCATCTCTTTATTAACATATTTACAATTGTCACCATTACTAAATTATCTTCAGTAGTATGTGGCTGTAATATGTGGCAATGGTAACTCAAGCGTAGCTGCAATTGACAGAATGAAACAAAATGGTTTTCATTTTTTAATTAGTTCATTACGGGAGCCTAGAAATGTTCTGGTTGTGTTTTTTTGGAATAGGTTATATATGTTGATCTGTAAATTAACTTTTATATACACATATACAGCACAGAATACATTTAAAACTCAAAATGCAATCAAGGAGACTGGCCTTCCTCTTAGTATCTATAATCCAGTTAAATCAAAATAAATTATTTTTGACAGTTTAGTGTAGTAGTCGGTATGTGGCTTTAGGCACCTAAAGCTGCCATAGCAAGGAAAAATATCCTTCCCTATTTGCCTTTGAAAGAGAACCCATTCAGTATATCTAATTTTAATACCATTAAACAAGCTGCTATAGGACTCAATCTAGTTAATTTCCCCTGAAGGAAAAGTCACCAGTCTAGTTGACAGGGTGACATTTAACAACAGCGTGCTCACAGTGGTGACTGTAGGCGTGCAAGGCAGCGGGCATGGTTATTATTACTATTGATAAAGCCTGACAGTGAATAATAAAAGGATATGTAGTCAGGGTTTTTCTTCTTTGTTTAGGTTAGATAACAAGAATCATACATGAGAGTAATGAGGCACATGACAGAAATGTATCTCATTTAAACAGTACAAATCTGCTTTGCTTTTGTGTTTAAAATTAAAGTATATGCTGTTTTGCCCAGTGCACATAAAATTGCAAAAATGGGATTTGCTTTTTTATTTTATTATCAGTGATGTACCCAAAATAAGCTTTGAACATTACACCCATATTGTGCAAATTCTCAATCCCTTTAGCTTTTCACTTTTTTATGAAGGTATTAGATTTTAAAAGTTCCTTCTCCAAGTGAAGGACAGCAACTGCAAAAGTGCTGCCATTTACCATGCATGGGAATATTTTTTCAGGGAATTCCTAGGCTGGGTCTGAACCAGATACCACCACACCTAAGCAAAAGGCTAAAAGTTGGGTTTTGACATGTTGTTAGTGAATGTGTTTAATATTGGGAAGTAAAGTAATTAGTGAAGTACTTTCAAAGTATGGAAAACCTCATGGATCTTCCTGAAATGCATTCATATAGGTTTTTGCCAAACTTAAAGGGTATATAAGGACCTTTTCATTTTATTGTGTTACACGTTCCCATGTGTTGCTACAACTTTAAGGTGTGTGTATTGTTTTTTTTTTTTTTTTTTTTTACATTTTGACCACTTCTTTTAAACTTCTAAATTGCATTCCCTGCCTCAAGATGGCTTCCCATGTACCCGCATGGACCTCTCAGAACTACATTTCCCATCATCCTCCTGCTTACTGGTAAATCCATCTCAGTGGTCAAAATGTAAAAAAAATAATACATTAAAACAATACACACACCCTACTTAAATAGCTGTAGCAACACATGGGAACATGCAACGCAATAAAATAAAAAGGTTCTTATATACCCTTTAATTTTGTTATCATTCAAACTCACCCATAACTTGCTAGTTTTAAATCTGTAAATACACTGCTAATCCAGTAATAAAAAAGAAAGAAAAAAGGCACACTACAATGCACTGCTTAACATGTCATCAAATACTTTAATCAGGAGTATTTACATTATTTTAATAATCTCATTTTACAAAAAAAAAAGTGCATTCAAACAATCGTACAATACAAGAGTTTTATTGTGAGTGTGAAATATGTTTGTAACACGTTTCCTTTCAGGTTATTCCACCATTGCTCCCGTTTTGAGTTTTCTCATCAATTAGTCTGACAGAGCAGGAAATTGAAGCTCTTTTATATCTACTCATAAGCAGCACTGTGGGCAAAGGGAGCATTTACCCCCAGAGCCCTGCTGCTGTGCCTCAAACACTGCATGTGAAGAAACCTGCATCTGTACAAGAGAGTAGGCACTTTGGTCTCCATGCTTAGTTAGTTCTTTCCATAAAGACAGTCCTCTAGGGGGAAACAGGTGCAGGAATGACTGAAAATTGACTGAATGACTTAAAATAGGGGTGATTAGGTCAAAATATAATTTTTCCAGCATTATATTTAGAGCCCTGTGAAATTATTTTTATTTTTTATAATTTTTTTTTTACAAATTTTGTTTTATTAGATAGACATTAATAAAAACAACTCAGATAGTTGTATATCAGTAATAGCATACATCACGTTTTAACTATATACATCATGTTTATTAAACATTTTCTGCTTTATTTATTTTAATAACATTATGACCGAAACAGACCTCGCTCGGGAAAAAAAATGTAGTCACCATAATTTCTCATTAGTGGCATTAACTGTAACGTACAGTCCCCCACTTTTTTAATTAACTGCCCATGCCTGCTATAAAAATACAATAACATCCAATAAAATATATATCTTTACAGTGCCCTACTATTGTGGGGCTGTGTAATAATTGCACATACAGCAATAGGAATTGTATTTCAAGCTCGGGGAGGTATAAAAGTATATAACAGTATACAGCAAGCTTGG
Organism: Polyodon spathula; assembly: GCF_017654505.1. NCBI lineage: Eukaryota > Metazoa > Chordata > Actinopteri > Acipenseriformes > Polyodontidae > Polyodon > Polyodon spathula. Next base: position 22,271,922 of record NC_054539.1, read on the forward strand.
GGGTTCTCAGTATTTAAACACCATGCAAAGTAGATTCATTCATTCACAATCAATAAAAATCAAAACAGCATTTGCTCCAGTGCAAAGTTTGCAGTACTTGAAATAACAAAGAATTAGCATACTAATACAAAATATAAGTAAACAACTACATTTTCCCCAAAAGGACTCGCATCCCCGACAAAGGCAAAATATTTTGTCACTGCTGTTATGCACAATTTAGGCATTTTAGAAACAAACATCTCTTCTCTTCCATCACAATTTTAACTCACAAATGACTCGCTCCAAATTATAGACCTGTGCATCAGCGCTTCCGTTTCACTTCAAACCGTGCCTATGGTAATGTCTGAGCCTTGACAACAACGATTGCAAGTATTTATTTAAAGTATTTTTTGTATAAACCTCCCAATTTAAAATTGTAATTCTGTAGTAGCGATCAATGCAGTTGTGTTTGTGTACTGTAATTCCCGCTGTAATTGTGTTCCCCTCTATCTCTGTATTTCCTGACGTTTGTTTGTTTACCTATGTCTGTGTAACCCTATCCTGAATGTGGGAATGTTGTGTCTCACCTGTGATTGGCTGCTGTTTGTCTGTGCCCATTGCTCCTAGTGTGCAGCTTAGGGCCAATGGGATGTGCGGCCAATAAGGGGAAGGGGCTAATGTGAAAAGAAGGTGCTCTGATGCCATTTTGTGTTGTTGTTGTTGTTGGTCTTGTAACCTGAGCAGCTGGCAGAGCTGTGGTCTTTGTGTGTGAGAGAAAGGCCTGCTGAATAAAAGCCCTTTGGAAAGTAAGCATCTCTCTCGTTTCTTGCTTCCTGCAGAAACGCTACGCTATGTTTTCTTTATAAAGATTTGTCGTTTTATTTTTGCATGTCGTTTTATTTCATTTATAGGTTGCATTTTGTTTTACTATTTGTGAAAAACACTGGGCTCTACTTATATTGCTCTGTAAAGTAAGTGTGAAGTACTCTGAATTAACAAAAAACAAACCGAAACACATAAGAGCATAAAAAATACTAAAAGAGTGCAATAAAAAAGCACTATAGATAAGAAAACATTAAACAAACCAGTAACACCTACAGGTACATCTTGACCTCAATCTGATTGTACTTTGTCACAAAGACAGCTGTAGTGATGACGTCAGACCCGGAAGAACACACAGTACTGCCAGGTGATATGGTTAGTGAATGCGCTGCTGCACAGTTTATTATTGCAGAAATAAAACATGTGAACAAAACACAATGCAAAACGGCGTGGTGGCCAAACAAACAGACAGATAGACAAGACGGTGGACAAACGCTAAACACACAAGTAGCGTGCTGGCCCTAATATGTTCAGAATTTAGGTACATCTGTTATGTTTTGGGTCATATTGACCCAATGCAATTTCAAACTAATTTAAACAGCCTTAAATTGATTAACTGTTTTTATATGCAAAGGTTTTACTCTTAAGCTCTTTTAGTCCAAACTAGACTTTGGAAACTAGAGTCGGGTCAAATAGACCCGAAACCTAATAGGAGGGTTAAATAAATTTGTCTTTCTCCTTCTCTCTCCCCCGTTCTCCACTCACCCAACACACAACCCCGAGTGAGTGAAATGTGCATCTACTGTATATATACTGTTGTGCAGGGATTACTAATTAATTATTCACTTGAATCCCAGCACGTGAACTAATTTGTGCAACCCCGTGCTCACATATTATTAAACACTTTAAATGCATGTGAAGTGAAGTGCAATCCCCGTGCCTAAATACAACTATATATTTTAAATCACTCGTGCTACACAGACCCACTTATATCCCGTGCACCAATACTTATACACCAACATTAACACACCATACGCAACATATAACACAAAATACATACAGGGGCAGAACACATTGCCACAGTTGTTATACACAGTGGTGACTCATAGCTCCAAACATAGCTGTCTTTTTGCCATTTTAAAAGGGCTACATCAAATTCAGTCTTTTTTTTAGCAATTATTTTTGCTGACTGAAAAAGTGAAAGTCTCACGAGAACAAATATAACGGTGAAGGGTCTTAGTCACTATTTGGTTGTGTTATTAAGGTTTGAAAGTTTGAAATAAACTGCACAATTACATATTCTCTACCCAATATATATATATATATATATATATATATATATATATATATATATATATATATATATATATATATATATATATATATGGCTGGCGTAGCCAGGATTTTTTTTTTGGGGAGGGGATGGAAATGGTAAATATTTTTTAAGGTGACAGTGGTGTAATTGGCAACCTGATTTCTTAATCATGCATTGACATTTTATTTTTCGAAAAATAAAGAACAATCTTTTTTTTGTTTGTTTTTTAACAGAAGATCCAAATAACCAAATACAATGCAAAATAGTTTAAAAAAAAAAAAAAGATTCAGTTTAGAACACTTCCAATTAAAAAAAAAAAATACAAAGCAAATACTTGAACTTTTAACATGCGCATCAGATTTCAATTTCACATTATGATAATAAATAAAAATAACTATATATAATTTCATTCGTACTTATGGTTGTTCATTTTTGTTAACTAACATTTTGTGTTCAAAGCAAAGCAAACCATTTTATTTAATCTCACAAATCCTGACTAATTTAATTACCGTTTGACTGGCACAGGACTGCTGGTGGTAGCTGCTAGCTTGTTGTCTTCAGACGGTCCATCAACAGTTTTCTGCCATTTAGACAAATTAGGATGACCAAAACAAATAGATAATTTTTTAAATTATGTTTTCCTTTTCCCTACCCTTGCCAGGCCATACTTTAGGTCTCTCACTCAGTGTTATGTCACGATGCACGTAACCAAGCATGCCCTCAACCCGCCTCCCACACCACTGGTTATACAACAGTATTAACACTGATACACAATGAGGCAAGATATATATTCCCCATATTAGCAGGTAAAGTTCTAAGCTAGGATTTAAAACCAGGACCTATTGCCGCTCTGTAATTGTCTTCCACTACTACTGTAGGTAGTATCCTTTTTTAAAATTATGGCCCTAGGGAGTGAACCAAATGCATTACTTTTGCAAGAAAGTAGAAATAATTGTGTTTTAAATAAAACAATACCTTCGTGCGAGACACCATTGATGGTTAAAAGGGTTAACAGCCAAATTCAGAAGCCAGACTGACCAAATACTTGACAGAAAAAAAACTACATACTTATTATCATTAACAAGGTAAATCATTGCCAAATACATTATACATAAACACAAAGTAATACTGTCCTTGTTAAGATTTTTTTTCCAATGACATTGTGTACAAAGACAGAGGCATTTAACCTTTCTCATACAATAAAATCGTTTTAAAGTTCATAGCTGTAAAACAGACACATTAAAAAAGTGAAGTATACTATACTTTTAATTGGACACACACAGCATGTACAACAATACTGGTCTCTGATCCCAAAATAAATCCTTGGTAAGGCGTGGAGGGTAGATTTTAAATGTTAGTGTTTGAAAATGTTTTTTCCGATTGATTTTGAACAGAAACAGTGCTGCAGTAGCTTAGCTGGCCTAGCTCATATATATTCATGCCAAGTTTGCTTTGTGTTTGCTTATTTATTTTTTCCATTGTTGAGTCTGAAGAATTTAAATTCATAGATGACTAATTACACGGACGACCAAACACATTTTCTGCAGCCTGCATGTTTTTTTTTTTTATTTGGTTTTATTTCCATTTAGATGCAACCCAGACAAAAATAGAGAAAATATGCATTCAGCATTAAGTCTGTATTGTATATAAAATAAAATTAATTTCTTAATCGGCTGGCTTCACAGACCCTGACTAGCTCTTGGATTACCTAAATTAACATTGAGTAGTCCAGGATTAGTGCTAATCAGGGTATGTGTAACTAGACAATTAAGAAATGAACTGCAATTTATTTAGAGTGCAGACATCAATGTGCACATTGCCATATATTTTGAATGTTTTGCATTGAAAGCAGCATCTCATAAGTAGAGGGCAGAGTACAAGCTGGTAAAGTGTTTTCCTGGCGGTTTCTTGAAACTGAGGAAGGAAATGGCGCAGCTGCAATGGAGACTGGAGTCAGATTGGAGGCGAGTTTGAGGATAAAATTGAACTTCGCTGTTTTGTTTTCTTTTGTTTGGCTTCTGAAAGTAGATGCACCGCTGTACTTCTCAAGTAGCGTTGCGAGAGGCTTTGTTGCTTAGTTTTGGCATCATGTCGCCTAGGAAATCTGTTCCCATCGGTTCACGGGAGTACAAGTAGGGTCTAGTGTTCAGGACTTGCTGAGGAGCTCTGAGTGGGTGCAGGTAAAAGGCTGTTACTATTATTAAATATTGCTTTAGTTTATCACAAGCTCTGCACCGGACAACTGGGGTCTGTTTTTAAAAAACTGGAGACTTGAATACTAGTCATCAGTTGAACTTGCAATAGCATAAAATTACCTTAGAATGTTGTTGGGGGTTTCTGGACTTATGTCCTTAAAGAAAAACTATGAACTTTCATGTTAAGCTTTAAATACATTAACAGCCCATGTTGTAGTCTTTGCAGCTTTTTTTATCTGTGTTTTCTTCTATTTCATTTAGCTGTGTCTCATGTAATCTTATGTGTCTATTGTTGACAGTTTCAGTAGCACTTCTGTTTTTCAGGTGGATTACTGGTGTTGTACTAGTTCTCTGGAGTTTCTTCCCCAAATAGATTAAAGGAAATTGGCGGAATGTCACTCATTTTGTGGCAGTGGTTTTATAGTTAAAAAAATAAAATGGCAGTTTGTTATGGAATTTTCATAATGCTGTGTGTATTGATTTATACTGTGAAGCGGCTCATTGGTATGCGAGCTCTCCTTTTAAAAGTGAATTACTCAATTAGGTATATTAAATCCATGTCTTGTTTAAACGTACAAGAATTACACTATCATGCACTGCCCGATAGCTATTGGATGTTATGCTTGTGTATTGTTTTGTATTGACTGTATTCGAAGTTCAAGCTAAAACACTGTCCACTTTTTCGAAATTTTCTGAAAAGGGCTGCAAGTCGGAGTAAGAGCTGTAAAGTGGACAGCGAAAACTGTTTGTTTAATCTAAATTGAAGAGCTGATTTTTCCAAGCTTACTATGCCAAGCCACTGTAGCAGTCTGTAAAGCTGCAAATGTGAAACGACATTTTGAAACCATACACAGTAATTTCAATGTGACCCATCCTCCTGGCAGTGCAGCAAAGCATGACAAAATTGAAAATCTGAAATTACCATATCAGACTTCAAATACAATTCTCACAACATCAGCAATGGTACAGGAAAAAGCAACAGCAGCGTTGAAAATACTGGACTAGCTGTTTGCCAGAGATAAAAACAACGATGACATCCTCAACCATGTGAAGCAAGTTCCATTCCATTGAGAAGAGTAGAAGCTATCAGTGAGGAATCTTTGTCAACACTGGTTTCTGATTTAAAAAAAAACACTAAATACGTGTCTTTTGCAGTTGACAAATCATGCAGAAAATAAATTTGCTCTTTACTGACAGAGCTCCCTCCATGACAGGGAAAGAGAAAGGCTTTCCTTCCCGTTTAACACCAATACACCCTTCATTACAAAGTCTGCACTGCATCATTCATCACTGTCCTGTGTGCAATGTTGTCTGGTAAATTAAAAAAAAAAAAACTATGGAATTTGTGATGAAACTGGTAAATCAACTGCCAGCCTACACGCCCTTTTTAGAGCACTCCTACACTAAGTTTCAGCTGACTAATATGACCTTTTACTGCACGATGACGTTTGCTGGTTAATCAGGGGGTAAGAAGACCAACAAGGCTCAAGAGTTGTTTGATTATATGAATGACGCTGCCTCTATGTAAGGAGTAGCCTTTCTCTGTGATATTACTGGTCACTTGAATTCTCTCAACCTGCAACTGCAAGGCCATGAATGCCCTGTTGGGGATCTGTTTGAAAAAGTGTGTGTGTGCATTTCAGAGGAGCCTTGAAATCTTTCAGACAAATGTTGCATTATCCACATTGAGTGCTGTTGCTACAGATGAAATCTTGATGTAAATGATGCAAGAGTTCACTAATAATCTTAAGAATATACAAGTGCGATTTGACAACTTCAGAATGTACTTGTGTTTCTTCGCGATCCACTTTTGGTCCCTGCTGATGGGCCTTGCTCTTCTGAAGCAATGGAAATTCATGATTCTATTGGGGATATTGTTTAATCTGGCTGTGCACTCTCCCACATTTTGATCCTGCTGGTTTCTTCAGAAAGAGACATGGCCTGCTTTAGCCAAACTTGCAATCAGAGATATCGACAAGTGGTTACAAACCTGATCAGAAACCTCAAAGGAGGTAACATCAGGCTGCAGCTCATGCATTCTTACAATAACCAACAAAAGGAATTAGAATGAAATGCTAAGGATCAGCTGACTGTATTTGTAAGTATTGTTTAATTTTGCAACTGAACTCTCACTGCTGTTTTGCAAGCACTATATACTGTTAAATTTTGTGACTGAAAGTGTATGGCCATTTTGCAAATACTGCTTGTTCAATTTTGCTTTTACTGCTGTTTTGCAAGTGTAGGCTACTGTACGTTACAAGTTATTAGTGTTAGCTGCAACTCTATGAAACAGCCTAAGCGTTTTATTTCAAACAGTGATAAGTAGAGACTTAATAACTAATGTTCTGGTTTTCAATGTGTATGTTTTTTTTTTCTTGTTGTTTTTGAACAAATGATCTGAATCCAGCTCAAAAGCAAGTATATACGTGCAAACTGTAAATATTTTGTGACTGTACCAAAAAAGCAACTTTATTAAAAGAGATGACAAAAAAAAAAAAGAACTAAACTAAAAAACAGACTGAATGGAACTTTTCAGGTTTAGTACTTTTGGGCTTGTCTTTTGCCATTTTCAGAATTGATAGGATACCCAAGACCTTTAATCTATAACTCTGTCACATACCAAATACTGCAACACATTTTATTATTTTTACTCAGTTCCAAACCCAATCTTCTCTCTTTTACAAAATTATTAAATATATTTATCACATAATAAAACTCAGCATTGCAATTAACATGTTTCAAGTTCAAAATACCCATCCCTTATCAACATTCTGTTGTTCTTTTTAAAAGTGGCACTTCCACTGAAAAGGCTCTCTCAAGTCCTGCCCATGTAATGCAATAACAAAAAGATTGTTTCATATTGTCAAGTTTTCAGCTTCATTTAAAGTAGGCCACTCATTAAAACAGAAACACTCAAATTGAGAACTGGGTCCAAATTTTCTGGTTGTCATGGTTACCATCAATGGACTTGGGTAATGTCACCCAATCAGATATACACACAGTGCCTCTCAAAAGTATTCACCCCCCCCTTGGACTTTGCTGTTATTGTGTTACAACATGGAGTTTTTGCCACTGATCAACACAAAAAAAGTCCATAATGTCAAAGTGAAAAATAAAATCTACAAATTTTTCTAAATTAAATTACAAATATAAAACAGAACATAATTGCTTGCATAAGCTTGCATAATTCACCCGCTTTGCTATGACACATCTGAATAAGCTCTGTTGCAACCAATTGTCTTTAGAAGTCACATAATTAGTTGAATGGAGTCCACCTTTGTGCAATTAAGGTGTTTTACATGATTTCAGGTTAAATACACCTGTCTCTGGGAGGTCCCACAGTTGGTTAGTACATTTCCTAACAACAGCTACATTATGAAGACGATGGAACATTCAAAGCAATCCGGAATAAGGTTCTTCAAAAGCACCAATCAGGGGTAGGTATTTCCAAGGCAATGAATTTTCCCCGGAGTACAGTAAAGTCCATTATTAAGAAATGGAGAGACTATGGCACAACTGTGAATCTGTCTAGAACAGGCCGTCCTCAAAAACTGAGTATCCAGTTGAGAAGGGCGTTAGTCAGGGTGGCCACCAAGAGGCCTATGGCAATTCTAAAGGAGTTACAGTCTTCCACAGCTGAGCTGGGAGACTGCATATGGTAACAATAGCCAGTGTGCTTCACAAAACTGGCCTTTATGGGAGAGTGGCAAAAAGGAAGCCATTGTTGAAAAAAACTCACATCAAATCTCGGCTAGTTTGCCATTAGGCATGTGGGAGACTCTGAGACCAAGTGGAAGAAGATTCTATGGTTTGATGAGACCAAAATAGAGCTCTTTGGCCTCAACGCTAAGCGCTATGTTTGGCGAAAGCTGCACATCATCCCGAGAACACCATCCCTATCTTGAAGCATGGTGGTGGCCTCATCATGCTAAGGGGATGCTTCTCTGCGTCAGGGCTTGGCAAACTCGTAAAGATAGAGGGGAAAATGGATGCAGCAAAGTACAGAGAAATCCTGGAGGAAAACCTGCTGAAGTCTGCAAGATACCTGGGACTTGGGAGAAGATTCATCTTCCGGTAGGACAATGACCCCAATCATACAGCCAAAGCCACACTGGAGTGGCATAAAAACAAAAAGGTCAATGTCCTGGAGTGGCCCAGTCAAAGCCTGGACCTCAATCCAATTGTGAATATGTGGAAAGAGTTGAAAATTGCTGTTTACCAAAAGGTCCCCATCCAACTTGACGGAGCTTGAGCAATTTTGCAAAAAAAAATGGGGAAAAATTGCAGTGTCCAGATGTGCAAAGCTGGTAGAGACTTATCCAAATAGACTCATGGCTGTAATTACTGCCAAAGGTGCCTCTACCAAATATTGACTCAAGGGGGTGAATACTTATGCAATCAATTATTTTCTGTTTTGTATTTGTAATTAATTTAGAACAATTTGTAGATTTTATTTTTCACGCAACACATAATTACTAGTTTGATACCAGATGTTGCATACACAATTGACCCAACCGGACACGTACTAAGTCCCAACGGGGGCCGTGATTTAGTTATATGTAACCTATACGTCATATAGGGTTGTTGACTTTATGGATTTTTTTTGTGTTGATCAGTGGCAAAAACTCCTAATTAAATCTATTTTGATTCCATGTTGTAACACAATAAAATGTGGAAAAGTCCAAGGGGGGTGAATTTTATATATATATATATATATATATATATATATATATATATATGTGTGTGTGTGTGTGTGTGTGTGTGTGTGTATGTGTGTGTGTGTGTGTGTGTCTGTATGTTATATATTGAGAATCACTCATTGATCACAATTGAATGAGCATTTCTCAAGATATATGTAAACATTTAAAACATTACAAAGCAGACAAGTGAAAAGACAAAACACCACACACACATTCTCAAATTAAAAATGTTAAAAACTGTTCTTAAAAAGTTAAAATCACAATTAGATAAGTGGTCTACTAGAATGAAAATGCGAAAATGAAAATGCTATATACATGGGACAGACTGCGACACACAGATTTTGATTATCGCAAACACCACTTCTATGACACTTGGATAAGCGGTTCTCAATGTGTCTGAAAAACTATACGTACAGATAGATACCCCGCCCCCACTCCGCGGGTAATAGAGGAACCTGACATGACATAGAAATTAATGTTTTAGCATTACTGGATGTCTAAATTGCATCAGGTTCCTATTGCTTTCATCAGTTGTTGAGACGCTCTGCCATGTGTCACATAAAAAAAAAGAGGAGAACATGAATACCAATATTGCTTCCAACTGAGAAACTGAAATCATTATAATGTAAAATAGAAGTATAATTCAATCAATGGACCTGCCTGCATCAATGCAGTGAAATAGTTAAACCTATCTAACTTTAAAATGTGAAAGCCGCCTTTATGTTAATCCTCAACTTAACAAGACTTATCTTTTCATAGACGCAGAACATCACACATGATTTCTACTGCTATATGTAGTGGATTTCACGGACACAAAACTTTGCTTGTTTACCTTTAAAGAAATGAAAGGTCGCTTGCATGTTTATTTTAAGAGGGTTTTAAAAGGGTATCTATTTTGGAATATGGCAATGCTATACAATGCAACCTTTTTAAAATGTTTTGCAATTCAATCATTCATGTTTTATATGACCCCATGGTATACTTAAACTATTAGCACCACAGTCTAATCAACATGGAGTACTACACTACTGCAGGTCACTAGGTGCCATAACCCTGTGGGTACTAATACCTGAACATACTGCAGTGCAGTATAGCACACAGCAGGTGGCATAGTTTTATTGCAGTAAGCTCCACTACTTTTCGTGTAAAGGAAGATGATCAAAATGAAATGCTTTATTGCCGACAGAACAATGGATAAGGACCCTTACAAGCACATATCAAGTACTTGGTTTCTTTGGCATTGCCCTTTAAAACGGGGTGTCTTCACTGTAGCCTCACATTTAGTGCACCTTCCCAGCACAGAAGCAGTAAGTACGTTTTCATCTACTGTGAAGATCCATAAACTGCAAAGAACCTTTCTTTTTTCTTTTTTTATAAGGGTACATGCATTTATAAGGGTACATGCAAAGCGCAGTGTCCTTTTAACAAAGATACAAGACTTCATATCTCAACTGGGAAGAGACCACTAACAGTTGTTTTCAAAAGGACACCAAAAGCTTTGTCCGTTGGCTTTAATGTGGCATGCATGTGAAAATTCTGTTTGTAGATTTTGAACCTCGTGGCCACAATGAAGTCAGCATGGCTTCAACTTTTTTTCCCCTTTGGGAGTATCCTAAAAGTAAGCAGTGAAATTGTTCCCTGAAGAAAACTCCACTTTGATACAAGGCATTCCCAGATTTTTACCAAACAGTTTTTCAACAAGCACTCTTCACATGTCATCAATAAATGTCAGTTCCAATTCTTGAAACAACTGAACTGATGCTTTTTCTTTTGTCTTTGTGATTTTAGTAGGTATCTGCCGCTTTGACTGTACAGCCAATAGGTCACACAGCTGCACATTTTCAGTTGCTTAATACATTACTTCCACCTCAGCTGCTCTCAAGCATTCACAAAATTAAATTTAGGTATTTAAAGATATTCGTCAACCTTGACGGTTTCATATTGGCAATAAAACCCTAAGTAGAGACATTTGACTGGTATAACATCTAGCAGACATTTGCATCAAGGTCTCAAGGCACTTCACAATCAAAGATAAAATTGTATTACTAATTCTTAGATGCACTTTTTAGGGAATCCCAAATAGCTTTTGTCTCGTCATTGAAATATAAGAGGGCCATACAAATTCCAGTAGGTATTACAAAATACATTATTACAGAAGAACGCAGAACAGGGTGCAGTAATGTAGCAGAAAACTGAAACTCACTATACTTCTGTAAGCAAGGGCTAGTGAGCATAGACTATTTACTGGCACTGAATTATAAATGAAATGTGTTTGAAAAAGTACCAAAGTTAATCACATTTAACTGACATTAATTTATGTCATGTAAACAGCCATGGAGGTCCACTGTCTTGGAACCCTGTTAAATCCATATATATATATATATATATATATATATATATATATATATATATATATATATATATATATATATATATATATATATATATATATATATATGATACTAAAACCTTGCATTAATTTTATGACTTTTTTTTTTACAAAAAAAAAAAAAAAAAAATCTGGTTTAGATACATTCACTTGTCACAGTTTTTTGTAACTTCTTTTTTTATCTCAGCTTTATATACACATTTGGAAGTTCCTTGTTTCTTTAAGTTACCAGTTGCTGAGTTTAATGATTTGTATGCTGAATTAACATTGTATTAAAGTAAAAAGAAGTTGTTTTTTGTGCTTTTTTCCCCTTTACCCTTTTTTGTTGAAAAAATAGGATGCTTTTTGTTAAACTTTAATATATGAATAACATATAAATTATATATATACTACACTAGCAAATCGTTCGTCAATAGGCCTCAAGCACTTTGTAAGAGGAGAATGGCTTCACAAAGTGGTAGTCTAAATTCCCGCAGTGTGGACACTGCTGTACATTGCTGTACTCTGAAAAATACTGCATCCCCACTCGCACGTCTATCACAGGCTTCCCACAGTGCTTACAGTTGAGACGGGCCTGGGAGTGAGCGGGAGGCAAGAATGAAAAGAAATTAGAAAACATTAACAAAACTACATGCTTAGAAAATGAAGACACTAACACAGTATCATTTCATGACACTATGACGATGTGCTTTGTCCCCAACTCATAATTGCTCTACTCTACTCTCTTTATATAGATGTTTCAACAACTAGAAAACACAGATAGGGCTACCAATTTTCCGCAGTCATGTAATCGCGGAATTGGGCATTTGGGGAATGGAATTTTGCAGTGTTGTCTTTTTCTCCACGCAACTCCAGTTTTCTGCATTTGGTTTTTTTTTGGGTTTTTTTTTACACTACACCCAGCCAAGTTGAGTTATTTAATCAAATGTCTTCACTCACATATCTCTGCTGAAACAACACGGAGACTGCACCAACAAAGAAAAAAAATGCAGTGGTGGGATACTATTTTGCTAATTTTGTTGTCATTTGATTGACCATGTACAAGTCAGTACCACTCTACCTGCATTTCATAAAGCTATAATATAATGTTGAATTTTGAAAACAACAAGGCAGAATTAGCAAAGAAACAACTGGGAGTATTAATGATGCGTTTACATTAAATTATTTAAATTAGTTAAGTGATACACAGCAGTGAACCTCTGTAGCAAGGAGTCAGTCAACATGCTTTTTTTTATCAAACTGTTTCATATTTTATCCTGGTTACTATAATGCCAGTAAAACACTAAGCTTCATTTGTGGAGTATTGTAAATAGGATTACTCTCACATGACACTGCTGGACTGTTACTAAACTGTCATATTTTTTATTGTAATGCCAGCAATAAGTCAAACAAGTATTATCATTATATTTACGTTCAAATGCCATGTTTAATCATCAATAAATTGACAAAAAGTGGGGAACATCAGAAGAAACAGAATTGTTCTTTTTTTTTTTTTTTCTAAACGGAATTTGCTATTCCCCAGAATAGAAAATCAGTAGCCCTATACAGAAACATTATCACTTGTTATGTACTTGTGTTTAGAACCTTATGTACCAGAGCCTACTAGGAATTCTGTTTAAATAAAAATACAGGTCAAGACTATTCAAATGTAAAAAACAAACATTCTCACAGTGGCTGCGTACAACAATATACATTAGAAAAATATTCTTCAGTTAATGTACAAGACTTTAAACTCTAGGTTAAATGTCACTCATTCACTACTGCTGCCTTAGTCCCTTCATAATCACCAAAATCAAAAAATGCTGAAGAACAAAAAGGAACTTCGTTTGTACTTTATGTGTGATGGCAATTTCATTGTGGGACAGAATATTCAAAATTATGGATATCAATAAGCCTTACCCCACCCCTACCTTCACCTTCAAATACTTACTTGACAACACGGAGACGCAGCAAGTATGTCATAAGTGTACATAGTTCCCAACTGGTGCCAGCTCCCGTCCCATTGGGATTTGCATTTAATACATATAATTTTATGAACTCCCTCTAAGCAATCTACACAGACTGCATACAGGTGCATCAGCCTCCCTTCAAAAGAGAAAAAAAAAAGTTATTTGATACAGAAAATTAGCCTTTTAGTTTAGCTGGAACATTTCAGGTTATATTTAAAACATTTTCATATTCAATGTTTCTCTAGGATTATGATTTTCTTTCTTTTTTTTTTTAACTGGATCTCATTTTGGAATCATCTTGCATTCATTAATCCAATGACAGAAAATCAGGCAAAGCTCACTTTCCTAAATGAAGACACACGAAGAACTTCATCTAAAAGGAATTCTCCAAATTCAGTTGTTAGACACTTACATTATACTTGGGATATAAACAGAATACTTCATAAAGTGCTGTGGTTATTTCATGCGTCAGGAAAAGAAGTAACAACCTATTCGACTCATTCTTGGCATAACTACACTACTCAACGAAAAACAAGGAGTCTTTTTATATAATTCTGGTCATATTTGTCGGAACATTTTGTGACGCACAGGAAACAAAATTCAGTCAAATTTTATCACATGGGACGCTTCTCCTGGTAAAACTCAATTACCAGCCCCTTACAGTAATACCAACTGCAACTTTACTAATCATCGAACCATTTGGTTTCTTCTGTGGTCATACAGAATTATTTATATTAAGTTTACACTATCAAGGTGTAACACACATTTTTATTTTAAAATAACTTTACAGTATTGCCTCAAAACACAAATACCGTAGCTACAAAACATATAAGCTGTTTCTGCATTATGCTATAGACACACACTGCTACGCAAAAACTACTGCACCAAATAAAATAGGTGTTCAGTGGCATACCACAATTAACTAGCAAGAACGGTAATTTCCTTGTGCAGCAGTATAGTACAGTGTTTCTGCAGGTTTTCAATGGGTTAACAATCGGCGTGGTCATAAATATAAACAGAACATAAGTTCTTAAGACTCCCTCTTTATCTCCATTTGAAATAAAACGTTTTACGCTGTGTTTCACTACAAGTGAAGAGTTGCAGCTAACAAGAAATATGCATAACATACAGTACTTAACAGTACAGTACATAACAGTAAAAGCTCACTTATAAAATTGAACAGCCACTACAGTATTTGCAAAACAGCAATAAACCTTCAGTCACAAAATTTAACAATAACTAAGTACAGTACTTGCTTCACAGCCCACAATCTTCTTTCCTGTTGCTAACCCCTCTAGCAAAAGACAATGTGAGAGTGATGTTTCCTTTTCGGTTTCAGTTTATTTTTCAGCATTATTTTGCAAATAAATTACATATAAATAATAGAAACATTGTAGTCACATTAAAAGTTGTGGTTTGTGTTAAAAGTTCCGTTTTTTGCAACAAATTAATGGCCCATGATTTTCTTACAGCCTTAATGATAAATAACATTTAACTAATATTTTGTTGGACAGCTGAAAGGAAGTTCCCACCGATGAATAAATGTCTTTCAAAGAATATTAACTTTTTCTACAATTCTGCCTACTATATTTTTACTTTATTGGTTTATCCTAGAACAAATAATAAAAAATAATACTAAAAAGATTTGTACAAGAATGTAGGCACAGTACATCATTCTAGAAGGTGACTGGTATACACTGGTCCAGCATTACATGAATAAAATAAACTACTACTTATGATATGCACTTCAGTATTTCAAAAGTTTTTTCTAATATTTTCAACAGCACTAATGCATACTTAGGACACACTGCACACAAACAGAAAGCAATTACCTTGTAAGTGACAAGGAACATCATATTCAATCTCATCGTGCCGAGAGGGGCTAAGGAAAAGAGTCCCATCCACGAGTGGGAACTGCTCAAAGATGGGCAGTGTCCTGTGGCACAGGGCACAGTTGACCACGTTCCTGTGGCTGGCACTGAGCGCTGCCAGGATGAACTTCCTGAGGTCTTCCCCCTGGCCAGCCTGAGCGTCGTCCTCCATGCGCACATGGTAGGTGTTGATCTTATGACGAGGGATGTGGGCCAGGAGCTCTGACAGGTCCAGCCGCCGGAGGAACTGCACAGGGGCATCCCCAGACGCGAGCCGAGGCATCTGCAGCCCTGCCGCATGCTCAAAATAGGCATTCCGTACCGCCCCTGCGCTAGTGGACAAGTGCTTCCGGTGGCTCTCCATGTGGACAGCATTCTTGAGGAACTCGCCTAAGTGCCGGGAGCTGCGTGGCCCACCGGAAGAGGGGGAAGAGAAGAAGGAGAAACCCAAAGGTGGGGACTGACCAGGTGAAACACAGGGTGAGCGGAGGCCAAGGTTGTTGCTGCAGGAGAAGCCTGTTGCACCTTTCTCCTGTGAGTTCTGTCTGTCTATGGATTGCCTTCGCGGCAGGTCAAGTCCCACAGACCTGTGCACTGGTTTGTTCCCTGGAGGATGCTTCCCTTTCCTGGGGAGCTCAGGCAACTCTCCATCAGCACTATAGCTAAGCTTGCCAAGGCTCTTCTCAGGCAGCACCTTCTTCTTTCGGTCATCCTGCACACGCTTCACCTGGTACCAGTCTGTGTCTTTCTTAAGGTGGCCCTGTCCACAGCGGCAGGAACAGAAGCGGAAGGCCAGGTCATATCCCTTCTTTGTCCACATGTTTTGCCGGCATTGCTTTTCATTCCAGCTGCGTGCCCGGCCAATGCAGTTAAACTGCACCAGAATACTACTCTCCCACTCGAAAAAGCATTGCAGGTGCATCCAGTTTCCGTAAGGGCACAGCTCACTGTTGCAGACCACCCTCTGGTAGTCATCCTTCTCCAGGTCGATAAGTCTGCCCAAACTGCAGATCAAAGGGGTAGCACAAGGTGCTTCTGTAAAAGCCAAAAGAGTTACATTAATCTACAGTATACTGCAATCAATCCCTGCAGATAAAAATCTAAATGACACTTCTAATCCAAAACAAATAATTATCTTCCTACTTGCTCCTTGAAATTATTCAGATATTTGTAAACCTCCGTATTAAAAGTAAGATTTATATTTCAGGCTTTCCAAAAAAAAAAGTATATGCTCTAAAAATGGTCACACATTCCAGCAGTACACACAGTGGTAGTTTGTGAACTGTAATAAACCAGACTGTATGCAGTTTCACTGTCAGCCACCAGGCTTGTTTGTTATTTACAGGCAAGTATTTTTGTTCAAGTCCCGCCACACACGATCTCACTTGTTGCCAGAGTCCTGCTTATGGCGACCTCTAGGGGTAAGTGGTGGAACAGTGGTGTCTTCCTGAAGGTCCAGGTGAAGGTTTTCCAGGAGGTGGCAGTGAAGGCTCCCAAGGTAAGTATTTTCAACCTTGTTTGTGGTATGGTTGCCACTTGTGGTTTTCACTGGTAAATATCTTTGTTTCTTTCCACAGATACCACCACTCAATTCCAGCGAGAATTAAAACAATGAACTATAATCTTGTGTTTTGTCTTTCATTGCCTAAATCTTCAACATATTCCATACATTTCTTTGATAGCTTATTTTACCCTCTGCTCTTAAGACACTTTACAACCACGACTGTGTTACCAACAATGGCAATCTTAATAGTGAGGTTCAGACTGCTACTCACATTGCCTTTCTTGCTAAGAAGCCGAGATAGTGCTTTCTGTTATTCTATTAGCATATGGCAGTTCCCTGGTGTTGTTCCTTGATGCCAGTGAACTCCAGCTTGACCCACTCGCTGCAATCCTCGTTTGGTTCCTTGCAGTCCACTATTCAGTTTTTTCTTTTTAGGCAGCTCGACAGACTTGCTAACTGCAAACACTAAAGATACACAATTCGACCAATTCTGTGTCATTCGCTTTAAATAGAACAAGCCAATTCGCTAATTGTTTTTGCGTGGTATCACAGAGAAGTTTATCACTCGCAACACATGCCTCTCTACACAGGTTACTTTCTCCCCCCCCCCCCCCCCCCCCCCCCCCCCCCCCCCCCCCCCCCCCCCCCCCCCCCCCCCCCCCCCCCCCCCCCCCCCCCCCGTCCCCCCCCCCCCCCCCCCCCCCCCCCCCCCCCCCCACCCCCCCACCCCCCCCCCCCCCCCCCCCCCCCCCCCACCCCCCCCCCCCCCCCCCCCCCCCCCCCCCCCCCACCCCCCCCCCCCCCCCACCCCCCCCCCCCCCCCCCCCCCCCCCCCCCCCCCCCCCCCCCCCCCCACCCCCCCCGCCCCCCCCCCCCCCCCCCCCCCCCCCCCCTAGGCTACTATACTGTATAAACAAAATGCTTTTTATATATACTGTGCAGTCATGACGGTGTCTAGACTGTTTATAAGTTTTTATTTATTTATGTTTGCGATCCTGCCTTTCAAAAGCAGAGTATTTAATACATATATTTAGTAAAAGTCAAGAACTGACAACCGCGTATCTCAACCTCTGCTCATTCCTTTCTAGTCAGTGGCCCCTATGTTGTCATTTCATTAAGACGCGCCTTATCTTCTGTGATAAGGCATGTCTTAATATGCGAATGATTTCCATAGCACATGTCTCAATAAGCGGAATTGACATTTGTAAATACCAGCTTATTTATAGTTTCAATGGGCGTTAGGGGATTGTGTTAACACGCATCTTATGGCTACTTTTAAGAACCTTAGTAAATGATGCCCAGTGTGTCTTATAAACCAAAATGTAGAAAATCATACTGAAACCATGGTACATCACAGGCAAGCATACAAAATCATATAGATTTATGGTTAAGCATGGAAAAAGCATGGTAGAAAATGTATAGAAAATGCATACCTGGGGAAATCATGGTAAACTTTTACAAGGGTCAGTTTTTGAAATATGTTTTACATATACTGGTAGGTAGAATATAGTTATTTGAATGTCAAAATGCATTCATTTAATTGTATGTTGTCCATAGCTGTTTTCTGGCGCGTCACAAAATGATTAAAATTACAAAATCCCCTAAATGTATGTGAAAATTGTCACGTGACATGTGATTCACTCTACCTGATTCACTAGACCTATATAAATTGTTTGCGAGTTGTGTGAAACTATTCAGTCACAACCATGGAAAATCTGAAATATATGCTGGATTGGCAGCGTTTGCAGAAAAACACCAGTAGAAAGCACAACTCCCATCTCAATGTACTGAGAGTCGCAACAGATTGTAAAATATTTGGACTTTTCCTGAAATGTCACTTTTTTTTTTCATAAAACAAAATATGATGCAACAGAAAGATTAAGAGAACTGGTCTTCTCTAATGTAGAAACTTTTGAACAGACTGCAAAACAGTTTGTGCACTAATGTGCAGACCACCTGTAGAAAATGTCAATGACAGCCTGTGATCTTGGATACAAATATTTTTTCAGACAAACGGCAGATTGCAAGCCATACTCAAGTATGGTATCGTTGGCTCGTGGGTGTTTCACAGATATTTACATGGACTATGGCAAAACATTAACCATTTCCCAACTGGTAACCAGACAATATTACTGCAAGCATTCACACAGTTATTATTATACCAGAAAAGTTTACCATCATTGGGTTAAAGTTTTCCCTTATTCCAATGCATTTCACTGCTTTTTTGATACAGTTTGATCATTAAAATGATCATTAAAATGATAATACATCGCCCTTCTTGTTCAATCCTGTGATTTAAAAAAAAATGCATGTAGTTTCAATGTAATATCATGTTTAAAGTCAATAATTGGTGCACACAACTGCAATTACCAAAATATGTTTTCATGAAGCTTTTTCAGATGCATGGGCCTGGAAGAAAATACTGGTATCAAGAAAAAAAATTGTATTATTGTTATTATGATTCCACATACAAGTCGCCAGTATCCAATATTGCAATTTTTTACATATTTGCATATGTTACAGTGACAAAAGTTAACAATAGAATGACCAAGGCAGACCGTTTTTGGAATTTAAATTTAAATTGTGGTGCGTGTGTTTAAGATACGGAGCTGTGCTTTCCTGTCTTTCCCTATATATATATATATATATATATATATATATATATATATATATATATATATATATATATATATATATTATATATATATATATATATATATATATATACTAATTACCCTTCAAAGAAAGATTTGCATAGCTTAAAAAATGAGCAAAATAAAATAGTCATAACTATTCCGACCAGGAGCGGTCAAATTGACCGATACATATAAAACATATTATAACAATTAAATGTTGCAGTATTATTTGTATTCACAGTATCGGTCAGGACTTGCTGCCATGTATTGAAGTTTGAGTATGTCGGTCTGCATTCCTCAAGTGAGAGGTATTCTGACATTTCTATTGTTTCAATGAGCCTCCTGATAGCCCATCAAACAGCCTTGACAGGTCACAGCGCCAGGCTGGCTGTCTGCACTCTGGTTACTAGTCACTCGTTTCTGTCAGAAATTCATTGTTACCCCAATACACATTGAAAATGGATTGCTGAAGATGCAGAACAGCAAAGCAGTGTTTGGAATTGGACAAATCTGGCTCTGAAGCAGACTGGGTTTGTGAAGATGACTCTTCCAGCAGCTGTGACACCGAAGGTGCAGGAAATCCCGTGGGAGAAGCAGCAATCTTGTGGCAGCCCCTGCAAGGATGCCGCCCACTTCACCTGCATCGCCCCTGCACCTGAGGCAGCCGCTTCTCCAGCGGTAGTGCCAGCACCATCTGGCACTCAAGAGGCTGGTAATAATGGCACTGTTTAGAATACTATAAATCCTGGTGTTGAAGTTGCAGGTGGAGAACATAATATTTCAAGGGAAGTTCCAGGGCCCACGGCATATGCAAAACGCATCACTGATGAGAGCGCATTGCTTCACCACATACAACTCTGCACTGAAGCAGAAGCCCACCGACAATTACAAGATGATCCCCGGTCAATGCCCTTGGAGGACAAAGAAGCTTTCATTGTACTAGTATATGCCCATGGAGTATTTGGTGCCAGAAGCCTGGGTTACTGTTGACAGCTGTGCCAAATGCACAAAGACAGGCTGCGGTAAGTGCACTGCATATTTTGAAAAGGATCTGTGTGATTTGTGCCAGCACTTAGACTTTGCAAATGATTGTAAATGAATCCCATTCTGTTCAAATGTTTATTTATTCATGTCTTTTCAATTACAGTATGCCTGTATAAACGCATAGCTTTGGTAGCATGGATGTCTGTTACTTTGTCCGCTTACGAACGCCCATCACGCGACCCGTGTACATGGTTTCACACTACGTAGGATTGTGGCCCAGGACCCAGGTAGGAGCGCCAATCTGAAAGGGGCAGTAACCACAATGTAGTTTACAAATAAACTGAAACACTTTTTAGCTTGTCTGCTAACAAAGAAATATAAAAAAACACCACTCTGCTCTGAAAAAAAAAAAAAAAACACAATTTCTTCAAGGGACCTTTTTTGGTGCACCAGAAAATTACGTCAAAGTGCAAACTGCAAAGTTTGTAATTCTTAGTAAATAAAACTGGGGTGTCTGGATGCAAGGGAGGTATATAATGATTTGAATGTTCAAACGACAAGTAAAAGACTAAACAGCAGATTAAACATGCACAAAACAAATGTAACTAGTTATACAGCTCGATGGAACTGATACACAAAGAATTATATTTTGTACTCAAACACACCTTATAGGGTTACCAGGATGTACCCGTGTTTACAGGTTTAAACTATAAATATACAGTGGATGTACTGTGTGAAAATTCTACAGGCCTAGGTTAAGCTTTGGGTTTAATTAAATAATTTAGTGGTCTTAACTTAGCCCCAAAACGAACACACAATTGGCATTAGGCTTATGTCACTGTAAACTGACTTATAATATTATTGTTTATAGTGGCAGCAAGATGTTTCAAATTTAAAATAATTTTTTAAAGAGAGGATTCTCTGTGTATTTGGAGGAGGGTAATCCTCTCTCCAATTTTCTAAAAAACTGTTTTTTTTTTTTTTTTTTTTTTGGTTTTTTTTAAGATAGATGTGATCTAGATTCCAAATAGTATATTTACAGTTTTAAGTTACAAATCATTTCATAAGACAACAACAATAGGTGTGAAAAGGTTTATCCCATTCAGATACCCCATGCAGTATTACAGAAGAGGAAATTCAAACTACACTATTTAGAAGTGCCCAGTTAGATTGGTATTATAAGATATAATATTATATATCATATATTCTTTACTATTAAATCAATTATATATATATATATATACTATATCTATATATATATATATATATATATATATATATATATATATATTGCCCATTAGAATTGCATGCTCTGTTATAGGGGTTATGGATCTAAGGTTTATGGGTAAATAAGCAGGATCGTCTTCACTGGCAACTCCAAAATCTAGAGGACAGTGCAAATACAGAAGGTCCTCCGTCTGATCTTAAATACAGTGATTTAAGAATCAGTAGCGGGGTTCCGAAAAATATATCGTTACATGTCCCCACGTGTTGCTACAACTGTTTAAATAACATACCTGTCATTTTTCTTTTCATTGTTAACATCCAGACAACTTTAAAGTCTGTTTCAAAGATCTTTTCAAAATGTCTGCTCCAGTGCACTTGACTGCCCCTAAATACTCTTTCCTATTTGATTTCTCTGCCATATTGATGGCCAGCTAGTAATACGAGCAGCAGGGAATGTCGTAAAGCAGGATTTGCGATGACAATTGCTACTGCGGTTGCTGTCTGGCTGTCGCAAATTTCAGTCAAAACCAGCAACGTCACAGCCCTGCGAAAGTTTTATGAAACCCAAATTTTAGATTGTGAAGTGCCTGCGACTGCAATTCCACGCAAATTGCTTTTATGGAACAGGCCCCAGGCTCCCAAGGAGTCCTGGCTGTGCCCTTATCTCCAGGGATCAGTAGCTTGGTACCATCTGCTGCTTCGTAATTGATCTTCAATTCTTCAGATCAGTAGGTAATATCTGAATTGGGCATTTCAAATTGGTTCAAAATGTATCAACCTGCATATGTGAGATCTGCAGAGGAACTGAAAGTGAACAGCAGATATGGTTTGCGGAACTATTTCATTAGCTATTACCACTTTTAAATACTTATACACAAAATGTGACTTTACACAAAACTGTTTGTAAAGAAATGGTTTGAGTTTGAAATTCAATATGGTTGAGCACATCCTTCAATTTTTAAATTGAGGTTTTTTTTTTTCTACCAGTCTTTCAGAGCTCCCATCTGCATCATAATTAGTGACAGTTTCTTCAATTGTTTCGCTACGCCATGTTTCAGATGATCTTTTAGAAGTTATTCTTAAACAGTTCGTCAATCCGGCATCGAGATGAAATCAGCATAAAACTGATAGAGCTGATTACTCCAAAACAGAACACCTGTGTTTAAAAAAATAAAATAAAATGGCTACTTATTAATGAATACCAACCTCAAATCCAGTATTTGTTTGATGTATACCATAGTCCCAGCCTTCATGTTCAGCACCATATCTTTTTCTATAGTCAGAAATCTGATGCTCATTGGAAAAATGAAGTTCTACCAGCCCACCATTCTAACTGGGGCTGAGGGATTGTCAATAAAAATTGTTTTGATCTCAATCTACTGCTGATGGAGATGAAAGTGATTTTAAATCTCATTAAAAAGTCAGTCCCACTGGCAGATGGAAACTTCACATTTGATACTTCTAGTTCCTCTCTAGTGTTTCATGTTTTTTTTGTTTTTTTTTTTTAAAAAAGGAGAGAAACAACATGAATTGGCCAAAATTTGGAAAAGCTGGCATTTTCCTTCCCTGGTCTCATAGAAGAAAACTTCATAGCTTGGCCCAATCCCATAAGAGATTATTAATAAACCGTTTCTCTAGAGGCGTGCGGAGGAAACTGTAACAATGTACCACAGCCTACAGCTGCTTTCACATTGGCATGGTCTACCCGGTGTCATGCGGGTCGGCTGTGCAATTTCACCCTTTCGCATAGCTTGTTACGGACGCTTCCATCCAAACCTCTCTGGATTGAACCATCGCCCGCAAATGTGGATTAGAGCAAATGTTTCTTCATCCCTGCTGCAATCTAACTCATGGTGTGTCTCAATCAACAAAAATACGTTCGTGGTTTCACACGATGCAGGACTGTGATCTCAAGTAGCCAGAACCAGGGTCGGGACCGGAGTAGGAGTGACAGTGTGAAAGGGGCTTTATTAAAAGGTCATTAGAAGTCATTGTTGTTGGATCATCTTGCTCTTGTATGTTAACTTGTATAATTATATACAATATATTTTATACATTAACTAGTGTTTCCTACAAGACCCTCTGGAAATTGTAGTGGTTGTTTATGGGTCCTTACACAAATCTCTAACAAGTGCATTATTTATTTTTAAAGTCTGTTTTTTGTTTTGTTTTTTAAAAACTGTACAGTACTTTAAAAAAAAAAAGCCAACTTTAGTCACAGACATCAAACTTTTTGTGCATTTCCATTATTTCTTACTCTACCGCTAACTATTATTATTTCCTATCAGAAAATCTGCCTCACAGCAAGTTCCTTGATCATCAACAAACTAAACTTACTCTAACTACAGTAGTTCACCTGCAATTCCACATAGTGAGATACTAGTACATGTGCATTCAGTGTGATTCATAAAAGTGCACAAAAAAGGGTGAAAAAGGAAAGCAGCTTCCTGCAGAATCCAATCATGTTTGCAATCCTACAGTATCTGGTAAAAGGTCTGTAGTTTGATAGATCTATCTGGTACTCCACTAGGTTAAAGAAGGTTTTCAGTTTCCATGTCTTATTCAAAGGGAGTTTGTTACTGCCTTATTTCAAGTAATTTCACCTCAGCAGTGTCTTCCTGGTCAAAGCATGTTACTGGCTCAAAGCACATCAGTCAATTATTATTGATTGGTTAATGACAGGTAGGAAGACATTAAAAAGGTGGGGACAATTTCACTCTTCAGGTAAAATGACCAAGAAAGTGAAACGATAGATAGTTCTTGAACTTTGTAGTCAGAGGTTTCATATTTTTATAATATATATATATATATATAACTATGTCTCTTTCAGAACCGCACATTCGACACCAATAAAGTGAAAGGAAGTGCACAACAGGTGAGACTTATTAGATCAACACATGTTGGATGTTTGCATCAGTGGAGTATTTTTTCAAATAAAACAAATTATGATAAACCTTTAAAATTACTTTGGTAGGTGAGAAACAAAACATGAGCAAAAGCTTAAGGCAAAACAAAAGAAGCCAAGCAGATAAACGTTTTAGCCAATGCCTTCCATAGCATTAACTATGCTTAAGCCTAAAAATGATCTACTGCCCCATAGATAATATGCTATAATACAGCAGAGTGACAATGTGCCCACAAGAACTGTTGACACAGCACAGGCATTACTCCAGACTGCACTTTGCAATACTGCAGTGTTATTTCCTCTTTCTCTTACGTCTACTGAAAGCTGTATTTATTATTTCCAATCAGCATCTCACAGTAGGTTTTATAGATAGTACTACATTAAATATATAGCATTTAAAGCACAAGTTGTGCATAAGCAGGTGAACACCAGAATTCACATTGTATTCCCCGCACAAAAGCATAAACAATTTCCACGCAGTCGAAGTACAGTATGCTTGCTTCCTTGCTGTCCCGCATATCATCTGAAGTGGAGTTATGTATGTAAACATACCGTCCACTTGCCATTTCCCTCCAATGGGACGACCTGCACACACATAACAGTGAGCAACGATATCGCTCTTACCATTATTGTTTTCATTTTGAGATGCAGCTGTAGCCCCTAATGTTGTAGCTACCACCGGGGCTGCTGTTGCTGCAGCACTGGCTCCATTTTCCTGTTCATCTCCACTGCTATTAGTGCGTTTATTTTTCTTCCCCTTGCTGTTTTTCTGGTTGGGCATGGCGTTTTTGCTGGTCAAATTTTAAAGATATTTCAGCAGAAGCTAATGCCCCTCATTTCTTCGGTTTATAAAGGATATAACGATATGTTAAATCTTTATAGTAAGTGTCAGTTTAAGTACTCCCGTCCAAATCTTAGCAGCAGGGTTTGCATACCATGAAGAAGGCGTGACCTCTTTCTTGTTTTCATTCCGATTCTGAATCCCGAACACCAACCTAGACGCTGTTTTCCTCCAGTCTCAGTGACGAGACTCATCTCCTCCTCCGCCCATTGGTTGAACGTTATAAATAGGACTAATAGGTGGACCCACTAAACAAGAATTAATATAGTGACAGTAACTTTATTAGCATTGATAAAGATTGTTAACAGTTAATAGATCAATTAAAGCAGTTTAACACAATATTTTGTGCACGTACTACGTAGACAACTTAGACTGTAGGTTACTTTTTTGAAGATCAATTAATTCGACAGTCAGCAAAATTAGTATAACTTTCTTTAAAAGGGAACAAGCGGTGCACAAATAAACGCAATTTGTGTTGCACTGAGAAAAGATGAGAAAGTGGAATTTGTGGCATAATTTATTAATTAGGGTTTTTAGATAAATATGATGGTCAGAGAGTTTAGAGAACCAAACAGGGATTGAATTGAGGTCACTTTCTATCAGCTGCTATGCTAAAATAATGGCCACATTCGCTCTTATTTATGCTGAACTGTAGCCTTATATTTCTTTGAAATTATCCCAATACAATAATCACAGAAGTCTTGGGAAAACATCGTCTTATCAACCATAACTGGCGGTGTAACGATGTAATGTACTACTTTTTCTAAGGCTAGGATTACAGTTTATCTGCTTCAGTAATCTCGATGTAACATCCAAAGCTCATGCATTGGCAGATACAATGCATTTGTTATGAGGTTTATATACAATGCTGTACACATAGGATTATTTTAGATTTTAATGAGAACAAATCTTTTAGTTTGTACAGCCATTTTATCATGACCTAGAATTTTAGACTTGAGCAATAATAATAATAATAATAATAATAATAATAATAATAATAATAATAATAATAATAATAAACTATACGAACATAATGTTGATCTTTTATTTAACATCACGTAATCAAAGAAATTACAAAATTACTGAAGCCATAATAGTAGTACAGTATTTTGTGTTAGATTTCGAAATGGCACATTTTTCAGGTTTTTTCGTTAAGCATATGAAAAACAACAAAGCGCTATGTAACTGAATATGTTAACATTATTCAGCAGAGGTTTCATTCGAGTTTTATTAATCAAAGTTAATTCACTCAATAAGGTGATTCAAAAGTTTTGGCCATAGCTGTACAACGCCGAAAGTTGAGTTTTCAAAAACGTTCTTGTTCAATCGTTATTCCTCAAATAAAGAGCCAATCTTAAAAAATAAATGTATGTGTAATTACACCTCGGATAAAAACTGGATTAAACTGGATTAAACTCATGCTGTCATAGATGACATGATGGTTGCTGTGTGTATACTTCCACCAATCACAAAATTGTTGTTTTTTTTTTTTATTTTATTTTATTTTATTTTATTTATGTTTTATTTGGTTTACAATGTTATGATGTTACCATTGAAGCCACGAGGTCTATCCTAATAGCTAATACAGCTGCAGACAGCAACAGCTGGAAGAGTAGTAAATCTGCCAGTAATAATAAGACATTTTGCATGGAGGAAAGTATCTGCTTTATTTGCACATCACGATGATGACCCAGAAAGGATTGTTATTTCTGAAGGTATAAACAGGACTGTCCATAGACTCCAAGAAGTAGAGTGTACCACTTTCTGGTTTAGCAAAAAACTATGTACCAGATATCATGTACCAGTAGTTAATAAGATGTTTTGACTAACTATTAGGGTACTTGTACATACCCAAAATGGAGTCTAGGAAGCACGAATTAATTCCACACACATATATATATATATATATATATATATATATATATATATATATACACACACACACACACACACACACACCACACACACACACACACATACAGTGTCTATAGACCTATACACCCTCTTTCACCTTTTGTTGCCTTATAGCCTGGAATTAAAATGAATTAAAATTGTTTGTTTGTTTTTTTCATTTATCTAGACAGCCTACCCCACAACTTCCAAGTGAAAAAAATATTCTTGAACTTTGTAAAAAATTAATTACAAATAACAGCTGAAATAGCTTAGTTGTTTAAGTGTCCACCATGTATGTGTGTGTGTGTGTGTGTACGTGTGTTTTGCGATTCTCATAGGGGATGAACCCAATCATGCATTGTTCACCCACCCTACTACAACTACTACTAGGAGGTCACACATCACACAGATTAATGCATGTTTTTATATCCTCTATGATTGACTATTGGTCTTTTTATTGGGACTAACCACAACATTATTTCTCGCCTACAACTTGTACAAAATGCTGTAGCTAGAACTTTGTGGTGGCCTCAAAGATGTATGGCAAAGCCGTCTTCTTTGTAAAATCGGTCTCGCAGTCGGAGAGGGATGTACATCCCCACAGAACCCCTGGAGGGGTTGGGCAGCACGGACATTCTTTCAAACGTCCCACCTTTCAAACGTCCCACCTTTCTTGAAGGATGACCTCCTGAAGCCCCATCTTCAAGCCCTAGGGGAGCTAAAAACAACTATCCACCCCATCCCCCTGAGTGCAAAAACCAGCTCCTCCGCCAGGTGTTGTCCTTTCAACGCCAGGTTATCATCCACCTGGCAGGGAAGGAAACAGTTGAGGGTAATTTTGTGGTCCCCTTTCAGGGGATCAATTATGTCATTTTTATTCCTCAGAGGAGGTGCGGTGCTACCACTGCAGGGAGCTGGGGCACCAGAAAAAGAGGTGCCCCAAGCTCAGGAAGGGCACCACAACATCTGCGCAAGCACCGCGAGCACAGAGTCCACCGGATAAATTCCCACGGTACTCGATGTGGTAATACTCTACTCGGGCCGTCTGTTACACCACCGGATCCAGGACAGAGACGCTATCGTTTACCTTTTGACGTTCAGCCATTCTTCCTGCTGTTTGAAGAACTGCTGCAGTTCTGGCTGCATTTTGTTCCCACCCTCCTTATTTTTGGGCACCCTGTTCGTGGATTTTGTTTAGGGGGTGCTAAACCAAATTTTTCTTTAAAAATGTATTAAAAAAAACAAAACCAAAAAAAAAAAAAAAAAGTCTGTCAAGAGAGCAGCACCTTCGTGTAATCGGCACGTTGGAGGCTGGACTAGGGCAGCAAACTGTGGTTTGCCATCTTGGGTGCTCACAGCCAGTAATTTCAAACCTGGCGAGACAGTATAAATAGACACACTCTGTTAATAACAGGACACAAACTGGGAGACCAAGAGTCACAACACCTGCCCAAGATCGACAGAACATTTTGCAGCATCTTCGTGATGTCAATTGTTAATCAGCACAATAAAAAGTTACTGCACCTGCTCTAAAACAGTTTGTCATTTTTCAAACACATCTAGTGAATTTTATCCAACTATAAGTTTCTTTTGATGCTCAAATATAGGTGATACATTTCATTTGATGTTCAGTATATGTTGCTGTTATTAGGGATCCAGTAGATGCTAATCCACCCGGGACTTTCTGGAACTTATGTCTTGCAGTTGCAGCAAACTAATGTTAAGTCCAGTATAAGCCTATTTGAACAAATTTGTAGAACCAATGTTTTAATACATTTTGTGGGAACAAACATGTCTTTTTTGTCCTTGGTAGATGCTACTTAATGCTAGTGTACAGTGTGTTGCATCTTATAGAAAAAAGACTAAGCTTATCTGATCACCAAACACGAAAAGAACAAAAGTGTAAAAGGATGAAAAAAGGCTGCATTTTTATTTGTAGTAGCTTTTTTTTATAACTTTCTCATAAAACAACCAAATTGTAAAGCGCTATCATTTTAGGAGTGAAATGGCAATAATTTGAAACGTTGAATAAATGTGTAAAAAAAAAAAAACAAATACTGAATGGTGGGCTCTTTTTCCCTGTTGGGACAAAGAACCTTGCTATGGCTATGTCCAGCAGATCTTAGATAAAGGATTGCTTGGTATGGCCTTTACTATAATAGAAAGATTATGCCACAAACAGGATTTTCACTGTTGAAGAAAGCACAGCTTCCAAACATGTTTCCATGTTTTTGATCAGATGTACAGATTTTTAGTGCGAGAAGCGGATTTACCCACACTTTAAAATCGTAGTGTTTTCGATGCTCACTTCCTAGCGTGTGGAATGTGCGTTCTTCATCACATAAAACATGATGATGGAGAGTATAGACTTTCTACGCTGCTTGGAAACCCGGCCACTGTCTCTTTTCTCAAACCACCAGCAATAAGCAAGTTTCCATAGCAACAGTAATATAGTTTATAAATCTTGGAGTTGTTACAGTATTGCAATAGAAGAAAATAGAGTACACTTATTTGAGCACTGTTACCTACAGCACTTGGTTAATTTAAAGCATTATCTAACATACACCACCTTTCTTACTAGTTTTGTAAGATTAACAGTTTTTGGTGTAAAACAAAACATGGCGGTAAATGTTTAGTGAGTATGGCCCATAGTGTTCATATCGCAATTCTTGGTTCAATTTTTTCTTTGTGTATCTGGTTTAAATAATGTAGAATAGAACAAATTAATTTCACAAATGTTTATTATGTTGAAAATGTTTTTTTTTTTTTTTTCCAAGCTTCAATGTATATAGTATTTATTATTGCTGATTAAACCAGCTTACATGAGGATTAAAAAATATTTCAGTGTCATTGTAATGAGGTTAGATCCACAAAAAAATACATTTACTAGAA
The DNA here is from genome assembly GCF_017654505.1 of Polyodon spathula. Lineage (NCBI taxonomy): Eukaryota > Metazoa > Chordata > Actinopteri > Acipenseriformes > Polyodontidae > Polyodon > Polyodon spathula. The sequence continues at coordinate 22,302,024 of NC_054539.1, forward strand.
GCAGTACAATACTAGAATACCTGCAACCTTATCCAAGCTTGCACATATAAGCTGGTTTTGTTTGGCCTTATTATTGTCTTATACAGTGCTTTGCTTAACCCATTAACTAGATGTGCAATTTCATACAGTGCCATTGTAACATATGATTATCTATTTATTACAGTTTCTTACAATACTACTCTTAGATAATATATATCACTTAAATATATATTTGTACGGTATAAATTTATGTGCCCTTTCCTCTCAACTTTATACAAATTTTCGCTGTATAAAATAGGTGACATTAAGGAGAAAACATTTATACTGCTTTACAAAAATGCAACTTGCCATATATTTTGGTTCTTAAAGAAATATAAAATATTTTGTGACAAGATGGCTCAATTATTGTGAACGGCATGATATTCCATGATATTGCATGATCTTTGTTCAATGTAAACTTTGACTTTTGTAAAGTCAACATACAGCACATTATGTGCGGAATGCCTTATTCTTGAAGTAGTACAACATCCACATCATCATGGACACCTTGCAGGAGCAGCTCTCCCTGGAAAGAGATAATCTTCTTGCGTTTGGCAGCCTTTAATGTCCCTACCATTGCTTCAAAGAGGTTTGCACATCTGTCATCTCTAAACAGGACTCCAAACTTCACGCTGGTCTTTCCATCTGCATCTAAACCAAAAAGGAGTACATAGGCAAGTATGTTAGTAATGTTCAAAGCAAGTCTCTTTACAATTTGTAAATTTGTAATGTAAATGTAGACAGATAGGGCACCCTCATATACTCCCAGATTATATTAATAGGTTATGGTAATGTCCTATTCATCACAACTGAAGAATCGGTTCTCAGGATATAAAAATGTAAGTGTGACAAAGACTTCGGTCGCGCAGACAATTCGATGATACAGTAAAACTGTAATGGTCAATATGTGTGTGTCCCAACCAAATCCCTATTGATCCCTCTGTAATCCAGAATCTATTCTGGAATCGGCCTACCTAAAATTAATGTAAATGTGACTGTGCAGTCCGGCACAAAGTTATTTTTTAATAAAATATGTTATGTAAACATGCACATGTCCCACAGGTATGTTACAGGATTTATCTGGATACTACATCTACTGAATGTACTTTAATAGTTTTAAAATCCAGCACAGTTTTCCAATCCCAAGTGATTAGATGGGTTTTGCTGTACTTGGGTTATAAATGGCAAATGTTTCAGTAAACCTTTATCCAACCACAAAAGGTTTCAAATCATGATTTTACAAAAAACACTACTGCAATAAACAGATAACATTCCCTATAATGATTCCACTCAACACGCAAGCATAAATAAAAACTGTTTTCATTTTTGGTTTTGTTTGTAAACATACAGCAGGCAGCACCTGGCTCTGCTTGAGACGGCTGTCTGAACCGAGCCCCTTAGCCTTTTACTTAGAAGTACTTCAGAAAAGGGTATCCCTGTGAGTCAGAGTTGATGTGCAGCAGGGTAAAGTGAGGATAAAGAACACGATATATATGATCCATAGATAAGTATTTCTATCTATCTGGTTTCAATGTATTCACATTTATCATCATCAGTGAATCAGGCTGACCCCTGTACTAAACCACAAAGCCAACTGGCTGGTCTATTTGAAATTAGAAACAGATAAATAAATACAGGTTATATATTAATTTACTTACTTGGGCTGCCAAGTCGCCGTATCTCTTCGACCAATAACTGTACTTCATGCTCCACATTCATTTCTTCTGCTAATCTGAAATTCAGGAGGTGCATCAGCATACAATCTTGAAAGCGTTATTATGCATTACACTTTCCACTTGCATATTCGTTCACTGTAGAAACACAATGTCATAGCAAACACTTTAAAATGGGAATGGATCTAGTTAAATGATCTAATCAACGTCAGATCTTAATACAACTGCGCTATAATTTATTGCCGCCAAGCTAATTTCATTGTAATTTTACGGTATGCAGCAGGGGTGTGCAATTCATATCGCCCAACGCCTGGGACAACAAGTTTTGTCGTTACACTTTGCCTGTTGGACAAATTGTTTTTATTTATTTATTTATTTTTCCCATGTTCGTTCTGTTGCTAGAAAGACACTCAAGGTATATTTAAATAGAGCCACTGAAGTTTCTGAAAACTAAAAGTTTAAAAGAAAAAAAAAAAACGCCCAGAGTAAGGTATTAGTGGATCAGAACAAATCGTTGTGTAATTTATAACACTACGTGGTCAAGCGTGTACTTCACTGTTGGGATGTTTAAAAAAAAAAAAAAACATGAAGTTTACTGTTTAGAAGCATTTCAAAACAAACTTTCCCTGGCAAAAAAATGTAAGAATTTTTTTTCTTTCAATTTTAGTGTTACTAGCCCAGTTTGCTATTTACATTTTTTTTTTTTTTTTTTTTTTTTTTGCAATTAAAAACGGTATATTTATCTATTTATTTATTTAATAGATTTCAATAGTAGCAATATTATTTATTGGACACGCAGAATTCGATTTGTGAAACTATTAAAACATGAAGATTGACATATGTTTAAAATCTCATGGCAACCTGTATGTATTCATTCATTTATGTATTTAAATGTATTTCTTCAGTGACAGTAGTGCAGGAAAAGACTTGCAGAATTTGATGGAGCCTACTGTAAATATTGAGTGCAGTGAAACTTGACAGCTTATACACAAGTCCTTTAAAAATCTGGGGTTCAGCAATTACAAAACTGAAAGACTGTCAAGAAAGATCTGAATTCCACAAAGCAGCAGTAATAGTTGGCAATTAGTTTGTATCTGTGATGCAACAAACTAAAACACCTGTACATCAGGAGTTGGATTCAGCTTATAGAGAAAGAGTGGAAAAAAACAGGTATGTTTATATTTGAATAACTCCCAAGTATTACTTATTATAGTAGTATTCTAAAGCCCCTTTCACACTGGCACTTGTACCCGGGTCCTGGCTACCCGGGTCACAATCGATGTACTTGGATGAAGCAGCAGGGATGAAGAAACATTTGCTCTAATCAACATGTGGGTCAACGGTTCAATCCATATTACACTTGTTTTAGGCTGGTAAAGAAAAGAGAATTTAAAATTCCACTATACACATTGCCCTAGTGTTGCCTGAAACTTCTACATATCATACAGGAACCTAAGACCAATTTTCCATTTGTTTTTCGACATAGAATAAGAAAAAGTTTGAGTGGCACCTTAGTTGTTTACTTATGGGTGTTGATATTGAAATGTTCGATTTTGCCTTAACCACAGTGCTAAGGGTTTCTAAACATTACAGCTGCATTAAGATCTTTGAATAAAATGAAAACCAACAAACACATGGGGAATTTGGTCTTTGATAGAAATATTTCATGGTATCAACTATATGGTCATGATAAAAATGCATTGATGGGGGTTCAGATATGGGAAGAATTTTGGAGGTTTGTGGATGTGAGCAATAGATAACCTAATTTTGCCTAAAACCGGCAGAATCGGTTAACACTGTCATAAAGGAGGAGACCATCTACTCATAATATATCCAGTAAACTTGTTTTCTGTTGTAGGCTACCAACCTCCCTATGACACTCTAGCTCACCACTTGCTTTAAAATGTAGTAATAACAACAATGCAATGGATGTGTTTGCATCTTAGCAAAACTGCCTCGTATCGTCTATACTCGAAAAATCCTACATCCCCCCACCCCCTCACTCACACCTCACTACGAACCTGTCAGTTTAAATAGGTTATTGGAACGAGACCATTCTGTTTCTTATTTTTGTAGAATATGGGGACTTGAATATGGTATAATAGCCCTAAATAATACGACCTACTCAAAACAATGCACGACTCATTTGATTTCTTATAATTAAAAATAAAGCCTTTGCATTAACATTGTCTAGTAGTAGTACTGAACTATCCTGATGCGGAAGTAACCTCGATCCGGCAACACCCAAAGCGCGGGGGGGAAACAATTGTAGCATAGGCCGTTATATATAATATACTGGTAGCAGATATATATAGTTATAGTCTTATTTTAATATATAATATATATATATATATATATATATATATATATATATATATATATAATATAATAGTCATATTAGTATATATCTCTTACATAATCGAGACATATACACCCGTAAATTGTACTTTCAGTAAGTACAGCATAGTCTGTACACGCGATATAGCCATGAGATGGACTACAAAGACCAAGACATATTTAATTCTGTTTTTTCATATAAAAGTTGCGGTGTTTCAGTTATTCATTCTCAAATCAACAATGTTTTGCAAACGAGTATTAAAAAAACTAAGTCGTCAATGCTTACCTAAGTTCACCCTTTTTTCTCTTGGCTTTCAGCGCAGATGCTGCTGGCTCTCCTAACTCAACAGGAAGTGTGTGAAATGAGAAAGCCCTGCCATATAGCGTATAATGAGCAGTATAAATCATGACGTCAGTGTACCGAAGTATTGTTTTTTTGCACCGGATTTTCACCTTTTTACCAATCTGACACCATGACTGGAATATGATTATTTAAACTGTGAAGCGCAGGTGGTCACTTGCGCAATACAGGGCAGAAATGAAGTTGCTTGGCTTATTTGAAAACATGCTGTCTTCACCTAACCAATATAGTGCTGAATTGTGGTACTGGGCAAGAACAAGTTACTGTGAAAAACACACACACAAAAACTCCAACAGGGGGCATACCACATGTGTAATTATAATATCAGTAAGCAACTACAGATATGTGTGTTCATATTACTCAGTGGTGTTCATCACTCACAGTTAATTTACTATGTGGAATTCTGCAAGGCGACTGTGTCACTTGTATTGCATCATTGTATTCTCATCGTTTTTGTACACAATTTCAACACCGCAGTTTGCAAGATAAACCCAACCATGTGTGAAACAGTAACGGCTCCTGACTTTTAATAAGTGGGGAGGCTAAACAACAAAACCTGCTTTTCTAATAAAGTATACGCAGCACATAAGGCAAGCAACTGAATATAACAAAAGCATTGTGGACTTACTTGTTTAATGAATCCTGAGATGTAATTTGTAGAAAAAATAAATAAATAAATAAATAAACATTTTTACAGCCCATAGAAGATTTTTTAAATCACCGTAGATCACAGAATCCGGGCGGTTTTGCAGCAGCCAACCATCTGGTTTGTATGTTTTTTTTTTTTTTGTTTTTTTTTTGTACAATTAAAAAGGCAATTTTGTTTTCGGTACTCCCTGTTGAGGAAGGTCCAATGTAACCTTTGGACTACCTTTAATTTCTATTCTTATTTTTTCCTCAATTGAAAGTGATGAAAATGGCGTATCAATTAAAACAATCTACAATGTTATAAAATAAATAAATACTACATACTGTATGGAGCCACGTGATAACCTGCCTGGCAACAGACACGTCAATATTACGTCTATATATGAGGCTAGCCGCAAGCTTGCATCATGTAGCCGCTACAAATGCAGTAAAATTTGCAGAGGGTGATTTCTGGTAGACTACACATATAATCCCACCCATTTTGAGGCTACATGTTAGCCAATAGCAACACAGAGTAGACCTTGGGATACAAGACGTAAGGTAAGCTTTATTTTTTACTTTTACAAAATACACACAAGCATTTCAAACTATTTCAAGAAATATTCCCACCCTGAATGATCCAACACAAGTATATATATATATATATATATATATATATATATATATATATATATATTATATATATATACAGACACACACACACACACACACACACACACTGATTAATTTGTTTGTAGTTTTAATTCAAGTGTTTAACGAAGCTTATTATTTGGGTTTGGTTAGTTTACTGTGATTGCTACAGCCCCTAAATGAACGATTTTACAAAGTCTCACTGAAGTGCTTCACAAGACTTCACATGCGTAAACCTACTGCTGCCCACCAGCCTCGTATTTCACTAAAAGCAGTCAATTATGAGATTTTATAATATTATATATATAAACACAGTATTTCCATTTTTTCCATTGGTGTTACAACTATAGATAACATTATAGACTGGGACTTATTGCGTAACGTAAGTAAACACTCAATGTCGATAGTTACAGCTATATATATATATATATATATATATATATATATAATATATATATATATTATATATCATATATATATATATATATATATATTAGAAATTGTTATTGGTTATCAAGATCTAGAAAGCAGCTGAAGAGACAGTGTTGGTAGTGTCCTTGTAGCAGTACAGCCCTCCAAGTCAGAATAAGAGACCTTTATGACTAATGCATCTCTCATGCCCATAAACAGAACAGAACAATCTTTCCCCCTCTCTCGCTTTCATCACAGTGTTCCTGTGAGTCATTTGATTCAGAAGCTTATCTTTGAGCTCTAACAATGATGAAGATGACTGATCGTCTCTCTTTGCTCAGCCCTTAACCATGGTGCAATACATAATATTTACCATCTGTCTCAGAGAAAACTTTGCAAATGAATTAAAGTAACCATTGTTATTTAGGGTGGTACATGTGACCTGATTCACTGCTAAAGCGGCCCTTAATAAATTCCTGTGCAATGGCACTAGTGACAATGTAATGTAATGGTACTGTGATAGGGAAGCCATGGTCAGGCAGACAAGCAGGAGTGATATAAAAAAAAGTGAGAGTTTCAGCTAGTGGTATGCAAACCAGTTCCTAAGGAAGAGGGTACCAAGATCCTACATTGAAACCTGGGAACCGAATATTATGTGAAGTGTCTGAAATCGCTGTCAGACAAAGTATGGGTTTTAGTTTTATACAATGTGTCACCTCCCTCCCTAGCCATATCTCACCAATGAAACCAATGGCCTTTTCAAACAGACTCAGGTGGGCAGTGCCTTCACGAGCATCGTCTTGGAGTGGAAGGGTTTCGTGTAGTAGTTCCTGCAGAGAGGACCCTCTCCTTCTTGAAAGAAACAAACACAAGCTTTTGCTCAACACCTGTCTGTGTAACAATGGCCGTGCAGTAGCCTCAAGCAGTGGTGCAGATGCTTTTTGAGATCCCACACAGCCTCCCTGGGCACGCCCCCAAGTCAGTCCGGACCTCCCGATCAGCTCAGTGCCGGGGAAGTGCAGGAAAGATGTATTAAAGTTACAAAAGGCTGAGTGGAGATGATTGTGTAAATGTGTTTAATATTTTAATGTAAGATGGTTTGTGTAGATTATAAAGTCATGTATAATAATAGGGGATGTGTCTGGATGTGGAGGGTGATGTGTTGCAGGTGCAGTTCAAACAAAACAAAGGTCTCAAATTACGGTTTTTAACCCGCAAGGCCTTTTAATATTTGTTATTTAACAATGCTATAAAATAAAGTATCCATACCAACAGGTACGCAAAACAACCTGAAAAGTGCGGGTTCAGACGTGCGTGATGGGGTGGTGAGGTAGGGTTGGGCCTCTTGGTTCCAGCTGCAGTGGTTGTCCGTGAGTTTCAGCTCCAGATCCAAGGGCTCCCACTGCAGCTTGTGTTCAAGAGATAAGATAAACAGCTTCTGGCTTGTTAAGCACCAACCTTCAAGCAAGGGCGCTGGAATTAGGGGTGCTGGGAGTGCGGCAGAATTGTTTGTTTTTTATTTATTTACCATATTGAGCTGATCTGATTTGTATCACAGTTTGATAGCTAACTGTGGGTGCCACCATCTGTTTTGTTGAGTAACTCACCAGCTCTTAGAGGCGGTGAGTTTGTTGACGTAACATATCACTAGCCCTCGTCATTTAAATTAGGACAGATTTTTGGAAGTTTTGCTACTCAACATTGAGTTTTGGAATGTACCCAATGCAAAGGGTATACGGATGCGCAGTGTCTTCTGGGAATAGTAGTTTATCTGGTACACACTGAAAGGTATTTCCAATCAGCAGAAATGCAGAGGAAAACTACAACTGCCGCAATTCACGCATGTCAACAACACTAGCTTCAATTAACTTTAGATAATGGTGACTAAACACTCAAAGGATTTTCCACGCAATCGAGCAGAGACACAGTTTATTTTTTGTCTACCACACCATATGTTTTTTTAAATTGGCCTACTGTTATAATGGATTTCTTCTGGTCAAAATCTCTTTAACATCAATCATAATCATGCATACTAGTAAAGCAGCAATTCAACAGGGGGCGGGAGGGTTTATGTTGTTCCTCCAATTAAAACCAGCGATCGGATTACGTAATCTGCCATTACTAATACTACTGTGTGTGGTTATAGCAGATAGAAGTTTGTAACAGAGGCTTGCCTCCTCTGATGAAAACAAAACCTGTGCTTTGATCACATGATCTGCTACTGCTAGCACTGTGGTTAATAATAGACATGAGTTTATAATGGAGACTTGCCTCCAGAACTGCTGTTGATATAGGAATGTTGAAACTAGGGTTTAGGTTAAAATCTCATATTTTTCTTGCATTTTAGACAGTATTTATGTTTTTGTGTTACTGAACATTATTCTATTATAATGCTACACATATATATATATATATATATATATATATATATTATAATATATATATGTTATAATATAAAGCACCAGGCTGAGCGGAGTAGAGTGTGCAGTACATATTTAATATAGTATCAGTCAAAAAAATAAGGTTAGGTTGGATAGTAAATATGATATATATATATATATATATATATATATATATATATATATATATATATATATATATATATATATATATATATATATATATATAGTTTAAATGTAGTTGATACAGCATAAGTAAATAAATAAACAACAAATAAATAACAGAAAATGTTTTTTGAAGTTCATACTGCATAAGTCTTTTTGGCATACACCTCTCCATCTGGCTTCCTGACTGCTGCATAATACTCTCTTAGTAGTGCGTTTAGATCCTGGCCATCATATTTGTTTACACCATCGAGTTGAATTTGTTTGAATTTCAGAAAGTCAGAAAACAGTGACAGTGATGTTTTAATCACCATTTTAGTGTTTGGAGAATCCTTTTTTTTTGTAGTATGTTTTGTAATTCATTCTCTGTTAAGTCACAGAATCTCTGTTCAGCAGTTCTGTCACTTCCAGCCATTTTCTCTTGTTGTGACAAGTGCAGGGGATGGGCGGCTCATTCCTTTGAAAAGAGACGGGACTGACAGTGATGTGAACCAATCACATGTCAGAGGAAGACTATTGTCCTGTGATGTAGGGATGTTAGGGCCATAGTTAAATCTATGTTTGCTCCTACAATGAGGTTTTAATCAATCACAGGCCATAATTTCCATGCACTGTCTCCCTTGCTTCCTTTAAGGAGTCTCCATTGGTACGATCCTCTCACTGTGGAGACATGTGAGGAATGAAACTACCACTAACATAAACAGGCAGGGCAATGTTGGAAAAAGAATTGAAGTAGTAGCCTGGGATCAAACCATTACACTTCCTTTTCCTATTTGTGCCAGCACCAAGTTCAGTTCTGTCTGAATAAGTCCATTCAAGTTACACATACTAAATTATTGAAAATATATTTTAATATGAACAAATGTTGCATATTGGACATACAAATGTACACGCACAAAATTAATGGGACTAAAACAGAGCAAGAAAACTGTGAAATCAGATGGGAAAGGCTAGGGCAACTAGATTATTTATGTTGTCATAGTTCTGTTAGAACTATGACAACAAGTTAAAATAAACTCTTCGGTGTAAAAAAAACTATGATTCGACTGGCGTTTAAAACTTCCTAAATGGTTCAGATGAGGTTAACCAATAGTCACTATTTCAAATTTAGCACAGATTGTAGGACAACGGGGCACAAGTAGGACAAGAGGGCACACATGGCATCTGAGTAAAAGTAAATTCCGAACACAAGGTAGAAAGCACTTTTTAGTTTTTTTACACAGTTACAAATGTATGAAATTACTTACCAGGTGAAGGTGTCACAGAAAAAGCATTCAGAAAACAATTAGATCATACCTGTGCTGTAAATTCCATGAAGTTCTATACTGAGACAAAGTATTATGTTGATACATAGTTATTTGCATAGTCAGCAATTCATTTTCAGAAGCTAGAAAGCTACAATGAGGAGCACATATAATTGAGGGTATTTATTTAGTTATAAGGGAAAACATTGTATAACTAAAGCTATAACTTCCTCTTTCAATAACAGAAGCATCATTTAACAAAATATATTGAGGACAATGTACTCTCATGAAAACCCAATCTAAAATACTAGGGCGTAGGTTGCAATCTAACTCTTACCTTCCAGATTTTAATAATTCTTCTTTAATTGTCATCTGCCTTAGTCAGCAGTTGTCAGTTGCAGCTTGCACTGACATGTTTTGTCACTCCTCAGCAGCAAACTCTAGACATAATTAAAATACCTTTGACCTGTGAATGTATTCAGCTGAACTGTTGCATTTTAAACTGTGGGCAAGTTCACAAAATCTCAAGCAAAAAGCAAAACTTTGATTATTTGTAATTTTTATTACACATTGTATGTTATTTTATAACTCTCAAAACAAAAATAAAGTGTCAATTTTAAATCAATCCCTTTGGTGAATTATCAATTCAGGGTTTACTTTATTTGTAGAATACTTCACAATCACATGAGATCATAACACATAACAGCTACACAGCCAAGATGCTTAGCTGGTATATGTGTGTGTGTGTGTGTGTGTGTGTGTGTGTGTGTGTGTGTGTGTGTGTGTGTGTGTGTGTGTTGCTGTATTTGGGGAAAGCTGGCTGAAGGTGCATGTAAAAACTGTGCCGGAAACAGAAGTGGCAAACCAATGTTTTTCAATAAAACAGAAGACAAATCTAGCCCAATCATCTGGGCCCTATCTATACTTTGTTATATATATATATATATATATATATATATATATATATATATATATATATATATATATATGTGTGTGTGTGTGTGTATATATATATATATATATATATATATATATATATATATATATATATATTCTGCCCAAAGAATCAGCCAGCTAAGCTGTGCCTAATTCTGTAAAAACGTCTATTCTCTTGAAGACGTCACATGACCACTCGGGTAGGTTACATGTTTGGAAGAAACTATTGATTCACAGGTACAGGGTATTCTCAATGTCTTTGTTATTTATATTGTCGTATTTGTATTCCACAGGATCCAGGTTAATTCTTCAGCAGCCACTCCATGAAAGTACTGTTTCTGCACTAGCAATTGTGAAGCTCTGGCACCTCCCGGTGTCATGGAGGTTCTCCTTTTCAACAATATCCACACTTGCACAAAGTTAATTGAAAATAAAACATTTTGTTGAAACTAAGTGGTCTCTTGTGTTTTTATATGTGCACACACACTCCAGAGCAAATAACAAAGAATTTATCTTCATTTCTTAAACGGTTCGTATTTTGTGGACTGTCCCTAGCACCACACCACTTGTTGTAGTCCTGTCCCTCACCGTCCCTTTAAACACACTGTATTTTCTTGCACCACCGAAAAGTACACACATACACAAGATAGTGTAACTTCAGTAGAATGTTCCAGGTCTGTAACACACTGTTTAAAACACGCACTGTAAACTGGTAAACCTACTTGCCGTTATAGCTAGCCTCTTGTACAGACGGTTTTGCTGCTTTGCTCCTGTTGTCGTTTTTCAAACAGATGAACTGGTTGCTGTAAAACGAAGTTTCCGCAGTTTATTGTCTCCGTGACCACACAGTATCCCTACTGCCACACAGTGCACAGAGACATCTCTTCCCTTTTATGTGTTTCGTAATTATTTTCAAAATAGAGCTCATGTGGAAATTGTGATAGATTTGTTTTATAATTTTGCAGTTACTAAAGGTATTCCTCAAAGTTCTATATTGGGCCCTACCATTTGTTTTTCAATTTATATTAATAATATTGCTCAGGCAATGCTCATATTTATCTTTATGCAGATTACACTATTTTGTATTCAGTTGGTCCTACGCTGCAATTAGTAATGTCTGATTTGTAACTTAGCTTTGATAAAATTCAACAAGCCTTCTATGACTTGCTTTTTTTGCTAAATATTGATAAAACTAAACTTATGCATTTTAACAGAAAAAAATACAACAGGTTCTCTTAATAGTGTTTGAAACATTTTTACTTCTAGTAAGATTGAATTAGAGCAAGTAGCAATTGTTTTTCTCTTTCGCAATAAATCATGTTTTACATATTCTGCTAGGTACACTCCAGTTCAGTTGTCTGTTCTTTCAATACCGGATTATAGTGATGTTCTCTACAAAATAGCCTTGAAAGCTGCTTTGGGGAAGATTGATGCTTTAAACCATTCTGCTATAAGATTTATAACTGGTGCTTCTTATCTTACTCATCACTGCGATCTTTATATTATGGTTGAATGGCCTTCTTTGCACACTAGGTGATTGGATCATTGGCTTAGGTTAGTTTATAGAACCCTGATTGGGAAAACCCCACTATATATATGCAACCTATTACAGTTATCTGCTTCAGTTTACAATTTAAGATCAGATTAATTTAATAGATTGGTTTTTCCCAGAGTGTCCATTGTTTTTGGGTGTAATTCATTTCAGTTTGCGGCTGCTTATGACTGGAATGAATTTCAAATCAAATGAAAACTACAGAGTTTTGTTTCGGAGGATGTTTTTAATCGGGATCTGAATTCACTATTGTGCGATGCATGTGTTTGTACTTATTAATGTGTTGTTTATTTGTTTTTGTTTTTCTGTGTTGTATTTGTTTGGTTTGTGCTGCTGTGATGTTTGCCTCTTGACCAGAACGTCGTTGTAAATGAGAATTTTACCTCAATCTTCCTATCGGGTGAAATAAAGGTTAAGTAAAATGAAGAAATGAAAATTCAGTCATTGTTAGCAGCCTGTTTCAAAGGTTATGGTAATTGTAGTCTTTTACACACGGCCGCCATTACACACAGCAGTGCCATGTTTTATACTACAAATAATGAATACAAATTAAATAAAACATTTTAAACTTTCGTTTGGCATTTTACACCTGCCAACTGCAACTAATAAACATTATTCTTGTTATCTAAACCTTTTAACACTTTGTGACAAATAGTACAGTTACCACGGGAATAAATTGTCATGTCTTTTAGTCCAGGGTACTCTGTTCCCTTTACACAGCGCCCTCACAGGTTGGGAGGGAGATCTAACACCAAGCGTCTCAGGGCGTTATTGACTGGTGGGGGTCATTTAGGAAAAGCATATCATTTGCATACATTGCAAGTTTATGATATTAACCTCCAAGTGTTAGACCTGTAATTTCAGGGTGTAACCTGATAGCTTCTGCTAAGGGTTCAAGAGCCACGACAAATAATAAAGGTGATAAAGGGCCTCCCTGTCTTGTACCTCTTTCTAACTGGAAGTAGAGAGAGATTTTGTAATCACTGCTGCAGATGATCTGCTATTAATAAGAGATATCCAATTAAAAAAAGAAAACACTAATGAGGTCCAGCCATCGGTTTTGTTGGCCAGGCTTGTATTCTGGTGTAGTTAAGCATTGTCAGAGTTGTCATGTCTTTACTACCTCCCATTATTGAGGTGCAATTTTCCAGGATAGCCATCTATATATTAGGGACGTTAGAAAGATGTAGCTAAGAGAACAGATTTATTACTGTATTCAGTGATTATGCTACTCTTTATCCTGAAGCTTTCCTTTTATGCAGCATTAAAGCAAAACCAGTTGCAAAGGCATTGGGTCAGTGTGGCAGGGTACACGCCACCCAGTGTGTATTTTGGGTTTGTTATATGTTATTATTTAATATGTGTGTACGTTATTTGGGCAAGGGTGTTTAAAGTCATCAGGGAAGGGTTAATTGTCTTCCTTGACAAAGCAGCTCACATGCTTTGTTTTGGTTCAGTCGGAACGAGAGACATGATTCATGAGTGAAATGAAATACTATAGAAAACCAGCATGTTACTTGTTTTGTGTTTGTTCACCGTGTCTGTTTAATGTCTGTCTGTTTTGGCCATCATGGCTTTTGTTTTGAAAAGACACCTTAAACTGCATTTGACTTAAGGTTGCCACTGTCCATATATTTAAGGTCAGTCAGTAAAAAAGTCACATTTTAACACTAAAACACAAATAAATAAAAAAAAAATTTGGGGATTATGAATCAAAATAAATATGGTATATTTTTATTGCTTGCAGCTTTCACAATCAGCTTGATATACCTACACCTTATGTGATAGCTGTGAAAAGTATCTCAAGAATGCAAATTAACAATTAACTGTGCTATATGCGCGTTCAAGGAGCCAAAGCACACAAGCTCGGGAGGCATCGTCCAGCTTGCAATGCTTTTTTGTTATTGGAAATATGCTGGCTAGCCTAGCTGGCATTTATGCAGTAACAAGTGACTGACTTTTATGGATCTTAGACAGGATCTGGCAGCTGATGAAAACTGGCAATTATAAAATTACAATGTTGGCAACCCTGATTTGACTGCACAACAATGTACAGGTATATTTGTTTGTTTTAATATATATATATATATATATATATATATATTATATATATATATATATATTTGTGGACTATAGGGGACCTACAGTTAGTGGACAAAAGTTTGAGCACCTATATAGAAGTATCACATTTTTTATTTGGATAACAATCAACATATGGTGTTCTTGTCCATATTTCAACTGTTGTATGTTCATTCAGTAAATCGAGAAAGGTGATTATCAAGCTCACGCTGGCTTCAGGTTTTTTCCTAATTTATTTTGAAATGTATTTAGCACACCGCCTTCAATTAAACTCTACTGTCATATTCGGTCAGTCGTTCAGTTCATAGCAGTGTGTGAAACTTTGTCATAATTAATAACTAGTATTCAGCATAATTGACCGTTTCTGATTAAATCCATATATTATAACTTAAAAACGAAAATTATACCTTTTACAATTGACAAAGCGTGAGTAAACCTAATATATACAGTTGTAATCGAAAGTTTACATACCCCAATGGAAATGTATAATTTCTAGAAATTTCTTAAAAACAAAGAATTTTAAGAAAAATCTTTTGTAGCAAAAGTTTTGCTTTTGTGGATGAGGAAAATAAGTTATAAGAAATAGATGTCTACAGTGATCTATTTCAGCACATTTTTTGCTGGGTTTAGCAGCGCTGCGCAGGACCACGAAGCTGCTTCGGTTGTGGCTGCTTGCAATCGGTTGTGGTTGTGGTTGCCCATAGCATCTTGATCTCCATTACGAGGGCTGTTAGTTCATTCTCGTGTGAGTACTGACTGAGTGGTTTTGCCAGTAGCATGCACAGGTGGGCATCCCTGTACAGTGCTACACGCAGTAACTGCAAACCGGTGGACCCATACCGTACCATATCGGTACCTAGGTCACCGACTCGTGCTGTTCCCAACCCGGTACTGTACCATATTGTACCAAACCGGGACCGAGGTTAGCACACCGGTACAGCACCGAACCGATATCGGTTCCAACAGAGCTGTTAGTTCATTCTAACAACCAGGCTTACCTATCTCATGTGAGTACTAAGTGAGTGGCTTTGCCAGTCGCTTGCACTGGTGGTCATCCCTGTACAATGCTACCCGTGGTAACTGTGAACTGGTGGACCGAGGTCATCGACCCGTTCCGTTCCCGTACCATACTGACCCAGTGCTAAAGTGACCAAACCATCCTGGTACCGTCATGGGTCCAACTCGCTACCGACCAGGGCTTACATCCCCAGTCCGGTACCAAGCAGGTCTTGTTCAGGTCTTGAACAGCCCCATTGCTGTCTTTAAGCAGACTGAGGCAGCACCTGTACAATGTTACTGTATACTGCATTGCTACTTGCATAATGCCTGGGTTTTATCCCTACAAGACATACAAGGCCAGTCTGCTTGTTGAGGACAAGCACAGCAGATGCTCTTCCTGCCTGGGGCCAGAGTACGCAAAGGAGGTACTGGTGAACTGCCGCTTCTGCGAGTTTTGTGCACATTTCTCCAAGCGCACACTGGAGAAACATCTCTCCCATAGCTTTACAGAGTGCTCTGCATCCCTCACTCCTGCACAGCACTCTTCCCCATCACCATCTGTTAGAGAGGTTGCTCCGTTCTCACCCCATGGCTCTGTGCCAAGGGAGAATGGACGACGCACCCGGGAAAGTAGCCTGCTTCGTGGTCTTCCTCATCCTCCTCTGCCTCTCCTTCTCCTCCTCTGAGGAAGAAGAAGAAGAGTCGCAGCTCCAAGTGATCGTTGGACTCGGAGTAGATGAAGAAGCTCTGGGCAGCAGTTTCCCACCAAGGAATGGCGCTCAGAGAGTTCAGTCAGACACCACATCCCCTGCATTTAAGCTCTCCCTGTTGGCACAGCTTCTACCACTGAATAAGAGGGCCACTGCAGTCTTGCAAGTGCCCTGGCCTACAGCAGGTGAGACAAGGCAGTCCATCTTTGTTGACAAGCCTACCACCTCTCTTGCGTCCCCATCCCCCCACCAATGCTCCCAGATTTTCTTCTGCTCTTTCAGCTTCTGCTGTTTCCCAGTCTATGGACACCCTATACAGGGTGCACAATGTGGAGAAACTGGGCCTGGCCCAATTTCTGCCGGTAGATGCTTCAGTTGCCGTGCTGGTGCAGGCGACTAATTTAGCACCTACCAGTCGTATTTTCTGAGATCCCTCTCTGACAGCCACAGGCTCTCGCCAGAAGAACTGGATGAGCTGTGCCTGGTTAATAAGAACCTGCTCTGTCTGTCAATACTGAATGGGCAGGCTATAAATAAAAACCTGGCTGCGCTGGCAGCTGCACACAGGCAGCTTTAGCTATTGAACCATGAGCGTATATTGACAGTGTCTCACCACTATCTAAAGGCAAACTTTTGGTGGAAACAGCCTGCCCATCTAGGCGTAGTGCTGGGCAGTGTCACCAGAAGGAAGATTGTCACCAAGGACGTGTCCAGCCTGGGCGGGGGCACTGTGTGGAATGGCAGGTGGCGCAGGGTTGTGGAACCCTTCTTGGTAGTATCTCCTCATAAATGTGTTGGAGCTGCATGCAGTTTACCTACCCTTGCAACATTTTTTGCAGAAGGTTCGAGTGAGACATGTGCTTGTCCGTACAGACAACACAAGAGTGGTGGCTTACCTCAACCACCAGGGCAGCCACAGGTCTCCATTGTATGGCCCACAAGCTTTTGCTCTGGGCACATGAGATCCTCCTGTCACTGCGGGCAGTACATCTATCCAGGGTTATAAACTGGGTAGCAGACTTCCTCTCAAGAAGGGTCCCAACACCACAGAGTGGAGGCTTACCCCAAAGGACGAGAGCAGAAATAGATCTCTTTGATGCAGGGAAATTCCCCTCTACATTAAAGGTCTATCTGACAGCCATTCGGCATGCAATGTCAAAATTGACTCGGTCTCCAGAGGAGTTCAGCATCCCGGCAGGGCAATTTTTGAAAGGGGTTCAGCAGCATCGGTCGCCTATGAAGGATATTGTTTCTCACTGGAGGTTAAACGTGGTGAAGTCAAGAAATGCCAGTTACCGATCTGACTGCATCTGACTTATATTATCTGAGCAGCCTATTGCACCTTCTTTAAAACCGGTAACGGTAGGAAACAACAAGGAGGATGTAAATTGACAGACTGAGCTCAAGGTTCTATCTAAGGACAGTTGCAAAGAGGCCACAAACAAGGTTCGAAATTAACCCGCTTAGAAGCGTAGTCTGTTGACAGTGAAAGTAAAGATCCATCAGGTAAAATAATCCCAGAATTAATTAATTTAACCCTTCCGCTCCGGTGAACATAGTACTACATGTTTGAAGCCTGACTGACATAACGTGACTTTGGGCTTATGTAAAAACACATTTATTTTAATTTGTTACCACTCAGGTTCATTCAAACACGCAGCCCTATTTGTGTGAGTGTGAGAACCTATACATGTATTCGCCTCAAGTTTGCAGCACTGACTGGACGCGCAAGCAAACTTTTCTGTAGTGTGTCGAAATTAGTTCATTTTTAAATGTCTTTTAGTTTAAATTGTATGTTACATGGTTACAAGGCACATACTGACATAAACTTGCGCACAGCTTTACACCCCTACACATTGTTTCTTCTGTTTATGGCTTGTGACGTATAGATAAAAAAGAAGGTAAAATGGCTAATAAGTCATTCATTCTGGTAAAGACTTGAGGTGAATATAAGCTTTTTATAGTAACTGAGTCATTTCAACAAGGGCCCCTTGCTACCTCGGGGCCGTGTGTGCTTAAAGACCGCTCCTGAGTGTTAAGAGGTGTTCCTATACGCTGAGACTATGCATTACACTGCAGTATATGGGAATTTTTTTAAAGAAAAATTGATATTTCTTCCGTATATTATATTATTTTTTTAATTCGTGCTACACCGTGCCCACCAGTTATTCATTAAATAAATGGCTTCTGGTACCACGAAGTGTAGCCTAAACATCTTATCTAAACTTGGATAAGAAGTTTTTGACTTTTTAGGCTATTATTGAGGGTGTGAGACTGATATTTTCGTCGCCTTGGATAAATAAATACATAATTTAACAGAATTGCTGCTGTCGTAGCTTTCCTTACATTAAGTATTGTATACTTGAGTCAGTTTAACAAATTACGAATACCAGGCGGGGTCTGAACACTTGATACTTTGCTTTACGTAGAAGAAGAGTGTGGAGCAATTTAATGTATTTTAATTTTAATACAGGGCAGGGTTAGCTTGCTGACTATCGGCAGCTGTTGTACTTCTTGGCATAGCTAGAGCGGTTAAGCACTGCTACCTCTGCAGCAGTCAAAGAAAGAAGGCAGGACTGTAACCATTGATGAATTGAGCTCCATCCGGGTCCCTGTTCCTCCTCCGCGGCTTGTGCTGACTGACTCTCTCGGTTTGTCCGGTGACGTCACGGGGCGCAGGAATGGCGGCGTTGGCTGTTGGTGGAAGGAGCCCACAGAGCCTCAAACTTTATTCTTCTTGTTATTAATTACATAAATTAAAAAAGACAAACAACTTTAAACTGCTACACAGGGAAACAATCCACAACTTTAACCAAACACAAGTAGACTGTTGCAACAACGCCAGAAACCGGAGCTCACTTTTAAAATAAATTACCTGTTTTTGTATTTAATTTAAAAGTTTATTTGTTCCCAGACCCGCTGGTGTTGTGTTTCGTTGTTTGTTTCGCCGTGCTCTGCCACTTTCGTGTTCTTCTTATGTTAAAATGGAAACTTTAACCCTAAGTGATGTGGAACAGAAATATTACTCGGATTTATTCGCCTACTGCGACACGGACAACACCAAGAAAGTGGCTTGCAACGGGAGGGTGCTGGAGCTCTTCCGGGCGGCCCAGCTACCCAGCGAGGTGGTACTGCAGGTAAAAATACATACAATAATGTTTCTTATAGGAAATATCATGCGCAGCAATGGAACTATCTACAACCTTCCTTGTTTATACAAAAAACACATAACTCAAGTTACTCTTCCTGTATTCTTCTGTTCCATGTTGATGCTATTTTTTTTTTTAACTTGTTTTTTTTTTTTCATGCATGTCCATGTTTTCAATTGTAGTATCACCCTGTGGAAGAGAAGGGAGCTACTAGGGTAGATTTATCATATTTAGTAAAGGTATATTTAGCACTGATTTTATCTTGGGTTTTTTTCCTTCTAAAAATGGCTATTTAGATTGTAGCAAGGGCAGTGTTTCAAAGTAGATAAATACAAATGACATGTTTTTGAATAGAACTATAGGTGTGGCTAAAACACTATTTTTTTCTCACCTTGGGAGTTTTCAACGAACAGCAGGCTCTGTGTCATGATGTATGCAAACTGATACAGACAGATGGCAAATTTATTTTAATACTACAACACAGACGTCTCACTGGTATGGTTTCATCTGTGTTAGAGTTCAGTGTTTTGTGTGTATCTCTTTAATGTGGCGCTTCCGGCCTACCAACGCGTCAGTGCTTCAATAGTGTACGCCGAGATCTTTGGTATACCAGATAGCATGCACGATTTGATGAGTGACAGAAGTCATTAGTCTTAGTTTTAGTAACAACAAGCGATGTTTGAGATTCAAGCCTCACGTTACATCAGGCACACTGCAACAGCCGGAGAAATAAATGATGTGGATTCTATTTATTGAAACTACTTGTGAGTAAATTGTATTCAATACATTATTGCATTGTATTGTCATCTTAATTCTGTGCATATTTTTAAAATGGACGCATGTTATAAATACCCTTCCGTAGATGTATATACATATTTAGACCAATTTCTTTCTTACAGTAATTGCCGAATTTAGTCTCTTGTGCACTGTCTATATTGACCTACAGGTTTGAAAGGGATGTGTCAATTCTGACTCATGACTCGTACAACCATTTTTTTTGTGTGTGTGTATTCTTTGAGCATGATATTGGGGTGTTTCATTTTTTATTCTTTTGTTTAAGCCTTGCCTTTGTAAACATAATAGGTTCCTTAGATTTGTTACGTTTCTAAACTAAAATGAGCATAATAATGACAAACTGAAATAGCTGCTGTGGTATTTTACTGCAGGACTAATAATTTAATTATTTGATAATTTGATAACACGTATTCGTATTGTCTATAGTGTGCGACATACCAATGTACCCATTTTTTTCCAATAGGAATGAAAAACTTTGTTCAGAAATAAGTTTTTTTTTTTTAATCTAAACATGCATAGATGTGGCGCTGATTTAGATTTAAAATAATCTTTTCCTGATAATTTTGGCATTACATTTTCCCATTTAATAATTTGTGCATTATTTCTACATGGGACATATTATGTGAAGGAAATGTACTGAAGAATGATTCACACATCATCCTTAAAACCAAAAAACCTGTCCCAAAAAATATATATATTTATAAATCTTAATAGTGCTGAGTTCCTGCCAAATGCAAGTGCATAGAAATTAGTTGCATAGAAAATACACTTTTTGAAGATCTTTCTTTAAAAAAAAAAAAAGTTTATTTATTATATAAAATTTGAAGTGTTTTTGTCTTTAAGATTACAGAACTTTGTGGTGCAACAAGACTTGGCTATTTTGGGCGCAGCCAGTTCTACATTGCTTTAAAACTTGTAGCTGTAGCACAGTCTGGACTGCCGCTGCGGGTAGAAAGCCTGAACACAGGTGAGTGCCACTACCTTTGTTCTGCTAGGGATGAATACAGTGTAATATGAATTGAGCCATAATATACAGAAAAAAATGACTTGCTTTTTACAGTAGGTGCTGAAATTCTGTAATCTATAATCCTATCTTTGACCCATGTGCATGTTTTTTTGACAAATCTGCTGCAGTATACTCTCTTTGTACCACCACCTACATTCTGAATAAAGACTTCTGTAGCAAGACTGGCTGTATATCGCATGTGGTCTAAAATCATTTCTCATACTGTAGATATCTGAAGAATAGGATTTAAAGCTCCTTTCACTATGCACACACTGTTTTTATGCATTCCTTTGATTGGATGTTTGTTTCTATAAAAGCTTGTTTTTGTGAGACTTCAACTCCTGAATGCCTTGTTGGTTTAATCAGAAAAATGTGTATACTTCATAATGTTGGAGTAACAGTATACCAAACCAACTGTTAATAAATCTATGAGCATAATTATTTGCGAAAACAAATTAGTTAAATTTGCCATGTAAGGTTAACTGCCTTGTAGATGATTCTAGAAATAAAAATAGCAGTTAATGCTGAAGTGGGGATTTTCCGTCATTTGTTGTTTAGGGATTTTTGTTTGTTTTGTTATCGTTTTATCAGTGAATTCTTGCAAAAGAAAAAAATGGAGCAGAAATGGTCTTATGCCTCAATATATAAAATACTTTCACAACAATCATTATGATGGCGATTTCACAGTTTTACTAGTACTTGTCTCCTAATATGAATAAATCATTGATTTGTCTTTAAGTTAACAAACAATCTAATTCTCTTGTTTTACTAACAGTGAAGGATCTCCCTCTGCCTAGATTTGTAGTGGCAAAAAATGAACAAGAGTCTAGACACGCAACAATGTACTCATCTGATTCTGAAAACCAAGGCACATACTCGGGTGTCATTCCTCCACCTCCTGGTAGAGTACAGGTCAAGAAGGTCTCTGGAAGTCATGAAGTGATTCAACCTCGTGCACCTACAGCAGAACTACAGGTAATGGATAGATAAATGTTGTGCTCTTTTACTCCAGAAATATTGACACATCAGTCATCACAAAGCTATTCTCCATCTCCCATGCCCTCAAAAATGCAGCAAGCCACCATTCTATTCCATTTGCTTGAAGGTTAGTCAAAAGCATTAAAGCATATTGACCAAAAATATAATATTTTCCAGGGATTACTTTAATGCTTTTTTCCTTCAGTGACCCCTGTTGACTCACCCCTGCCTCTAATCATTTAAGTTGTATGTTCATCCTTCTGTCTCCCTACAGCCTGATTCCACATCTCCAGTTGTCTCCCCACATCAGTCTCCTCCAACCTCTCCCCACTCCTGGAGAAAGCACAAGCGGCATCCCAGTGGAGGGAATTCAGAAAGGCCGCCTGCAGCAACTGGGACAGTCTGGACACCCTTTGGAGAAACACAATCAGGTATATGACAGACAAGCTTTGTTGTTTTGCATATATGTAGAAAAAAAGGCTGGTTTTGTGTTCTGTTGTAAGCTGATGGACTAGTGGCTACACGGAACTTCATGGAAAATTGTTTATATGTAAAGATTTTTAGAAATTTAATATGAGCCTTTGTCATAGATCGTGTTAATTTACAGAAACAATTATGAAAAACACTGTCATTTACTTAAATCACTAAGTCGCCTTGGTGTTTTTTGATTTAATCACCATGCATTTATTTTGGTAACCTTTCCCAAAAAAAGCATATTTGGTGGCAAAACATTACATTTAAATCCTTATTTTTGTTTCCGTTATGTTCCTTTTTTGTAGGGAAAACCTTTTCTTTGTGCATTTGATCTTCATTCTACTACACTGTAGTAATATACACTGATTTTCTTTAGATCCAAACAGTATACAAATAAAAGCAGTGATCTTTTAGGAAATTTCAACCAGATTTAAAATAAGAAATCACACTTAATATCTCTGTGCTATTTATCACTTTTAAATTTAGGATAAGTTTGAATAATGGCAGTGTTTTGTCTACTGTTCCCTTTTCCTTTTGCTCTCCTGTGGAAGGACCAGTCACAGGTGATGGGATGTGGCCTGCCCACTCTCCTCCTCCTCTTCAAGAAAGTTGGGTCAGTTTTACAGATACTCCCCCTTCCAGCACACATCCAACAATGCATCCTGCATCACTCCAGGTAGTGCAGCACATGGTTCATTAGACTTATTAGCTTTTTTAAATAATGGCTAAAAAGTCTTGAGCAGTTGCATTATCTGTAGTTTATTCATAGTTAGGTTTCCAAAACTATGAGTGATAGTCATTTGTTAACATTCACATATTTTTACTTGGAAGTTTAGAATTTGCTTACATACTCAATATCACTGTACACTTAACTGCCAGGTAGCATTATTTTAGTAAAATTAAGTCACTGGACAGCTTAGTGAAGACATTTTAATTGCCGCTTCCTTGTAATTTATTTATTTTTGTTTTCTTAATGACTACTTGGACATATACAATTTAAATGCCTAATGTTTAAACCATTGACTTACAATATAAACTTGATGACATTAAATACTCGTTTTCTAAAGTATTTTTCATTATTTATATCCTAATATTTAATTGTACCAAGAAAATGAGATAGAGGTATCAGATTGTTTGTGGTAGGATGATTCTTATCTCTGTCATTCTTTATATATATTTGTATACAACTATTTAGGAGAGCACAACGGTACGAAATGTGGCATCTGCTGCAGCAGCAAATGAAATCCGAAGGCAATCTAGTAGTTACGATGATCCATGGAAGATCACTGATGAACAAAGACAGTATTATATTAACCAGTTTAAAACCATTCAGCCAGATTTAAATGGTTTCATTCCAGGTGAGTAAACATTCCAGCAACAGAATTGTTGCCTTTATACTAGTGTATGTGTGTGTGTGTCTACATATAGATTGAGAACCAGTTGTCAAATTGTGAAGCCACTTGCTAAGGACATTCTTAGTGTGCATAATTAAGAGTATTTGAATATGGGGATAGTTGCATTTTTGTGTATATCTAGAGAAACGCTTATCTATTTGTGATGAAACTTTGTTTGTACATTCTTTAGCCAGTATTATTAAGAATATGGAGATATCTATACGTAGGTCATGAGATATCATTTTTCATGAGCTGTCCATTTTGAATGTATAGCTGTGACTGGTAATGAATGTCACTGACATGCTTGTGTTACTTTTTTTTTTTTGTTGTTCATCTCAAGGATCTGCAGCAAAAGAATTTTTTACAAAATCAAAGCTACCTATTCTTGAGCTTTCTCACATTTGGTAAGTATGATTGGTTAAAATTATTAACTAGTCTGGGTTTAAGTATGTGCTATTTTAAAAGTAGCATGCTGCTGATAAGATGAGTGGGTTCTCTTTTATGGATAGGAAGGTACCTGTTACTAAAAAGTATACAGCCAGACCTGTTTAGAACCACTATTCAATACACTGCCCAAATGTAGTTTGCGGGAGCTGATAGGAGTTTGTCAACCTACCTGCTTCCCTGACTCAACTACTACCTCTAATATCTCCATAAGCTTTAAAATTGGTAACTTTACATTTTCAGTGTTATGGGCATCCTTCACTTTTACCTGTAAGATGGCCACCACGCTTTGAGACATTGCCTTCATAATCTGTACACAGGTGTATGCTGTAGTTCTCTAGGCTATGTTCGATTGTGGGTTTCATACAAATTAAGACTTCCTGAGAGTTTGTTTTGCAAAGTTGTCACCATCACAGTGTCAAAGTGTTGTATTTCAGAAACCGTTTGAGTTAGTGACTTCATAATTACAGGGTTATATAAACCCTTCAGATTAAACGTGTAGCTGACCATGAAATTAATAGCAATAGAACAACTGTGCAGCAGGATGTTTTTCCCCTCCATTGTAAGTACTTTGTAAATAAAAAAAACAAGGAGTACACTAACATTTCAGTAGCTACAGTAAAAACTACAGTTTAAATAACACATCAGCAATTTATAGCAGTAGGAGATTTATTTAAAAATAAAGTACTCGCTTTCAATTTACTACTTTCTTAACTGGAGACACAGAATATCTTTTAGTTTCCTTCAAGCTTATGAAATGCATCTTTTTTTCGTTTTGTCTGTATTTGGTATTGCGGACATTTCGACAGTAGTGTCTTTTTTTTTTTGTCTGTTTATTTTTTACTTTTACTGGATTGGGTTGTAATTGCTTCTCGCAGGTCTTCATCGTTAACTGCTGCTGCTGGCGTTATTTTTTCTTTCTTGATAATCTCACACAAAACTATTGCTGCCGGCGTATAACACTGGAGCAATCGCAGAGCAAAATTTTATTTCAAGGCACTACTTGTATAGAAAACAAGATTAACACTAGAAATGAAGTTTGATTGTTGCTCCATGTGTGTTGCTGCTCCGAGGACACCTTAGGGTAAGTTTCTGTCATGATTAGAGTTGATTCAAGCGTATAGTTTTTTAAATATAACTTTTTAGACTGCAGTTTTTTTAAGTTTGTAACCAAAAACATGAAAGTGTATTATTGCATTAATTTGCTATATTACATATCATTTTGTTTTAGGAGAATGACCTTAATAAAGTCATTGTCTTGAGACCTGTTATATGTTTTATTATTTAGATTTTTATTCCCATTGACAACAGCATGTTTTCTTTCCCTATATTTTTTTTTTTTAACACAATTAACTGTATTATTTTTCAAACTCAAATCATACCTTTGTTCATCAATTATTACAAGTTTATGTACATTTGTCAGACTATATCAATTTTATTCACTTTAAATTTTGTGGTTAAAATAGTTTCTTTGCCTGCATGCATGATCTTGACTTCACCAAAATAACTTCGAAATACTTAGAATGCCAAAGGCTTCTAACATCATAAACTAGTTTTGAAATTGGAGTCCTCTAAATATAAAAATGACAGACCCTGCTAAATTCAGGGTACTAACCTTACGTTCCATAACAGTGTTGTCTGGAAATTAACTCTTTCACTGCCGCATTGCTTTAAACTCTGGCCATATCATACCGACCACGTGCATTGACATATGGTCTTTATAGTTGGTATCTCTCTCTTAAGGTCCTTTTACAGCTGAACATTACATGTTTTGGTGCCACATTGTTTTTCACATTTCCATTTTGCTTAATGATTACAAACCACACAATCTGGTATGATGTACCGCTTTGATTATACTCCAGGGTATGCTTATGTTTTTGTTCACAAACTCCCATCTCTAGTTTACACAGGTATTACAGTTAAACTACCAAACAGTACAAACTCTTTGCATATATTTTCACGATTTCATTTTTATTTCTTTGTTTTAACATAGACAGGTGGTCCTAAATTCAGGTTTTACTGTACCTCAGTGAGAGCTAGTCTGACATTTTCTTTTAAAAGTCTTAAATGTTTTAATGGCCTGAATAATGTTTTAAAACTTGTTTCCCTTTCAAGTACGAAATGTAACCATTACCTCATGGGTATTAATCCTTTGATACCGTCTAACATGAATAGATATTCCAAAGCTACACGTAGTGCCAGTGACGCAGTCGCATATGCACCAGATGGCTTAAAAGAGACTAGTGACACTAAAAAGTCGTAATTTTTCCTTTCACCGCCTCAAAGAGAGAGGGATCTACGAACAGATAAGTGACACATAGTGTTATATCTGATTGTTCGCTTCTGTTTATCACTTGTTGCGATTGTTTTTATGTGTTTTAGTAAAAATTGTGTCACATTGTGCACTCAGCCGTGGTTGTTCGTTAGTCCCTCAGTGGCCTTGTGCTCCGTGCAAAGCCAGCAGTTCTGCTACCCCTTCCCCGGGATTAAAACACCTTATGCCGGCTACTGGTGCTACCTCGTAAACTGCTAGCTTCGGTTGAAGTTTAAATTAAAAATTGTTTTTTATTATAAATATATTAAAATAACGGTAAATGTTTGATTACTGTTTTGTGTGAGGTGCACGCGCTGGGCCAACCTGCTTGCAGCATTTCCCCACAGTGTACCACATTAAGATCTGCTTGCAGAGTTAGAGTGAAGAATAGCAGTAGGCTTTCCTTGGGTTTCAATTTGTTGGTTAGCCAGAAAGCGTAATAGCTGGGCATCTCTATATCGCTCCTGGTGTAACTGTATGTCCCAGACCAGCCCCCCTTCCTGCCCGTACTTGGTACAACGCACAAGGTTACCTTTCCGATTCACTAGCAGTTGCTGGGCTCAGCTCTGCTTAGGGTCTGATTGCTTGCAGTCCTTCCTGCATTGTTTTCGTTGCCGCTCTGGTCTCTGCTTGCAGTACCATTGCGAAGGGTGTCACAACTTGACTGCAAGCTTCCTCCAGTCTTAGGGCTGTGCTGTGTTAAGCCAGAAGCTATACAGGTGGGCATCCCTGCATATTATTTCTTCGG
The DNA here is from genome assembly GCF_017654505.1 of Polyodon spathula. NCBI lineage: Eukaryota > Metazoa > Chordata > Actinopteri > Acipenseriformes > Polyodontidae > Polyodon > Polyodon spathula. Next base: position 22,329,488 of record NC_054539.1, read on the forward strand.
TAACTGTAGGTCACTGATCTACCAGCGTGCCGTGCTCTATATACTGACTGTATGTACTGTACATTGGGCATTATACTATATTAGCACTATACCGTACTATATATACTGTGCATTGCCTACAATACTGTACTACACTGTGCATACTATGCATTGTACTGTGTGTACTGTACTTTAAGCGTTCGATACAAGACAGAACCATCATTGATCTAATTATCACTGGTTATAGTCGTTGACCACTGTTGTCGCACTGCCAGCTACATAGTAACATTGCTGCATGCGTTGTTCAACAGTCTCCTTTATGGTACAAGTAATATATGCTATACTGTTATAGCAGTTACAGTTAAAGGTCCTTTGCATTGCACACTACTGCAGTTACATTATGCCAGAGTTTCATTCTTGTGATGGATGCAAGACTGCTGTCCCCATGGAGGACAGGCTTGGCACTTCCTGTGGGTTCTGAACATGCTAAAGAGACATTTGCCGACCGCAAACTATTGTGAGTTTTGTGAGTTTTTCTCTAAGCATACATTAGAGAAATTAGTGCCATGCAGCTCTGTAGAGTGCGCTCTGCCAGTTCCACCTGGACAAGGCTCCCCTCCTTCTTCAGCTCAGAAAGAGAGAGCTGTATCCTCTCATGAGAGCTCTGTGCCTAGGGAAAGTAGGAGAACATGATGTAAGAGTCCGGCTTCACGGTCGGAGGCGGTCTCTCGACAGGGAATCACATTAGCAGAGCTGTTGCACAACTGCACTGCTACACCTGCTCCCTCCTCACCATTACAGTGACAGGGAGTAGTACATGCAGAATGGCAGCAAGAGGATCTGCTGTCTATCGCTGCTTCTGAGGAAGCAGTCGATCAGGAGTTCCCCTCAGAGGAGGGTGACTCAGATGGCGCAACACCAATAGTGCATGTGTCATACACAGTCCCTTGGAAAGTGAACCCATGGTACTTCCTGTGCCCTGATTTAATCAGGATGTGAAAGCAAGCGTCTTTTAAGTCCACCGTAGTGAACCAGTCGTCTGGCCTTATTTACTGCAACAATTGCTGCACGGGTAACACTTTGAACCTCCTTCGGCTCAGATACGGGTTGACCTGTCACAGATTGAGAATTGGTCAGAGGCCACCATCCTGTTTGGGCACTAGGAAGTACCTGGAGTAAAATCCTTCTTACAAGCGAAGAGGAAGAACTGTGCAAATAGACTGCTTCTGCAGCAAGGCAGCCACCTCCTGAGACAACATCAACGCGTCTCACGGATCACTGTTTGAATTGCACAGAACAGCCGGTCTGTACAGTATTGAACACCCATGTGTCCGTGGTGCATTGACACCAGTACTCCAGGTGACTTCCTGAAAAGGGCCCTGGTCCTGTGGCAGGAAATTGCTAGGGGTGCTGCTTTGCCTGAGGTTTAGCCTGAGGCTTTTGCCTTTACACTTGACAGAGGAACTTAATAAAGTTTCCCCTTTGCACAGCGGCGGGTCGGTTGTGAAAACTCCCACTGGCTTTATCAAGAGCCGGTTCTGCCAGTCTCTGAGGCTGCTGGAACCTTCGGGCTCCAGTTTGGTGCCCGTCTACATACTGGAGGTGGCCAGTTCCTTCGTATATTCCAGCGTCCGATGAGAGTGCTGGAGCATGTCATCTACCGCACAACCAAAAATGTGTCCTGGAGTAATGGGAGCATCCAGTAATGGTGCCTTGTCACCATCTGCTATGCGCGCCTGAGACAGTCACAGCTGATTTCTTGCAGCTACTAAAGCAGCCAGGTTCCTACTCACTGCCTGTCTGTTGAATTTTAATATACATAGCAGGTTCTTGTTCACCAGCAGCAGTTCCTCGAGCTGTTGTGGTGTCGGTGTGTGACTCTGAAAGAGACTTCAACAAACAGCTCTGGTAATCCACCAAGATGCTGTTATTATAACCCAGCCGTGTAGCAAAAGCACCAGCTGAGTAAGCCTTTTTAAGCATAGTGTCAGAAACCCTGCACTGCTTATTCGGGCAGGTAGCATCTTTGTTTAAGATGTAGCCGGGTGACCTCAGGATGAATGCACTTCAAAAGAGGAAATCCAGGTGTACCGGAGAAGGCACACGAGAGGGAGTGGGATCATCCTCAAAAATTGTTTTGTCATCTACAGGCCATGGAATATTCAAAACATCTGTGACCCTCTTAATCAGAGGCAAAAGCTCTGTGATAATGACATATGCACTATTGGCGTTGCGCCATCTGAGTCACCCTCCTCAGAGGGGAACTCCTGATCGACTGCTTCCTCAGAAGCAGATCCTCTTGCTGCCATTCTGCATGTACTACTCCCTGTCACTGTAATGGTGAGGAGGGAGCAGGTGTAGCAGTGCGGTTGTGCAACAGCTCTGCTAACATGTTTCCCTGTTGGGAGACCGCCTCCTAGCTGCTCAGAGTTCTCCGATCTATGAGACCGGTGGCTCCTCCTCTTAGGAGGGGAAACTGTAGAAAAGGGGTGGAAGAGAAGATGAGGAGGACCGTGAAGCCGGACTCCTACATCATGTTCTCCTTCTTTCCCTAGGCACAGAGCTCTCATGAGAGGATACAGCTCTCTCTTTCTGAGCTGAAGGAGGGGAGCCTTGTCCAGGTGGAACTGGCAGAGCGCACTCTACAGAGCTGCATGGCACTAATTTCTCTAATGTATGCTTAGAGAAAAACTCACAAAACTCACAATAGTTTGCGGTCGGCAAATGCCTCTTTAGCATGTTCAGGACCCACACAGGCAGCGCCTTGCCTGTCCTCCATGGGGACAGCAGTCTTGCATCCATCGCAAGAATGAAACCCTGGCATAATGTAACTGCAGTAGTGTGCAATGCAAAGGACCTTTAACTGTAACTGCTATAACAGCATAGCATATATTGTACCATAAAGGAGACTGTTGAACAATGCATGCAGCAATGTTATTATGTAGCTGGCAGTGCAACAACAGTGGTCAATGACTATAACCAGTGATAATTAGATCAATGATGGTTCTGTCTTGGAAGGAGGGGGGCATTGGAGTGCTCAGTTACCTGGACGATTGACTCATTTATGCTCAATCTCCAGTGCAGGCAGTGGCTCACACGAAACTCATTACAGCCCCCTGCTTTGGTTAGGTCTGTCAGTGAACTATGCAGAGAGCCATCTAACACCTTCGCAGACAGCCTCCTATTTAGGAGTGCATCTGGATTTCAAGACCATGTTGTTCACTCTGTCATAAGCTTTTTCAGCCCAACATAAGGCTCACAGTAGTGACGTTTCAGTGGCTCCTGGGCTTGGTGGTAGCAGCTTCTCAGTTTCTTCTTTGCATCTTCTGCACATACGCCCTTCCCAACGCTGGTTCAGCAGCAGGGTTTTTCAGCTGATATTGAACTGCGGCCATCTACTAACAGTCTCTCGACACTGTCTGCAGGCTCTGTCCTGGTGGACATGGTCCGCTCACCTATGCTTAGGCCTAGCACTGGGCAGCTTTACCAGGAGAGAGGTTGTCACCACAGATGTGTCCAGCCTCAGCTGGGGCACTATGTGGAACAGCAGTGGAGTGCAAGGAGTATGGAGATCCCCGTGGCAGGGTCTCCATATAAATATTCTGGAACTGCAGGCAGTACAGCCCTTGCAGTTTTTTTTTTTTACAGGAGGTTCAAGACAGACATGTGCTTCTCTGGACAGACAACACTACTGTGGTGGCATACATAAACCACCAAGGGAGCCTCGGGTCCCCCAGTCTCCACCGGGTTGCCCACAAGCTATTGCTTTGGGCACACCGTCACCATCTTTCACTTCAGGCAGTACATCTTCCCAGGGTGACAAATTGGGCAGTGGACCTCCTTTAAAGGACAGTCCCCAGTGTCTCAGAATGGAGGCTTCACCCAGAAGTGGTGAGCCTCATTTGGCAACGGTTCAGGAGAGCACAAGTGGACCTATTTGCCTCCCAAGAATCAACCCATTGTCCCCTTTGGTTCTCAATAATGGGAGCCAGGACCCTCTGGCAATAGATGCCTTGGCAAACCAGTGGCCGTGGCAGCTTCTGTATGCCTTTCCTCCACTCGCCATGCTCCCGCTGTGCTTAGGAAAAAATCAGGCTAGACAGGGCCAGGGTGTTATTAGTAGCTCCTTATTGGCCCAACCTGCAGCTCTGGGTCTGGTCCCTGAACGGCACCGTTTGAGCCGTCTGGGGCTTTCTAATAGAGTCATTGACACTCTACAGAATGTGGACGTATTATATGGACAAAACAAAAGTTGGAGGCAGTCTGAGCAGTTTTTAGTCTGTTATGGGGCTAAGTCCCATGTCTAAATAGAGGCTGTCAAGATGTCTCACAGATACGACTGCGTATGAACGAGCCAACTTGCCCCCTCCAGTGAAGGCAGCTTTATGCTCTTTATTCCAGGAAGCAAGTGTCAGAGACATTTGCGATGCAGCGGTGTGGGCTATGCCCCACACTTTTATGCTGTTCTATCGGCTGAGTGTCATGGATCCACAAAACCGTGGGTTTGAACAAGAGTGCTAAGGTTTGCCTCAAGTGTGACCCTTACAGCATAAAATTGTAGGTGAGTTCCCCCTCAATGTTTTTAGCCCTGTTATCTGTACTGGGTTCCTCATGGTAATGCGCAAGGTGGCCTTGGCTGAGCCTTGTATCTTTTCACTTGGTCTGCAGTTTTCCTTGCAACAGCTTTGTCTAACCATAATAGTTACATTTTGTACTTCAAAGGGAACGTTAGGTTATTGTCATAACCCTGGTTCCCTGAAATAGAATTATAACCATTAACCTCCAAGATCGCTGCATCTTCTTGCAGCGGTCTTGAGGCACAAATGATGACGTTTTTAGTGTCAGCAGTTTCTTAAGCACTCTGGGGCAGGCGTGACTGCGTCAGGGGCACTACATGCAGCTTTGGAAAATCTATCTAAAGGATAAATATCCATGAGGTAATGGTTACATTTCTATTTCAGGTTATGATAACAGCCTAATATTATTTAGATTTTTTTGTAAATGTGATGCAGAGCAGTGGGATGCTAGACTTCCATTAAATATTACAGTTAGAAATAACATTTTAATAACATTTTTTATATTATACTGAACAAAAATATAAACGCAACATGCAACAATTTCAAACATGTTACTGAGTTACAGTTCAAATAAGGAAATCAGTCAATTGAAATAAATTCATTAGGCCCTAATCTATGGATTTCACATGACTGTGAATGCATCTGTTAGTCACTGATACCTTTAAAGAAAAAAAAAAAAAAAGGGTAGGGGTGTGGAACTGGGACATTTTCAATTTTGTACAGATCCTTGCGACATGGGGCCGTGCATTATTATGCTGAAACGTGATGGTGATGGATGAATGGCACGACAGTGGGCCTCAGGATCTCGTCACGGTATCTCTGTGCATTCAAATTGCCATCAATAAAATGCAGTTTTGTTCATTGTCCGTAGCTTATGCCTGCCATTACCATAACCCCACCGCCACCATGGGGCACTCTGTTCACAACGTTGACATCAGCAAACCGCTCGCACACACGACGCCATACACGCTGTCTGCCATCTGCCCGATATAGTTGAAACCGGGATTCATCCGTGAACAGCACACTTCTCCAGCATGCCAGTGGCCATCGAAGGTGAGCATTTGCCCATTGAAGTCGGTTACGACGCCGAACTGCAGTCAGGTCAAGACCCTGGTGAGGACGACGAGCACGCAGATGAGCTTCCCTGAGACGGTTTCTCACAGTTTGTTGTGCAAACCCACAGTTTCATCAGCTGTCCGAGTGGCTGGTCTTAGACGATCCCGCAGGTGAAGAAGCCGGATGTGGAGCTCCTGGGCTGGCGTGGTTACACGTGGTCTGCGGTTATGAGGCCGGTTGGACGTACTCCCAAATTCTCTAAAACTACGTTGGAGGCGGGTTATGGTAGAGAAATGAACATTCAATTTTCTGGCAACAGCTCTGGTGGACATGCAGCCAGCATACCAATTGCACGCTCCCTCAAAACTTGAGACATCTATGGCATTGTGTTGTGTGACAAAACTGCACATTTTAGAGTGGTCTTTTATTGTCCCCAGCACAAGATGCACCTGTGTGTAATGATCATGCTGTTTTAATCAACTTCTTGATATGTCACACATATGGTGGATGGATTATCTTGGCAAAGGAGAAGTGCTCACTAACAGGGATGTAAACAAATTTGTGCACAAAACAGAACTAGTCTAAAATCCATTGAACTACACAGATCAGGAACATTAAATTCTTAAAGCCCGCAATACCTTAGAAAAAGCAGAAACTTAGTGCTGTTGACTTGAGACTTAACCTCTGACATTGTACGGCTGTCATGTGAATTCTTGATTTTGCAGATGATGACCAAACACTTTGATTGATGTCACATTTGTAACAATGCTCTATTATATGCACTTTGGTTTATGGTTAGATAAAGGAAGTGTTTGTCCAGGAGGAATACTTTTATGATGTGATATTGCTGAACATTGTCTGAAAATGGAAGTTTACTAACCTATACTGTAGTATTCAGCCTAACTGGTATGATAGAATGCCATGTAAATTGAAAAAAGATTGGGTACTGTACACAATTATTGTCATTTTATGCATGTGCTTGTAACAAATACTGATAGCCTTCATGCTTATTTCAAGCAGCTTCGGTACAGTGTAATGTTAGCATGTTAAAACTAGGCTATACTTTCTATTTTCTATTGTGTTTTAAAGAGATTGCATTAATGTTCGTTCTGTGTATTTCAGGGAGCTTTCAGACTTTGATAAAGATGGCGCGTTAACACTAGACGAGTTCTGTGCTGCATTTCATCTTGTAGTAGCCAGAAAGAATGGTTATGACTTACCTGAAAAGCTGCCAGAAAGCCTCATGCCAAAACTTATCGATCTGGATGACTCAGCAGGTAAAAGCATTTTTTTTTTATGGTTTGAGTTAACATATTCATAAAACCATTCAGGATTAAGTATATATAGTTATGGGCTGTGCATTTCAAAATTTCTGCTTGGGTTGTATTTAGAATATTATTGTAATTTATTTAGTGCATCAGTAATCCAGCCTATAATTTAACCAAATAGAATGGCATTTGATGGTGAAACAGAAGTGGCATAAACTGCACATTTTCATAGCGCTTGAATATAAGGTAGAAGATTTACAATACATCTTTTTAAAGTTATACTTTCCTGGACTTGAAGTCACAACTGAATATTGTTATTGTTATTAGTAGGGCAGATTGTTGAGAAGCAGACACTTTTCTGTGTAGGTTATCTGGTTAGGCATTGAAAACTGATAAACAAAGCATGAATAACAAATGTGTTTATAGCTTTGGTTTCCTTTTGTCTTTTAGAAGTTGTTGACCAGACTGCTGAAGTAGGCTATTCAAGCTCCCCAGTAGAAGCGCCTCCCAGTAAATCACCATCAATGCCGTCACTAAATCAGACTTGGCCTGATTTAAACCAGAGCAATGAGGTTTGAAATTTTAGTTATTTGATTGTTTTTTGTTTTGACATTTAATAGATCATAAAAAGTAACACACTTCCTGCAGAGACACTTTACGTAAAATAGGTTCATTTAAAACTGAGCACCATTTTGTAAAGCCTAACAAGATTTTCACCGTTGTTGTGGTTCAATATACATAGTTCTAGGGCTTTTATATCCTATGTGTTACTTTTAGTTTTATGTATTTGAGAGAGGATTGTAGCTATATGTCATAAAATGATTTCCACTTAGCTATGTAAAGTGGCAGCTAAGTGGAAAATGTTACTAAAGGTAAAAAGACAAAATATAAGACCACATTACTGTCTGCACTAGAAACCAGTACATGTGGTAAAAATTCTGCAGTGGTGATAAAGTAACCTGGATGCATGGCTGCTGTTTGCATTGGTCTTGCATCTGAAATGCAAGGATTGCGGGTCGATGTACTAATAATGGCTTTTTCAGTTTAAAAAATGAAATTAAGTTATTTTGTTAAACACACAAAAATGTGTACATAATGGCAATGCCATGTTTTCCATGTTCCTACTCTTTGTTAATGTCATAATGTTGTTTATCTGTTTTAAAATAAGCCTTTGTTCTTAATTGTAATTCTGAAATCACATGAGCAGGTTATAGTCTACCTCAGATTTATTTGTTTTTGTGATGGTTTGTGCATGTCAGTAAGTGTTCTTTTTGTTAACTTATCAACCAATATAAGTAATTTTTTTTTTTTTTAAATTTCCTTATCAGCTGCTGATATAAGTGAAATTGAAGATTTAGGAGTATTAAAAATTCTCTTTCTGGAACTCATACAATTTGTATGATTGGGATGATATTACATAATGCCTGTACTTATTAAAATTGCATAGGTGTCTACCTAGCTGTTGTGTAATTTATTATTTAGGTTTTATCTTCTCTGAATTCCTCTTTTTTTAAATAAGAGGATGCTCATTTTATCAGTTCTTACTAACAAGATTCTGCCATAAACCCTCTTTTCCCACTTTACTAATAGTACATTTTGAAAACTGCATTCTTGTTCATAATTGTTTGTTTTAATTTATTTATTTTAAATGTTTAGTATTGGACTTCAATCAGATCTGAAACTTTTCTGTAATTTGTGATCCCATGCTGATTTGTCTCTGCTCTGTCTGTTCAGCAGTGGGAGACTTTTAGTGAACGCTCTTCAAGCTCACAAACTCTGACCCAATTTGATTCTAACATTGCACCAGCTGATCCTGTAAGTCAATCACGTAATGTGCCTGTTAAGTATTAATTATTTTATTAACCCTAGATTTTTCCACTGAAATTGTCTCTCTGAAATGCATGGGTGGTATGCTTCAATAGTGGTGTCCAACATGATCTTGCTTGCTTTTTGCTGCTTAATCAAAAAGTGCTCCTAGTGATTTATGCTTGATTATTTAGTGTAAGTAGCATTCTTTTTGTTATGCGTTTCTGGAAAAAAAATTGTTTGGCTCTTTTGGGCAGGAAAAATTATATATGGGGAATAGCATTGCTGAAATATTTATCATAAGAAAATACATTACTGAAAGCATATTTTTATCTGTATAACTGTGCAAAGCTGTTTGATGGTAACTTTAGGCATCACATTTTTTTTAAATGACAAAGTCTTGTGAAATCTTTACAAGATCATAGTGTTATAGGATACAGTAAAAACAAATTAAATGTGTTTATCAAAATAAAGCTTTTTTTCAGTAAAAACTGTGAAATGTGTTTTCTTAAAGGACACAGCAATTGTTCATCCTGTTCCCATTCGCATGACTCCCAGTAAAATTCACATGCAGGAGATGGAGCTGAAACGAACTGCAAGCGGTAAAGAAAACACATTATGTAAATGTCATAGGTTAGCAGGCACTGTACAGGAATTATCTAATGGAATTGCCTATATAGGGTGATTCAGAAATCACTGAACAAATAGGACAAATGCATTTAAATCTCAGAAGTCACTGTAACTTTTGTATTTATCCATTAATACATATTTTCATATCATTTGTCCAGTGACTTGAATTGCCCTGTATTTTTTCATACCACATTGGTTTCCAAATATTGTTAGGTGCCAATCAAAAATGTTATGTATGTCTGAACCTAGGCCCATTACAACTTTTCACATCTAATGAAAATGCATCAATTTTACAATTCTGAGAAGGTTGAGCAACAAACTGCTGTTTAAATATAGGATAACCTGTGGCAGCTTTGTAATATTATCCAGTTTCAGAATATAACAATAATACTCAAAATGTGAACGTAATACTAACAATTTAATATAGAATATTATATTTGTAAAATTAATTACTTTTTTTTTTTATCTTTTCTTTGTGTAGATCATGCTCATCCTGCTAGTCCTTTACTTGCTAACCCTCCTGAACTGTCTGAAGAAAATAAACTAGCAACCTCTATAAAATTTGTAGCTAGTAACGCCGTAGGTAAGTAGCAGTGGAATGTCTGAGTTAAAATGCTTGGTCTAGAAAACCTGTTGAACTAACAGTGAACTATACCATAAAACTCCTGGTGGGAAGCCTTTCTGCAGCCCTATATTAAATTACACTGTTTTGTGTGAGCACTGTCAAAAAACAACAACTTGAAAAATGATCATGTATAGTTTAAATATGTTCTGTTGCTGCTGTTCTTTTTAAGGACAAAGTCCCATTTCTAAATGAGGTTTCCTCTAAACCCAAAATATCATCAATAATACTTTTTTTTTTTTTTTGCAAGATGGCTACAGTAGTTCAGATTCATACACGTCAGATCCAGAACAGATTGGAAGTGTGGTTACTCGGCAAAGGTTGGATCATTTTTGGTTAATTTAGTACTTGCATCTCATTTTTGCTACTTTTTTGCTAGAAATGAGATCAGAGTATAACATGTGATAATTTGTTTTAGGTGAATCTGTTGAACCCCTGTTAATAGTTTACGATGTTTTTCCAATCTATCTATTTTTGATATATATATATATATATATATATATATATATATATATATATATATATATATACACACACACACACACACACACACACACACACACACACACACACACACACACCGTATTACTTAAATTTGGCGTCGCCCTCGTATTGACGCCGCAGTCATATATCGGCTTTATAATAGAGGCCGCCCTCAAATAAACGGCGCTATCAATAAAGAAACATTAAGGGATTTTTTTCTCCGCCTACTAAAAAAACACAGAGTAAACAAATAAACTCGCAACACTGACTAAGTACATGTAACGCCCCCGAAGAGACGGGAGCCTCAATCTAGAACGTAAATTACAAACTAATGCACACACACATATGAAGCACATTTTATTTTATGGTAGTACAGTTCTGAAAGAAAATCCAAGATAAACTACGTACAGAACAGCAGTCCTTTTGAAGTTCTTACAGGTGGTTTTGTTGTTTTGTTTTTAGTTAAATTGTAATTCCTGTACAAATAAAAACAATGTGTTTTTACTATCTATGAGAAGATTTGTTTCGGTTTCTCATGCATAGAAATTACAAACAAGCAAATTACAGTGAGAAAAAAGAGTAGGATATACTGTAGTTTTTACATAAATTAAGTTGATATTCTGAGGTAATTTTTAGTGTAGAAAAACCATCTACGTCGCACTCTTGGACTTAACTGCCAAACCAGCATTGTTCCACCCCTTAACAACCAATACACACTCCCAATTCGCTGGTACAGTACTCCCCTGACCTTCCAACTCCCACCTAAAAGGCTCTCTGTAACCTTCCCTGATAAATGTACTTTAGACAAAGCAGGTTCGCCACACACGCTGCTGCATGTAATCATGTAATTAAATATTGCAGCATTTGAAAATCGTAGTATTATTAATAAAGGCCCCCCTCGTATAGTCAACGCCCTCGTTTAAGAGCTGCAATCATTTTGTTCTATTTAACATAAACGGCACGGCACCAAATTGAAGTAATACGGTGTGTATGTATGTATGTGTGTGTGTGTGTGTGTGTGTGTGTGTGTGTGTGTGTGTGTGTATATATATATATATATATATATATATATATATATATATATATATATATATATATATAATTGTGTGTTAACACACATTAATTATAAGGTAATTTAACTTTAAATTTGCTGTACAAATAATAATATATAGGTTATTTTCATAATATGGCCATTGTATCTAAAACTTATAAAAGGAGAATGTGGTACAGTACATTATTTCGGACATCTTCAAGGTACAACATTTAGAATCATTAATGAAAGAAGTGAGGTTTCTGAGCAAAATATATAATTTCATAATAGTTTATGAAATTACACTGAAAATGCAAAGGATACATTCAGTAGAATATTAATATGGGACAAATAGATATAAAAAAAGTTTTTTTTTGTTACAGAAAACAGATACAATATACCAGCTGGAATGTTTGATTTTTAATTTTTTTTTTTTTTTTTTTTTTTTATTGCAGGTCACATTCAGGAACTTCTCCAGAGGGACTAAAAGCAGTAGCTCCACCTCCACCCCCACCAAGACCCCATGCCTCACATTCACGCTCCTCGTCACTAGATATGAACAGAAACTTTGCTGCAGTCACCACAGGTGGGTAACTTGTAGTGTATCAACTGTGAACCATAGGGTATGGTAATATGAAGAGCAAGGTAATGAACAAAAGGCTGTTATTTTGGAGCCAATTTCAGTTTCAAACAGTTGTCTACCTTTTGCTTTACTCTATTCAATTAAATTTATTTTAACAATTGTTTTTAGAAAAATCTTTACTTTTTTCTTTTGGAACAGGACAACAGCAAGCAGGTGCAGTTGCCTACCCACCTGCAGTGCCTCCAAGACCTCAGCCAACACAGGTAAATGTGTTCCAAAGCATATGTTAACTTTACTGCCCTACAGATAAAATAAAATTTAATACAAGGTGAACTTTTATTTTCTTAATCATTTACTGTATATATCTAAGAGTTCATGTTTAGATTGGAAACATTGTATACTTTTCAGTTTTTGAAAACAAATAGCAAATGCTAGGTGCACAATGTATCCCTGTAATTTTTTTTTTTCATGTGCAGTATATAGTATAGTGAATTAAACCAAAATTGCACTTAACAAGACTAATTCTGGGATCATGATACACATGTGCCTCTTAGTTCTAATCCCAGCCTAGCAGTATGTAAAATGTATATCTGCAATCCTTTCTTTCTGTAGGTTGCAGGGCCTCATATACATCGGTCAGTGGATGGCGATGGTCTAGTGATTCACTCCAGTACCTCACCTCAACAAATACCTAAGCAGCCGAACTTTGCAGATTTCAGCCAGTTTGCTGTGTTTGCGTCAGTAGCAACAGAACAGTCAGCTGATGAAGGTGAAAAACACTCAGAGGCCATACAGGTCAGTGTCAAACATGACCATTTGTCTGCTGTCCTGTGTGCATAAAGGGCTGATGTGCAGTACAAATCCTGTAATTAAAATTTTTAAAAAATGTAGATATTTTATCCAAACCAAGTACAGTATACAGAACCTCAATGTATAACTCAAGTGTTCTCTCTTAGATTCGATAAATGTAAGGGACTAGCTCTGATAGAGCAGACCACCTCTTGTGTGGTAGACAGAGTAGTATCAGATTTGTTTTGTGTAGCATCAGAAGAGGCACAATGTTACATTTTTTTTTTTTTTTTTTTTTTTTTTTGCAGTTTATTTATTATTAAAATTCAGATATTCTCAGTGTTGCCTAACCCAGCGGATTCAAATCCAGTCCTCAGCCATCACCACCACCACAAGGTTGTTGTTTCAACCTTCTAGTGATTCAGCGATGGAAAAAACACAATTATGCACCTTCAAGATTAAGGCTGTGTAGTATGGGAATTGCACACCATGTCCTGTTGTCCTACAGATGCAACTGTATTACTGATTTTTAGTTCTGTTCCTGATTTGTATAGGCGGACAAACCCATAGAACCTGCTGGTACCATTAGAACTGCAAAAGCTGACGGCCGGGGAGATGATAAAGCAACTGTTACTGCAAACACAGTATGTACATGATAAAAATAAATTATCTTAATGTAGTAAAAAAAAAAAAAGTATAAAAGTATCATTACATTTAAGTAAAATCATACATTCAATGCTGCTTTGATTTGTGGATTTTAACGTGCTGTTTTAACAGGCCAAAGGCTCCACGCCTCTTGCTCCTCCACCAAAGCCTGTTCGCAGAAGATTAAAATCAGAAGATGATCTGCGACCAGATGTAGATGAGCACTCTCAGAAATCAAATGTCATAGCTACTGTTCTAGCTACACAACCTTCAATTCCAAGGTAAAACATCTATGTTCGTCTTACTGTTGCAATTGTAATAAACTGTGCCCCAAGTAGAAAGCTGTTTGTCTGCTTGTATCTGTGGCCTTTTTTTCCAAGACCTTGTACACTTCCCAAGGTTTATATGAAAGTAGTCAGATACAGCTTATTGGTGTTCAGTAACTGCTGTAGCAAGGGATTACATCCTACTTTACGTAGCTTCTGGTCTGTTATTCCACATATCCATTGTCCTCCTTATGATAACCTAAATGTGTATCTTAGAATTTAATTTAAAATATAAACTTGTCAAAATAATAAAACCTAATGGACATTGTATTGTGTTGTGCTGGAACAGTGTAACTTATTTTGATGAGATTTCTAACCTGGCCTACCTAAATTTACACAAAAAAACATCAAGATTACAATAATTTGTGTAAAACATGTTAGTATGACCACGACATTAGTTGTTCCACATACTGTGATGATACAGCTGACACTTGATTAGTCACAAAGTTATTTTAGGTGATATCGACCTAATGTGTTGCAACTGTGAATCCTACATACTGTGAATGTATGGAAGTGTGACCTACTTTTTGAGGTCTTTCATCTGTAATGTGTTTATCCTTGGGTACATGTTCCTGACTTTTTTTTTTTTTTTACTTTATTCCCAGATCTGTGGGCAAGGACAAAAAGGCTATTCAAGCTTCAATTAGAAGAAATAAAGAAACAAACACTGTCTTAGCCAGACTCAACAGTGAATTACAACAACAGTTAAAGGTAAAGAAAGGTATTGGCTCTGAGAGCCATTTAACAAAAATCTGTGTGCATTGGCTAATTGTACTTAATGCCTTGGCAAAATAACTGACTACAGATACTGAATTTCGCTGCTGTAGTAAGCCTCCATATTTCCGGTAAGCAATGCGCTGAAGAAATAGCTTACAAAACTTCTAGTATTGTTTTTTTAAGGGAAATGCACATAAACAGTTTCAGAATTGTATTGTCTGATCCACTGTGAAATTAACTGTAAAAACAAAAATGTTTCTCACATACCTAATGTGTGAAAGAAGGTGTTTCCTGTAAAAGGTGTAACGGAATGGCCAATTCTACACAGGTTTAACAGGAGTAATGAGAGAATTGCTTTAAACAATTAAGAACATGATTTGAATAAGGATCTGGTCTGGGAGAGTTTCCCACCCCTGCACTAAAAGTATTTTCTCATGGTCAAACTCCAAGCTTAATAAGTGAAATCAGCATAATGGCATCAGTAGGGTTTGTTAATATTATGAGCACTTATTCTCCAGGTGAACCCTAATTTCTAGTGATGTGGATTGCCATTCCATACCGTCAGTTAGTCACACCCCTTGAATGTGATCTCTGTCAAACTTGGATAAGTGTTGTTACCCATCTGTCACCACACTGGGGAAGTAATGGAGGAAGAAAACCATAAACACATTTGGAACACTGGTATAGAGCACGTTTCAAGGTCGAAGAGTTTCGTTAGATTTTTCAAGTGTGCATGGCATAACAATAAAATTGTCAAAGCCCGTCTTCCCTGATCCCAAGAAGTACATGTACTGATTAGAATGCATTTATTTGACAAAGTATTTGTAGAGTTTCTCTGACAAGGTTTTATATATTTTTTTAAATTATTTCCTGCAGGATGTGCTTGAAGAACGCATTTCCCTGGAGGTTCAACTGGAACAACTGAGACCATTTTCACATTTATAAGACAATGTCTATTACTGAACAAATCGCAAAGAGACCTAAGAGGTCCATGCCCATTCCCAGACTTTTGCGTTCAGCTTTCCAACTATACCCAGCACTAGTTTGTGGTGTTCTGTTCCGTCTGGCTATATACCTGCAAATGTTGCTTATGTACAGATCATCTGTATACAGAAAATAATGGAAAAGAACATGTTTTGTGGGGGGTAGGAGAAGACATGTTAAAAATGGTCGCACTTTTAATTTCAAATAGGAAATGTAGGTTATTGTGTCAGCTACTTCCCTTAGGACACTTTCACCTGACTTTTAACAGGCACTTAACATACATGTTACCAGTATTGTCTGTTTAAGGGTCGCATGATGTGGGTTAAGCCATCCTTAGACTGAAACAACAGAGCACATTAAAACAAACTCTAGATGGCACCTTTTAACATGGTATGCAGATAATTGTTTTGTCAGAATGTGAGGAGATTTTGGTTACATAGGACAACCCAGATTGATCAGCTGCACACAATTACTGTTTTCTCCTGTAGTGCCATGGTGGATGATTTTACATGCCAGTTAATCGTTCATAATTGTCAAACCCTTCCTTTGCTGCAGTAACAATAAATTCCTGATGTGAAACAGATCACCTGTTACTAATCTTGTGAAATTTTCAATAGGCTTTTCAGTTTTATTAGTAAACCACAGTGGTAACTATTACAGCAGACTGTCTACCTTGTACAGTACGTGACCACAGGCAACTGCAAATATATTAACAATTTGTATTTAGTTTTTCCCCTCATGCAGACACCCTGACACTCCTGCATGTACTTCATACAGTTCATAATTAGAGTCCTGAACCAAAATAATCCTCCCTTAAAGTGTACCAACCGTTTAGAAAAAGAAACCCTAATTGTAATTCCAATTTAAAGACTGCACTTTTCATACCTCTGAACACAATTGTAATCTGCATGTTGTCATGCACATGCTTTTCTATTATAAATCCCCTGAAACCCAACCACTTGATTTGTAACTATATATCTCCACTCTTATTATAGCTTCACTTGTGTTGGTACCTTATTTGTATAATTGTCGTTCCAATTCAAATCTTATTTATGGACCTTTTTGGGTTACTTTTTCTTCACTTCCTCTAAGCCTTACTCTTCACTTTGTCAGGTTTTCACATTAATCTGTTCTCCCTATTGAACCAAGGAGAGCCTTTTTACTGCTATTCAGGTTGATGTACTGTATAAGGGGTATGTTGTATATTGTATGATACACACCTTTTGATCTCATATGTAAATTTGCATCAATTGCTGACTAACAGCAAATATTCTATTTAATTGCTTATATTCTGGCTGTGGGATCATAGATTGTTAAACTGCATGGATGTATCTCTGCAGAATGAACTAGCAGCTGTGTGATTTTTACACAAAATAAAAACAGCACAATATTTTATTTGCCTGTTTTTAACTTGTCTTTATTATTAAATGGTCTAAAGAATATGGGGTAGATTTTTAATGCCTTTTGTGATAATACAATATTATTTGGAGGAATCTTTAATAGCTTTCATCCTAATGTCTTGTCAGTTGCATTTTGCCTTTCCAAAATCTGTCATTGTGTTGCAATTTTATGGTAATAAGTTCTATTATCTTACAACACAATTTTTAATCGTTAGCAACACCTGCAATGTCTATTTAGGCTTGCAGTTGGTCAGGAGATGTTGCTATTACAGTTTTTTCATATTTAATGGTAATGTTCCACATTTCCCATTACTTTTGCATTCACACCAATTTACTACTGTACTTTGAAAAACAATTATTTTTCTTTAAGCATGACCAAAGTGGTTGTAACAAATGGGAGGAAAAAATATGAAAACATTGTGTTGCCATACAGGTCTCAAATGTGCAGTTTTGAAAGAAATACATGTTATAGCAAACATGTATTTTAATTTAAAATATGTTATTTGGTACTTTTACTGTAGGTAGTCTTGTGCACTTCCTTGGTCATTTCACCTTTAGAATGAAATTGTCTCTACCCCTTCATTTCTGCCATTAATCAACCAGCTCTATCCCCTACTGACTGACATGCTATGCAGCCAGTAAGTTGCTTTGACCTAGAAGTTTTTTACCAGAATAAAATTGACGTTTTATGGTTATCCAGATTACTTGGATTGTTCCAAGCAACCTTGTAAAAAAAAAATAAATAAAAAATAAACATTTTAAAAAGGTACTTTTTTATATTGAATAAAAAAAATGTTCTTCTCATCCTATCATTTTTTCAATTGTCAGTATTTGCATTTGCTTGTTCCACTCATAAAACTAAACTTTTTTTATCCAGTAGGTGGCGGTACATTTCTACAATATTCTGGGCTTCAATAAAAATAGTTATCATACATACATAATGTGTATATATTATATAATATAATTATATTATATATATATATATATATATATATATATATATATATATATATTATATAAGTATATATATATAAATAAAAAAAGTTTGAACAATTTAAACAAAAATAGCTCCCCCCACTTACATGTAACAAATACACACTATCATAGCCATAATAAAATCACATTGTAAAACAAATAATCTTATTGCAATTTTCAGTCAAGTTCCTATGAAATAAGCCATAAACATAATTCTACAGAATTCAGTCACATACAGGAATTCCCAGCTGAATTACAGAAATTATTTACACAAGTAAAATAAAAAAAAAAATCACCTGCATAAATAAAACATTCATTAAAAATTGTGTATGGCGTACATTTCAGTTTTACATAAACTTGTGATTCAAGGATTCATTCAAATCTGAGCAAACTATTTCCAGTTCCTGTGCTGCCTAAAGAAGTATCTTATTTTACACCAATTGCAGCATTGATTGCACTTTGTAGTACCGACAAGAAGATACATTTGTGTTCTTCCCTTTCTGTAACACAGATCCACTGACGTTTTGGCCCTTGAAGAACAAATGCATTCTTTATGTCTGTTAAGGTAAAAAAAAAAAAAAAAAACAATATTTCCAAATAGATTATTTGTATGCTAAAGAACTGGTGGGATACTAAAAGACGATCGCATCCGTAAATATCTTACTGTTCACACACTACGTTTAGAAATGTTGAGAAGAGATGCAACATTCTCTTAATTAAATTACTATAAATATAACCAACAGATTTCAGAAGTCTAAGCTTTTCAGTACAAGTACACTGACATCCCTACTGTATGTCTTGAGTAAGACAGTCACTATAAACACACCAGGGGGAGGATGTAAATGAAGTACAGTACAGTTGGTAAACAGCTGGAAGATCATAAGATTTACTGTTAAAGTGAATTGTCTATCAATTTGTATGAAAATTAGATATTGCTATGCAGATCAAAATCTGAGATCATTATCAGGGGTTCAAAAGACAGTTAAATCACAAATAGAAGAATTTTAAACATCTATCAAGATTTCACACTAATGGGTTGTAAACATGTCAAATAAGTTTGCAAAGCACCAACAGTGAAATGCAGCTTGTTAAAAAATGTAATTCTCTGGAAAACTGGACTGCATCAGGTCTCTGGCCACGCAAGGAGAATGAAGAGTGGGCCAGATTAAAGCCATTATCCATTAACTCAAGGATTTTCATTGGTTTCATGATTAATAATTGTAAATGTAATTATACCTTACATGATTGCAGAATGCAGACTTACATTTTGTGTCTGGAATGTCCTCTATGAAAAGACTGTGAAGGGCCACTGATGCTAAGAAGCGGTGAGTTGTCTTGCAAGTATGTTTAAAGGGCACATGAGAGACACTTCTCGAGGTGATAACCACTGCATCATTGAAGAGGAATAGGGTGAGATCACTAACATGGACATAGATCCTGAAAAAACAAAAAATAATTATTTGATTTGGCGCTTGGAGCAATTGTCAGGCTAACTGAGGAAATGTTTTATTTCAGAAAGCCATCAGACTCTTATACAGGAGGGACTTCACACGATACAGTAAACTTGAGTATGTCATCAATTGGTTAGAATCAGACTATTTCAAATGATCTCTCTTTATTTAGCTTGGTAGAAAAACAAACACCTCTGATATCTTTCAGATTTGGCACAAAATATAGTTTATAATATAAAGTTTATTTGTGGGTAGAGGGGGTGGGGTGTGCAGACATACAGTTTACCCAAATTTTGCTTTTGGATATGTTTTTGTATTTCCTCACCAACACAGAGGTCTAAGGAAGTTCATAGGTATTTTTGCAACTGCTTGTAAATGATCTTAATCTTGTATGTGATTCTGTTGAAATTACCTGAGGGAAGCGTTGATCTCCACATCAGGACAGCTTAGTTGAGCCACATCTTGCACCTGAATCAGATATCTATTTGCTTCCATCAGGTTCTGTAAATCACATAAATCAGCTTAGTCATTTAAATAAAAAAAATAAAAAATGAGGCTGATTAAGAACATACAATGGTTGGGTTATTTAAATATATCATTATTTAGTGTTAGATATTCAGACTTGCACTGTAAATAAAACTAAATATACCAAATTACTTACAGGACAACCCTGAATAGACCGTTGAGCCTCCAGCATCTTGGGATCACAGTCCATATTCTGCTTTAACTGTAGAAAGAAATTACTTTTACAAGATTAGCACTAATTGGGGTCTGGGAAGCCAGACATATATTTTGATGTGATTCTGATGTAGGTCTTACACATTCTCCAGCTTGGGACAAACTCTTCCCAGTACAGATCAGGTGTGGACAATGGCATTATAGTCCCAATATATTCACTATAAATAAAATAATATTAAAACTGCTTCCATCGTGTCCTAAAGCACCACACTGATACATTGCATTGAACTGATACATTGCCAGTTCACTGTATTCGACATCCCTTGACACAGATTCGTGATTAGTGAGTACCTGTTCCTCAGATGCACTGGGATGGGGATCATCATTCTCACAGGGGACTGAGTAAACAATGGAACATTCTATATCCTGCACTTATTAAGTTTATGAACCAGGAAACAGGAAAAGATGTGTGTTGAACTGATGACAGCACCAGTCCCACCTCTCCCTACACTGAGGTCCGAAGACAAAGTACCTGCCGAATGAAATCCCTGTAGTGTTTCATTTTCTCAACTGCAGTGGTGAGGTTAGCCCGGTCAGTGTGCTCAGGCGCAGTGTGAAGTCGCAAACCATACAGGAGAGAGACATACTCTTCAAACCGTTTTGAAGGGAACAGCAACAGCTCCTGGAGGCTAAACATAAAACACAAACTGCATGTAGAGACGTGTATGGCAGTGTTCTCCAAATAGTTGGCCCATTAGAGCTGATGTTCTAATTTCTTAATCAAATTGAGCCAGGTGTAGTCTTTGCTTATCGTTTTACAAAACTGGCATCAAGAAAAGATTACTTTAAGGAAAGGACTCCAAACTGTGCCTTTGTTTGTAGCTGGTTTGTAATTTTATATCTGGTTGTACAGACCCCAATTAGCAATGATTTTGGACGCCTTACCAACAGATTAGTGCTAATTGGAGTTCCAAGCTTAGTGCTAATTGGAGTCGGTGAAACCAGCCAACAGCTGATTGCAGCTTAGTGTTGATCTTGATCAATATTCTTTATGTTAAAATGATTAGTAGTTTTTAGTATTTAGATAAGTCATGAATGATATCAAATACTGTAGTTGAGTTAGTGTTGCTTTGGGGTTACAGCCAAGATCTATTTGCAACCTGATAGTAACTTCTGTAGCTATTATTTCAATGAAACACTGGTAACAGGATATTGATGTCAGTACTGTTATGATTTTAAAAGCTCTTAACAATGCTGCCCTAAAACTTGCTCTACTGCAGACCTCTGTCAGCTGTTTTATTTTTGTTCTACTTAGAAACTGAACTGGCAGAATACTTGGTCAAGACAAAAAACTTGAAACAAAAACAAACACTAACCAAATACTCAGTGACCACAGCCTGGCCATAGAAACTGGAGGGCACACAAATTTAGAGGGAAGGGTGGGGGTGGGGGGTTCCAGTTCTGTACGTATTTTGTCTTTGTTGATGTTCGTCGTGTAAGTGCTTTGGTAATACTTAATTTTAATTTTGTCATGCCAATAAAGCCTTTTTTGATTTTGAATTTAATGAGGCAAACACCAGTGGAATAATTTTGAGTTAAACGGCATGTAGATGCTCCACTCTTTATTTAATGAAAGAGACCCCACTGGCACTCGTAAAACCTTATAATGAATGATCTTTTGAAGTTAGTGTTATCTTATTATTTCAAACCCTTTTAACTGATTTTTCAAGCCGGTACAGGCTTGTATGTATGTTTTTGCTGACCACAGTTCATTGCAACTAAGCATCAGGACAATAGAGCGATTTTCATGCTGACCGTGTCTAAGGGGTACAATGAATAAGCCTGTACTTACCACATCATTTTAGTGACGACTGTTCTGTCGTGCCTTTTCAGGAAGGCCCGGAAAGCTGGAATCGTTTCTCTGCACTGAAAAAAAAGTGTAATAAATATATTTTGCAGATGAGGTCCTGTAAGTAAATTGTGCACATTTAACCAAGAAAAACTGCGTGACACAAATGCAGTCCCATATATAATATGTGGTAATTTTGACATTTAAGCAACAACTGACAACCACCACATTTGTATAGGCTGTACATCAGATACTTTCCTGACATACTGGTCCTGGTTGTCAGTTCTAAGAAATAACAAAAACATGGTTTGTTTTTATTTCATACATTGAGGTCCTACACAACTGTTTTATAGTTAAAAAACAAAGCATGTGTTTTCAGGTATTTATGAGCATTTTAGCCAACTTGGTTTGTTTTTCTTGCAAATGAAAGGTCTGGTCCATGTTGGCTTTTCTGTCAATGGAGTCTTAAATGTGGCTGTTTTTTCTTTCACTGTGGTTTGTCATGGAATAACCAATACATAGGCTTCTTTGGTTTTATTATTATTATTATTATTATTATTATGTTTATTATTATTATTGTTTTATAATCTATTCTGGTACAATTATACATTCTATTAAAGTTATGGTATTGTTAAACTATTTTCCTTTGCATGTCTGTTATTTTCTGTAAACCAACACCCTTGCTTGGCATGTGAGTAATATGCAAGATTACAGGTACTGCCAATTAAAAAAATAGATACTTACAAAAAGTCCCACATTATCAATTCAAATGCTCAATTGCTGGAGATTAACGTTTAGCAATAAGTGTTGTCTCATGCATGCAAAATAACTAAATCCAACAACAAACACAAAACAACATTTCTTCCAAAACAAAACATGAACTCCCTCTCTCTTACATTTGTAACATGAATAAAACTGGGAAACAACTTCCCATGTTTACTGCTGCTTGCTGAAAACCAACCTTATCAATAGTTTTTAAGATGACAGAGTAGTTGTTAAAGAAGTTTGTGTAGGTGTTCAACCTGGTACTGAATTTGATGAACACATCCCCAAGACACTGAGAAGGGCCCCACTCTTGCAGCCTTTCTTTCAGCTCCTCCAGAAATTGCCTGGTGAAACATTTCTCTGAGCTTAATACAGGATCTGACTGGTAGTGGATAACTGATACAAATGTAATCAATTACATCTCAAATGCATGAAGTTTTTTCATTCATTCCAAAACGTATCTACTCTATATGTTTATATAATAATATTTTTTAGTGATGTCTTGTATGATCAGCACAGTAAAAGTTTGTATGCATTATTTAAAAAACAACATCAATTAAATTATCAGTAGGAAACGTACTACATGCTGTTCAGAAAGGTTTGGGGTTCAGTGATGGAAAGCCGGTTCTATAGAATTGCTACATTTTAACACACATACTGATGATGCCCGACAATGCAAATTCTCCTAATGCTAATAAAAGGCAAGAAAATATTCACTTCTTTAAGAGCCAAAACTATGTTTGCCAAGATTGTACAGTATATGACATGATGCTTGACAGACATTGCTACGATCAGGTGGAAAGTGTACATTTATCGTAATCTGCAATATTAATGTGCTTTTTAAACTATACTACACAAGTTTGGTGGTAGCACACCAACTTTTTACAGGTACCCTCTCAGCTAAAATTATTTAGGCCCATTTTGCAATTCTGCAGCTGTATAACATGAAGGTATAAACTAGTACATCCTTAAGACAGTTGCTGAAGAGATAATTAATATTGGATCTCATACCAGTCTGGGCTGTGGGTGTTAGTTGTATAAATACATTTAGCAGCAATCTTTTCTGAAACATATACCTGTTCAACTCGAGGATATCCAAGACATCAGAGAAGATGAGCAGAACATTAGCTGCACTCACAATGGCACGATTTGACGAAAGAGCTGCTTTCAGTGGTGTGACATATACGTCTCTGGTAATCTCCAGCAACTGCACATAATTCTTTTCACTCTGGAGAACCTCTCTGGCAAACATGGTGCGCTTGTCTGCCGAATCCCTCTGAAGCTTCAGATTCTGTAGAATCACAGCAAACAGATTATCTAAACAGTAGTATAACAATAATATAAAAAAATTCTGTAATCCTTAGATGATGTTTGGTTCCACTTCACTACAAGTAAGAAGTAACTGCACTGTTATTACTCAAATGTGTGGCTAAGGAGCAAGTCACATCCAGTTGATTTCTGAATGTTGTCTTCACACATGTTTACAATATTAGCAAATTCCTTGCAAGGTCTTTTTGATCAAGTTTTTGATCAAATGCAACTTTTTTTTTTTTTAACTCACCAGATGAGCCAATTCTTCATTTTGAATTTTTTTTCCGTCAGTTCTTAGCAGTTCATCATCCTGCGGATATAAGAAACATGCCTGCCTTTTCATACCTAAAATAGGAACATCATATTTGGTGCTTTAACAGCTAGTGCTCTATGGTGCTTTATGGCACGGGAGAAATTATTAAAAACAGGATGCCTAGTGTTTCAAGAAAAAATATCTGACAGATAATTGTTTGGATATTCTAACCTTGAAAACACTGGTGTTGGTGATAATTACATGAAAAAGAAAACTAATTTCAATCCTAGACTGAATAGGTGTCTCAAGTAGACCCCAATCATCCACTACATTTCCTGTGAAGGTTACAAATGAGACTGTAGACTCTGAGTACTATTCACAGAACACCACGCAGATGGCACTTGGCTCTAACATGTATATTGTTTAGATTAAACTCATTGTGATTTTCTGTGCTCACGTAAACATCAACGAGGCCATCTGTGTTCGTTCTTGGGCAGTTGTTTACCACAGACTTCCCCAGCACCTTCATCATGTTCCAGTAACTGCTCAACCTCTACAGTAACTCCAGGTCATTTTCCAGTTCTACACTCTTTTTGTGTTTATTCACATTAATGCATCCTGTTTTTTTTTTGTTCTTGTTTTTTTTTTTTTTTTTTTTAAATACTGCTCTACCATTGTTTTTTATGGAGGTAAGCCATTCTGTTATTACGGAACAAATAAAGCACTGCTGAGAGATGACACTAATTAAACACACCTCCTCTAGCACCACCTCTTACAGATCGGACGCTTAAGATGGACAAAAAACCTGTTCAGTGGAGTACAGCAATTATTTCAGAGTTAGGTAAATAAATAAATAACTTAAAAAAGTTTAATAGTTCAAGTAATTCCTTTGTTGACTCGGTAGTTCCACTGTTACCAAAGAACAAGATAAAGCAATGCCATTACCCTTCAATACCATGGATGTTTGCAAGTCCATGATAAGCTCCTATAGGCCATTTTTAAATAGTGTTTTTCACACATGCACGTATTATATGAAAAGCTGTTTTACTACCCCAGCACTGATACAGGTACCTGCAAATAACCTATTCTGGAAGTGTTCAGACTGTAAGGTATTTGTTGTTGCAGTTAGCTTTGCATACCTTATTCAGCAGGTGAGTGACACATGCTTACCTTCATATATCCACTGAGAGTCACTGCTGGCTCACATTCAGTCAGAAATGCTTCACCTGAATTATTCCCATCGATGCTTTTACATCTTCCCATCAGGAAGTTAGACAGAAATTCCAAAGAACTCCCCTAAAAAGGAAGCTGGCTGTTAAACTGCTCTTCCAGTCAAATGTAAATGATTAGATCATGCCAGGAATATTCTGATGGTAGCACTTACACCTCCTTCTCTTGTCAGGGCCACCAGGCCTGCAATTAGAGCTTGAGCAGTATCCTGCTTTGTCTGCACCTCTGCCAAGCCCATGGAATCAAACATAAACTGCCCTGTGTGCAAAGAACATAGTTAAAATGTCATTACTGTTACATTACTGGGGTCTCCATACTGTACACATTTGTTCTCCATGCTTTACGCATTGATGTGTATAGCCAGAGCCTATTGTTTGGTCACCAGACCGGGATTTACAAAAATAAAATAACCCTTTTCCAAACTGGATTACAATTGTCCGTCTGTGATTATTCCTGCACTGCATCACATCTGCACCTGTTCACAACCAGCAGCCACTCTGCTACAGGGGTGGATACAGTATACTGTAGCTTTAGTGAGAGACAACTGGTTAACATCCAAGGATGAAAAATACAATTGGACATGAATGCTTTTAAACATCTGTCAGCTATGATTTAACTCAGGAAATTCATCAGAAATGACACATATCATAAATATTGTATTGGTATCTTCAGCTTATTTGCAATCAGTATTTATTTGATGGAAAATAGTAAAATTTCCTACCATATTTTTGCTAATCCTCACTTTAAAAGAACTAGCTCCTTTTGGCCTTAATCACTATCTGGCAGGAAGAGGGTATAAAATGCCTTCTCCTTCCCCAGGCAGTTGGTAAAATGCTGCCAGGGCTAGTCTCCACGTTTGGAAGCCTTGTTATTACATTCCTGTCCTCTTCATCCCATGGATCTCAACTGAGGGCAATTCTGGTGCTCATGTTTCTATATTGCAAACTTTGCTGTGGGTGAATTCTCGATTAATCAACCTCTTCAGAAAATGCCATGATATCGTAATTCTCTTAGTATCTGGGAATCTCTGTACATTGTGTACTGTTCCCATAGGCACGCACAGACAGGTAAGGGGATTTTCGTATTTCTTAGAGGTGCTACTTAGATGAGTATAATAAGACTGATTTGGTCACTATTTCAGTGAAAGCAAGGTTAGAGTGGTGGTTCTGTGATGTGTACTAATGTCCACTGAGTAAGTAGAGGCCACCAAATTAAATTAACCTTTGACGTGATCTGGAATCAAACCCAGGCTTCACGTGAAGAATTATGATTTACCGTGCTGCGTCACCTAGTAACTGGTGTCTTGTAATATTTTATCCTAATTACTGCCTAGGATATCCTAGTTTCAGAAGTTTGGGTTAGTGTTATCCAGCCGCTGTGCAGTCTTACCGATGATTCTTCCACACACTTCCTCCTGCAGTTCCTGGAGATAAGGTTTCATGTGTTTCCTGGCGGTCTTCAAGGCTTCCTCCAGCACATCCGCCAGCCTGCACCAGGATAGCAGCTTCGATTCAATGAAATATTTGACACACGGAAACTTGGCTTCCGGTTTTCCAAGCCACTCGCTACAAACTAAGAGGATGATGAATAATATATAAACATACCTCACACACTTCATATTGCAGAAATTATTTGAGATCTCTGAATAAAAACAACACTTTTCTAGTTTAAATCTGTTTAAATCTAAGAGTTGATGCATAAAGGAATACTTGAATAAGTCAGTGATGGCAACTCAATTTTAAATGGTTTTATGACATGCTGCATTATATTTGTGCTAAACCGTGCTGGACAACTGTCTGTGCCCCAATTAGGGGCGAGTTAAATATGGGAAAGTGAAATATAATTTCACAGTTTCTTCCTGGACATATATTTAAGGGATAATGGGTTTACTGTGGAGTGTAGTTTACTGAAAGAGTTAGCTTTTTGAGAGCAGGGTTCGAGCCTCCCTGTGAAGCATTTCATCAGTAAGCAGTGGCTTTAGAACAGATGTCCTTAATTAGTATCATCTTTTCCGTTAGTGAGTAATAACGTAATGTCTGACTTCCATAGAAAATAATGGGAAAGCAGTCTTCTGCTGTTGTGTAATTTCAGTTATTTTACACTGCTATCAAATAAACATGATGAAAACCCCTGTTAAGTGTAAGACAGATTGCAAACACCATAAAACAGTTCAATAAAATTACATATTATCTAACCATTTTAATGAAACATGCACAAGTTTCAATGTATCGTCATTTGCTTTGGGAAGTCTAATTCGTACTCACTGTGCTGGTAGGATCCGGTTGCAATCCCTGTGGGTGTGCTAACATCCAAACCAGTTAAAGCTGAGATCTTGGAAAGTACCTCCATTCCTGCCTCTGAGCAATACAATTACAAGAGCAATTCCAGAATTGAAAACTCGGGATCTACTTTAAATAAGTCAACATTTACTGATGACAACATAATTTGATTACCTGCTTCAAAAGTAAGGTATATACAGATATGGTCAAAAGTTTTGCATCACCCTATAGAAATAACTCATTTTGCTTCATAAAGTTGAATGAAACCTTCTGAATAATGTTACAATAGCACACTGAAATGGCATACCAGTTCGTACTTTTACATATACTAAACAGAAAAACTGACAAAAATTGAAAAATGTGAAATTTCTAAATCTTACATGAAATGCTTACATGTTATGGCTTCTGGTAGACTTTTGTGATAGAATTTTGTAGTTTCTTGGATTACGTTATGTTAAATAAAATATCTAAATTATGTTATTGTAGTTTATTTTTATCAATCCAAAAATTCTAGAAGATGCAAACTGTTAGGCCATAGCTATACTGTATATAATACAGCTATAGCACTGAGGTGTTAGTGAGTTTTTGCTAAGATTATGCTACTTTAGGCTTCTTCTGATATTACGTAAGACCATCATCAATAAATGTACATCTTCAAATAAGTTTAACCCTTTAAAAAATGTTGATCTAACTCTGCTCAGAAAATGCTACTCACAGGCATTACTACAGAAGAATAGATTCTGCTTTCCTGTTTTGCTCCAGGCCTGCCACCAGTCTTACCTTAGCTATACTGTTTCAGAAATCATTTTTCTGGATCAAACCATGGTAGAAACCAATAGATCTTGTACTGCTGAGAAATCTTTGCTGTCTGCTGCGGCTGCAGGAAACGAACTGATACATGTAGAACCTCATTTATGTTATGTTAAGCTTTACTTTGTGTGTATATATGTTGCACTTTGTTTTCTCGCTGTTATTGTATCATAGTTCAAGATGAATTTGACGATACCTGATGCAGCGAGTGGAATAAAGATATCCAAACAGCCTCCTTCAGAATGGGACACCATACAGCCAGCAAGTTTCTCCCAGAATTCTCGGATTTCAGGACTCAAAACGCTCTTTGTGTTGACCTTGCAGTCTAAGGGAAAGCAAAAAAAAAAAATAACATCAGGGATGCTTCGTTAGTCAAAAGAGTATTTGAAGGCAGAGACCACTGAATATCATGTTTGAGGTCACTAAAAACTGAGAAGGTATGCTGGTGTTCGATGCTTCAGCTATGTTCTTTGTATTTTATAGTATGTCACTTTAGGTTTGTAAAATTTTGACCTTGTGTGGGTTTATAGCGGTTTGGAATATGTTGTTTTCTGTATTGGCTAACGCAAGGCAGTATTAAAACTGATTCCGGTGAGACTCCTCCAGGCTGACTGGGGGAAGCATGTAAAGTGCAGTGTAATATGATGCTTTGCTGTTACAGATTCTGTCCCCTGTCAGTGAGATGAATGAGGTTAAAAGCTCTATAATAACAAAGGCATTTTGCATAATAGTTCAGATGCTTGCTAACGGTGTGGCTGCTTAAGCTCAACCTCCTCCCGTTACATATATCAAGCTACTGAGCTGTGCACTGAATCCCATAGACAAAGTGAATTAAAGCCTGATCAACACTAACATGCTTGCCCCAATCAGTCTTGAGGAGTCTTTTCAGAAGCTTATTTGCTGGAATTTTTATGGCAAATAATAATCTAAGACCCACCCACCTTTAGAGAGATAGATCTCTCCAGAGTGTCCTTCAGTGAATATTCCAATGCTCTGAGCTTTCTCTCCTTGCAGGGCTTGTTCAGTGCAAAACAGCAGGCTTTCCAGCGTGATTCCGGTGTAATCATAGACCACAGGGACCACACCAACCTTCAAGCTGTCTAACAGCATCTTGAATTAAAGCACACACTTTCAGAGTAGATATTAATAACACAGTGGTGAACACTAAAAAGAAGCCACAACAATAATATTTAACTGGTTTGACGGAAGAAATTGGAAACAGATATCTGACAGATGAAGATAAATGAATAGATTAATAGATATTCATCAAGTCTTATTGATAGAAAATCAGTCTGGAAGTTAGAGAGAGATGACCCAGTATACTTATGTATTTTGAATGCATTGCTTTCTTACACTGTACCTCGTAAGCTGGAACCCTCGACGATATCAAGATAAGACAAGGTGCAGACTGAGTGGATGGGTTGCTGTACACTCGCTGGACATGGTTGCGTTGTCTGTGGGGTAACACAGGGTAGGAACTGCCACAGCAGGCATTCTTCCTAGTAAATAAAGAAATAAAAACCCAGGTAAAAAAGTACAGATTTCTCTCCAGGTGGTCAATGTGATTCTGTCAAGATAGACCAGTCAATGCATCAGTGGTCACAAAATACAACAGACATAATAATAATAATAATAATAATAATAATAATAATGTCACTTGTGTTTGGTTTCCAATACGTCAAAGTTTTTATTTGTACCAGTAAAATAAACATTCATTCACTCACACTCTCTGCTAACCTTTTTGGCAGTGATTTTAAGGATGTGATCATCAGTTTCTTCTCTACAACTGGGTCATAAGAAGAACAGGGTTTGTTTTCCTCTGCTAAATGTTTGGAGAGGGTGCCATGTGAAAGGGTGTTCTCCTAAACAAGAAAACAAGATAGCATGGATAGTAAGAGTATCTTTTAATTGAAACATTTGATTATATATTGTTGTAATAAATAGGTGTGTATACAGCACATACAAAAACAGCCAGCTTAAAAAGACACAACAGGGAGCAACTGATTCAATGCTATGTACTTTATCTGTTACATTCAGATATGAAATCAAATAGCCAGCAAAGAGAACACATTTGGCAAAAGAGGTACAGCCTTACAATAGTGTATTCCTTCTTTAACAAGGACTGCTTAGAAAAGTCCCTTTAAAATGAAATAGCTCTGAAGCTGTGCAGAGATCAGTGTGTGGCATGGAATCCTTAGTTTGTCCAGGCCATAAAAAAATCAATGTACTGTCAATGTAGTTAGCTATCAAAACAAGGAAATGTTACCCTTATAAATAGCAGGGCTGCTGTCAATGCAGGCTGGCCCAGGCTTGCCTGAGGTTTGTTTGTTTGTAACCTAGTCTTTACCGTCCCTGGGTTCCAACTGTTGCTCAGCCAAGCCGGTCGTGATTTCAGCAAGGCCTCTGAAATGTAAACAGCAACGTAATCACGCAGCAAAGCTAAGTTCTAATGGCAGGGCAAGAGTAAATACAACATGAACAGTCAAACAAACATGAAGTACCTATGGAGGGACTGTGGTTTAATAAGCTGTTTTTTTATTATTATTATTATTATTACTATTATACACCAATTTGTTATCCAACCATGGCAGGTTTTAGTAACGGACATGAACTGTGCACAGCGACTCTCCTTTTTCATCGTGAACTGTTCTGCATTTTAATTCAGGTCCATCCTATGATAGACTCTGACCTCTCTGACTGATACAACAAACACATAGGGTTGTGTAGAACTCACAACATGGGTTCAGCCAAATTTGTATGATTTGTATTTTTTTCCATTATAGTCCCACATTGCTTTTAAAAGAAGCATTTATATATATATATATATATATATTTTTTTTTATTAATGTAGAGGTTTTGTTCATTTTATCTTTTAAGTTTTACAGTCTGTGATATACGTGTGAAAAGTGAATCTGAACTGAATCAGAAACTTTGATAGTAGTCATGAAAAGCTCTATTAAGGAGAATGTGAACATGGTTAGAAAGTAAATTAACAATAGCAGTACAGCCCAGTAGATATTTCTAAAGCACCTGCAAACCAGGTGTCTAGTTTTATCGTTGGAGTTTTCTTTGGTGGACAGTTTTATATTATCTTCTGCAGATTCGGATTTGCTAATGATTTTTCATGGCTGTTTTGAGACAGTCTGTTGCATATCCTTCATGGCGTCAACACATTTAGTCAAGGTAAAACCAGACATCAGGTTAAAAACCTACCTTTTAAATTATCATAACTGCATGCATGCAAGCTAATTAAACATGTCTAAAAAACAAATCTCTGATTTGGCAAGAAAAATCCTTAGAGAAATCTGACCTGGCTAATACTAGAGTATATGTATTTTTTTTTTATACAACTACAAAAAAATGTCAAACCACACACGGATGTAACAGAAAGTAATGACTGATACAACAATGCTGATCTGTATTGCTTTAAGTAGAAAGACCAAAAAAATGGTCTATCCTTTAATTTGATTTAATACTTCTTTATGATATGCAAGCAAAGCGTGACTAAGTTGCTATACCGTATAAATATACTGTATTAAATTCATGCCTCTACCGCCAGTCTTTTTAAACAGAGGGTTGCGCTTGTGTGTTGATCCTTGGATCAGGTCACGGTTTATGTCTAAACTGTGCTTATCAGACTGCATTCCTAACAAGGATTAGACACGACCCTGCTGTTTGCCACACATGTGTGAGTCAATGACGGTGGGTATTTATTTTTTGTACATTCCCAATTTTTGAAATCTCAATAACTTTTATAACTGCTATGAGTATATGACATGGGACATGCCTAATGGAACACTGCAAGCACCACTAACTTTTGTGTTCTGCAACTCTCTCTCGAATTCTCATTCTTATTGCTCGCTCTGTCTGTCTTTCTTCCATCTCCTCTGTAATTCCTTTCGGCTCATTCAGAGTGCCGTAGACTTCTGCTGCCTCTCTGGGTGTCAGATAGTCCAGGTCAGCTGCACAGGCTATGTAGTGTCTCTTCCAAGCACCGTACTCGTTGTCTGCTGGGGTGTAGGGCACAAACCACCCAAGCTTCACACATTTTGGAATCCACAGGCAGTCCTTGGGAAACAAAATAACATTTGCAAGTATGTCTAAACGTATCAGGATTTTCTACCCTAAAACGGCCAGTCTCTTTTGAAAACAGTAAGGCTCAATAAATGCATGTAAATGCAGCACATTCTCATTCTCCACCTTAAACCAGATTTTGCAACAAAATGCGTTCAGGATAGAAGGGAAACTCATTTTGAAGTTACCTGAGAAAATAATAAAGTACATTAGCAGATGGTGTTACAGAACTACTGTAACTGACCCACACCCACTATAATTTGACTTCCTTCTAAACACATCTAACTGACTGTTACCCAACTATTAACAGACTGATGAACAGAAAGAGGAAGAGTAAAACAGAAAAATAGGAGGGAAATGGAATTTAAATGTACAAGGTTAAGAATAATGGGCTGCAATGAAAAGGCACAACTTATTTAAATTAATAAGGTTACAATAGGTTGCTATAATAGCACTATCTGTAATTATAACTGTTTTATATTTTTCTTTTACTCTAAAAAGACATTCATTTTCATATTGCATGCCTTTAAACTACAAAACGCAACTTAATAAGGGGAAGTGAAAAATCCAGGCCATTACACGCTGGCAAACACATTCATTGCAAAGCTTCTTTGACATTTGTAAGATTCAGTGACATTTTTAATATGACAGTAGGAAAACCGTGTAATGTTTTAATGATTTATCCCACTGGTCAAACTCAACTTTAAAGCACTTTAATACAATACACCAAGAGTGTTTGTGCAGTAAGTAATGCATTGCTTGGCACAGATTAGGGCACTGAACACTGGGTAACACCTGAAATGGAATTCCACACCTGAGTCTCCGGACATTTATGGTTATGTTGCTAAAGTCAGTTATCATGCAGTTGCCTCAGATTTGAGGTATTCATTAGAATCAGTGTAACTAAATACACTTTATAGGGGAATGCATTACTGCTAGTGCTTTATGCTAAGAAATACAGCAGAGTAAATCATATGAACAAACACAACTTCCAAATAACCCTGACTGAACAATTGGTGGTGATACGTGTTGCCACGTATTGAACAACTGACCTGTTCTGCTACGAATTTCCAGTGCCAGCTCACTTGGGCAGCAATGCACAGCTCTTTGGGGTTGAGAAAAGAAAAGATATGCAGGGATATGAAGCGCGGCAGAACTGTAGTGAAGTCCAGTTTGGTAACGGGAATGACTTCTGTGAACCAGTCCCTAGTAAACCTGTATGAGAGACCCAAGCACACGCAAGTTATAACCACAAATTTAAATCTGATTTTAACTGGAAGAAAAATCAAAATACCTTGGATGAATTCACACCCTTTGTTCTACACATCCCTAATAGTCAGTATTTAAGTATTGCTTAATACAATGACTACAAATTGTTTAAAGTCTCAGAAACCATCATGACGTACTCTTACAGTACGTTAACTGACAGACAACGCATTAAGTACAATAAGGAGCATTTGATGACTATGCCTTTGTGGTTTGTACAGCCAACAATACATTTTTTCTAATGTAGATAAAAATTTCATACAAAGGCAATTTACTTACTTAAGCTGTGATCTACTGCATCTCATCAATACATTATGAAGGAACTGCTTTCGCTGGCGGTCAGTCCACAGATCAAACCAGTGGCAAATTAGGTTCATTCTTTCCTGAAAGAGCTGTAAAACAAAACAAACAAACAAAAAAAAACAACAGCCAAATTAACAGTATTTTACGGTACAAATGATTTATTATGCCAGAGTTATATTTATTCCAAAAAACCTTTACTGTTTCAAATGAATGGATGCAAAATTACTTAAACACACTGTACTGTAATAATGCATATAAAATAATACGACTGGATAAAACAGTGTAATATAATTTAAAATGTCAGCCAGTTCCCAGAGCTATACATTTTACAATACCATATCTACTTTACCAATTATTTTAGTAAAATGAGATAACTCCCTCCGGTCTGCCTCACTTGGTTTAAAAATCACTCACAACATGACACATTATGCCAAGAAAGTATTGTGGAACGATTAGCTTGGAGCTATGTATGTTATGAACAAAGACTGAAATTTAAAAATCTTTTTTTTTTTCATTTTCAGAATTTCTACAGGCAGAAGTGTACATTTCCAGTGAATGTCTACTGTGACACTTAGCTAAAATGTGTCAGCTGCATACTTGCTCTGCATCCTATGCTCCTTATTTAAATCTCACGGAGAGCACAAAAAGTCATGCCGGCCCATTACCTGGTGGTTACAGGATTTGTTGGTTATTGGAGTCCAGGTGCTGAATCGAGTGTCCATTGTGATATTTGCTTGGTTTCCTGAAAAAGCTTCATTTAATGCCATCTCGGTCACTCCAGGCTGGACACCAATGCTTTCCAGCTGCCATTGCTTGATACTATGAGGACTTGATCTCATTTTAGTTTTTGTCATGGAGTTGGACATTGATTCTGCTTCCAGTGGTTTCATTTAATTCACAATCTAGCATAATATGAAAGGCCAAATTACCACTTAGACACAAACACAACTAAAGTAAATATCTAGAGGTGTCTATGGAGAATCACATGCACTGTAACAGGTAGGCACAAAAGGTCCCTCATTTTTTATTTATTATTATTATTATTA
The DNA here is from genome assembly GCF_017654505.1 of Polyodon spathula. NCBI lineage: Eukaryota > Metazoa > Chordata > Actinopteri > Acipenseriformes > Polyodontidae > Polyodon > Polyodon spathula. The sequence continues at coordinate 22,364,673 of NC_054539.1, forward strand.
TTTGTATCTAAAGAATTTTACATGGCAAATTTCGCCTCTCCTCATAAAATTATATTAACAAACGTTATTAACATACATTAAAACAACCAATAAGTTAAAATGTATTTAAAATTAGGCTTGGGGCTTTCAGTATAATATTATAAACTCAAATAATCTGAGTTACATATGTAAAACATAATATACATATACACGCATGCGTGCTGATCTGTATCGCTTTAAGTAGAAAGACCAAAAAAAATGGTCTATCAGTTAATTTGATTTAATACTTCTTTATAATATGTAAGCAGAGCGTGACTACGTTGCTATACCGTATAAATATACTGTATTAAATTCATGCCTCTACCGCCAGTCTTTTTAAACAGAGGGTTGCTCTTGTGTGTTGATCCTTGGATCAGGTCATGGTTTATGTCTAAACTGTGCTTATCACGCATATCTATGGTTTAATTACGATAACAGATAGATAGATAGATAGATAGATAGATAGATAGATAGATAGATAGGAGTAATTAAACCATATTTTATTTATTTTAACTGTAAAGGTTATGTATTTAATCACACGCAGATCAATATAATGCAAAGCATCCAGAAATAATAAATAACAAACCAAAAAAAAGAAAAGTTAAAAGATTACGATTAAGTACCAATAAAATAAATAAATAAATAAATATTAAAAATAACATTGCTGTTTTTTCTCTATTCACTTTGAATTGAACACTTACTAGTCACATGACCACAGAAGCGCGACGGGAACGCTTTATTTATCTACGGTTGCACAACTAAAATGCTTTTTCTAACATTTTCAGTATCCATGTAGGCTACTGTAAATAATACATTAAAAACAATGCACACTAACTTGATCAAAGTAAATCACATTTTTAAAAGCATCAAATCAAGTTACTCGTGTGTAAACGAATATGTAAAACTGTACACTGTTGCACTGGGAAGCTACGTTAATAAACGTTCTCGATATGTAAGAAAGAAAAAAAGAACACCGAAGAGAAAGAATGTACCTTGAAGAAAACCCTCCAGTGTTCCGAAAGTTACTCCTCCTTTTGAGTATAGACCTCACTAAGCATTCAAATCACGTCTCCATAGGGACACAATAACAACCTCCGGTCAGCTAGCTAGTGTTGCCAAGAAATACTCAGCTGAAGGTATTGATTGCTACAGTAGTTCTACCCGATATTCTTACTGCACGGCTCTAAGACAATTACTAGCTTGTGTAAATTATTCACACGGATAGGTTGTATATAAGACCTCAAACATAATACGCATTTCTTGATCATGTTATTTATTTATTTACATGTTAAGTTGCTGTAACATTATAGTACAATATAATAAATGCATCTAATACACTGCCTGCTTTTTGACTCGTTTGGGGCAATTTGGTTAAGAGCACGACGTTATTGCCGTAAAGTGAAACAGGACAGGAACATAATGGTGTTCTCTATCCAAAACTGAGTAACATTAGTTTACAAATAAAAGTAGTATTATAGCTCTAAAGTGTGATATAATAAATGTGACATTAGTGAAACGTTACATACCGTGGCCATTTTCTTTCAGTTTTACATCAATCCTTTTACCATAGTTAACCAGTAGTGAGATAACATATTAGAAACAGTTGTAGTCTTGTGTAAAAGAACAATGAAGAACTATATCATTTTTTTCTGATGTCTGTGTATGTAGTAATTCTATCCAAAACATGCAAATAAAACAGGTGCTAGAGATTAGAGTTCAAATGCAGCCTGAATAAACTGGACTTCTGCTACTAATCTAAACATTTAAACATATTTAAAACCACTTGATTAATAATGTATTGAAAGGTAATAGCCTTGATGTATTCTAAAAAGCTTGTAGGTAATTGGTTGATACACTGACCCCCCCCCCCCCCCCCCAACACCACCAAAAAAAAGACATTTTCAGCTCAACTTATTTTTTGACTTAATTTAAATTTAGTTCCATTTACTCAACCCCATCGACTTCTACTGAAACTTTTTGTTTTACGTAAATGTAAAATTATTGCTATCACATTATAATTAAACACTGAAGAACAAAAGTGTATCAGCAGTTATTTAGATATAGACAACCACCTGTAAGTACATACTTATTCTCTCCTGTTTTTCCAGAACCATCATTTAACCCGATTCTGGACATGCCAGGCCATTCATATCAGGAAGTCAAGTCAGTAGCATTGAAGGTGTGACTTACCACAATGCTTTAAATACAGTTTTGACATATTCAAGAAGCTTCCTGACAAGCCAATGTTAAAAAATATTCTACAGCTGTTTTTTTTCAACACCAAATAAAAATATTATTTTTAAAAAGTGGCAGGCAAATTTCAAACAGTGGTCCCTATAGATAAAACTACTTTTGAGTTTTATCAGATCTGCTTTACACAGAATGCTAAACTGTGAAAGAACATACACTTACCTTGGTTTCTTTCAGAACTGCTGACATTAAGTTAAATTGGGCATTAATTAGAAACACATGCATAGCCTGTCAGGCAGAGGTAAAGCAGGATAATATATTGCGGCCATAGAAAGCCATATGGAGAATATATATATATATATATAATTTAATAATACAAAAAAAACAAGAACAAAAAGGGACTTTGTTTACACAGTACACACTTTAATATTCTTGGCACTCCAAGTTACCATAGGAGGGGTATTGGATGAACTCAAACATAAATATCAGAAGATTGTCCGAAGTCAATATGCATAAATTAAGAACAGACATGTTAAAGGCACACTGCACAGGTACTTAGCAAAAGAGAGTAAAAAGAAAATACTAAAAAGAAACATCCTTGTAAAATTCTTACATAAATGTTTTGATGAGAAGTCTTTATTACCATCTTGTGAGGTTTCTTTTTAGTATTTCTACATATCTTGTTTTACAGTAATGGATACACAAATTAATAATCCACTGAAAGTTTTGATAAATTCATTGCATTATGATAAAATGAAATACAGTACAGGTTTAAATATGTTTACATTTTAAATCACACAGTAGTATTTAGCAAGTTTACTTAGCTAGTAGCAATAACTTTTAAACTTGTAATCCAGCTACCACTTCATAATCTGAAATTCTGGACAAAGTGTGTCGTATTGCACATGCTCTTAATCAGATCAGTTAGTGCTGATGTGATAAGATTACTGAGAAGTCTGGTGTGTTTCCACCAGGATGAAGTTCATGTCTGTATGTTCAGATGCTGGAGGTCCGGGGGACTTCCTGAATATCAGCCAGGTTTAACTTTTGTCTAACAAAATAATCTGTTAAGGATTGCACCCAATACAAACAAAGACCACAGAGGAAATGCAAAACAATCTGATAACATTTACAAATCATAACTGCACATGACAAACGCTTTCCCTTGATTAGTTGTGGTTCATTCTGCCCAGTCCAGGGCTGAATTCTCTTTATCATTCCTCTAATCAGTTAACTAAACAGTCAAGTTGTTTAAATGCAACTTTATTTAGACCTGGTGATTTTATTTATAATTTTAAATAACATTACTATAGTTACAGAAAAGTTAGTATTTTATGTAGGAAGAATGTGTGTTCTTTTTAATGTGTAATGGTTTCCTTACCTAACTTTATACCTTAGAATACATCCATCCAATTGACTGAACACACACCTATGCATTCAATACAGGACCTGAAACACACAATTTACAAAGGATACATTGAAGAACTGAGTTCCTCAAGCTGAAAAAGAAAAAAAAAAACAGGAGGTAACGACAAAGTTATATAATGCACAACACACAGCTTAAATTACCACATTCAGAGAAAAGTGCAAGCAACACATGTCAGGGTTCTGATTATGACTGACAAGGAAACTCACATTTGACATCAGCTTGTCCAGATTAGAGTCACTGGCCCCCTTTCTTTGGTCCTCTGGCAATTCCTCGACTTCCCCGTATAGATCAAAGTTCAAGCGAGCCAGTTTCTCCTGCATCTCCCGCACATGCTCCATCTGATCAATTGAACACTCATTACCTGTAGAGGGGGATGGGGGGATAGTTTGAAGAATACTGTAAGGTTGTAATAATGTTGGGACTGATTTGCAACATTGCTGGACATGTTAAAAGTCAAACAACCAAGTCCATTCTGTTTACCAAAGGCCTGGAGTTTGCCAGAGTGGAAGTCGTTGAGGAGACTGAGCAAGCCCTTTTCCATCTCTTGAACATCAGACACGTCAGTCAGAAAGGAGTGCTGGATCGGTGCAGACTGGGTGCTTTTTCCTGCTGCACCCTGGGATCTTGTTTTGTCTCTCATGCCCCTAAACATAAATACACAAAACACCAATATGTCTTGCTGACCATTTGCATAAGAATACCTGTCTACATAACACACTGTATAATAATAATAAACATTATAATAATGTAGGAGACACCACAGTTAACACTTTACTAGAACAATTTTTATGGTAGCTTGTATCCCCATAGAACAGCAAAGAGAACCATTTCCACACACTTTTACATTTAACAAGTTCACAGATGAAATCTAAAGAACATACATTATTGAATACTGTACCTTTTCAATTTTGATTTTTGACTTGATGTTTGTGCTCCCATATTGGTGAAGGCAGTGCTTCTGCTGGCAGGCATAGCACTTTTCTTACTATTGCCAGTGGGACCTGCCTGGCTGGTGGAGGTCTTGGGGCTTTTTCTTTTTAACTTCTTCTCTTCCATTTTGGTTATTGCACAGCTCCCACCTGCCTTGAAACGAAGCCACAACTGACTTGCTTACACACCAAGCAATTACACAACAAGCGAAAGGAATGAAGAAAGACAACAATCAAACTAAAATGTTAAAGCATTCTGGCTGCGTTCAGAGTGAGACACAAACAAACAGCTTATCTTATTAATGCGCAAATACAATTAAACTCAAGTACGTTGAAGGTCAATAATTTGATTTGCATCTACATCTACCCACATGTAATGTAATATCACTACAGCATTTTTCCTCCAGTGAAAATGGGCAGGTTGTAGTTGTTCTTTAATTGTACCCATTAATAGCATTATAACAGTACGATATATATGTATACACTGTACATTACAACAACCTCTTAAAATAAAAATGAATTAATTCATTAAGGCACAACAATGTACCACTTTGGCAAAACACTCACTAGTATCGTAGGAAAAAACAGCACAACCAAAAAAATGTTTCGACGAGTTAACTTCGGTAGGAATAGCACCAACAACCGTAACGGCGCCCTAATTGAATTCTTCTAGCTAGAGCAAGGTAGGCCTTAAACTGTTTATTTACAGATTATAGTTTATTTTTAAAGTGTATTTCCTTTTACACCGAGGGATTTACCTGTTTTTTGTCTTCACATCCCACTTCCGTATTTTCCCTTCAGTCTAAGTTTACATAGAGTTGTGGGGATTGTAGTCCTTAGCAAGGACGCTCATATTTCAGCAGAAAACGGAAAACTACAGCTCCCAAAATTCTATTAACAGCAAACCCGCGAGGGACAAAACAGACCTCTTGGGGCTTTTATATTAAGCAAAACACCTATAAAACAAGCAGAGTCGTAAGAGTTAAGTGTCAAGCAGATTCATGCAGCTCTACAGTTATTTGCATGATGACATACCACGCCGAACCAGCAAGCTGGCTCCACAGATCTTGAAGCCGATCATGCGTGCGTCTTTTAAACGAACAGCAGCAAACTATAATGCAAAGGTGAATAGTTACTTGCTGATCTCAACAAAAACTATTCAGCAGTGGAGGAGAACTTCGCTCGAATTATCTATTTCTTATAATAATAAATGACGTACGGTACTTTTCTTTCCATTACGTTGGTGATAAACACGTGTAATTTATTTACTGTAACTAGTAGTCTATATTGTATTCATTGCATTTATTAAAATAGTTTTGTAAATGTATCGAGTAAAACAAATGTATTTACAGTGATGTTTTACAAAACTGTACAAATAAAATGAATAAATAATGGTTAAAGTATTGTAACGACCCAGGCATCTGCGTTGCAAAATGACTTGTTGACTGTCCTGTTTGTTTGTCCTTTATGTTTCCGTGTTACATGTCTTACTGTTTTGCTGCCCCACACCACTAGCTAACAAGGTGTGGTCCGTGGCAGACAGTGGTCCATATTTGTTTACTTGTCCATGTTAATAAACTGCTTGCTTGAATCACCCTGCCTATATGGAGTCTGCTTTTATTTCACATCCAACACTACAGTATTGTAGCTTGCGTGGAGAATGAATGAGGCTCGCACAGGATTTGCAGGTTCTCAGATTCACTGTTTATTAAGTCAGGACTCTACACTGGCAGGTAAAAGCATCCCTGGTGGTGATGGCCAGCCGGACAGCGAGTGTGCCGTTAAATCACTCCACCAAGTCATCGCTCTGCAGGTGAAGGGGGTTGTCCATGTTTTGCTGATGCCTAGCCATCTGCACATTTCCGGAACACCCTTGAGTCAAAGTTCCAGCCCTGGTCGTTGTGGAGCTCCTGGGGGACCCATAATCGGCTGAAGAACCCCTCCAGCAGTGTTTCAGACACCATCTCTGCCTCCTGGTCGGTCAGCGCATAAGCTTCAGGCCATTTTGTAAAGTAGTACAGCGCTACCAGAATGTGTCAGTTCCCCTTCTGAGTGTGTGAACGGGCCCAAGAGGTCGACCTCAACCATCTCCATGGGTCCACCAACAGGAAACTGCTGGAGGGGGGCATGTGACAGCGACAGCAGTAGTCTTCCACATCTCGCCTGCACCGTCCCCAGTAGAACCCCAGTCCAGCCCACTACGACCACAGGCCCTTTTTTGCTGGGGACTGCTGCAGAATTGTAATGACTCCAGTCGCAATTTTCGGTGACTCGACTCGACTCTAGTTGTCATCGATTCGAGTCCCTGTTTAAAAGGGATCTTATCTTCTTAATACATAAAGAAGAATGTTTGTCTGTCTGTTCCTTTATGAATTCGGACCATGCAGGAGCCAGTGCAACCAAACTTTGCATGGCCTCGTCTTTCATCAAGGGAAAGGTCGAAGGCTATGTTTGCATTCAAAATTTTGACCCATGGGGTGCTTTATTTAGTAACCCCATTGCTGGATCACTACAGTAGCCATTTATGTCAAATTAAAGAAACCCACAACCCCCACCCCCACCCCCAAAAAATGAAAATTTAAAAAAAAATTAAAAATGGCAAAAAAACAAAAAAACAAACAAAAAAAAACACTTTGCCTGTAAATTACTTATTTGGTAACACGCATTATTATGCCTTTCAAGATACATTTCATTCTGTAATAGTAAGCAAATTAAGTTGAGATTATTGATTTTAAACTGGAGCATATATGTGGAGTAGGCAATGGTTTAAACACTCTTATTTCGTCTCAGTTGCATTACTTAGACTGTTTTCATTTGTAATTGGTGTTTTAAGGCCTGGAAGCAAGATCTCTGTAACAAATTAAATGCCACAAGTTATCTATGGTTAAGGTATCTAAAAAGACTATCAAGGACTTTCACTGTGGAGAAAATAGTGCCAACAGTAAAATTGTAAATAAATGTTTAAAAGCATTCTTTTGTTTTGTGGTATCCATTACTGTACATCCAACCCAATTGAGCATAGGTAAAGAGGCCTCTGTATGGTCAATAAAAAAATATGCTTATAAATAGACAGACATTATTGTGCAGCTCACTTTTGTATTTTTAATTGAAATGTTATTTTCTTGTTACATGTAGGTTGCTAATCTCCTGATGAATCTGATTAAATCAAACTGTCTCGAACTGTCAGAACTAATGACTCGAATTGACTCAAGCCAGATAGGTGACTCGACTCGACCAAACTCTGTGACTTGTCTCGACTCGAGCTTGGCATGTCAAAGTCTCAACTCAAATCTTTACCCTCTGTGACTCAACTCGGCTTGAGTTCCAATTACAACATTGGACTGCAGTGCCTCTTCTTTCTCAGGGGGGCAGCCATTGGTTCACCAGCCACTGTAGGACAGACTGAACGCGATTAAAGCAGACCCAGGGTTGTTACAGTATTGTTTGTTCACTTTGTGTCCACCGGGTGAGCAGAGGTACATCTAAACATCACCAGGGCTTACTGAAAACAGGCTGTTCATCTTACTGTACTGTCTGATGTAAAAAAATAAGTACAATAAAATAAAGTGGTCATTGTAGGCACCAGTAGGTGGCAGGCTTGAGCTTTAGTGAGTGTTGGTTAAAAGTTTCAACCAGATACAAAAACATGTTTGGACAGAACATATGGAAACAGCAAGATAAGAGAGAACAAACATACAGTGTATGTGGAGTGTTGTGTTAAATAAGGAAAACAGAAAACACCAAGAAAAAAACCTAGGTTAGTCTCAGCGATTTGGCACCAGCCTTTTTTATCTGATAGAACTAATGGGAGTGTTCTTAGTTTTAGGTGGGTTTTTAGTTGAGGGTCGGCCTCAGTGAGTAATTTGCACTGTCCCTGCTGTCCCCTTTGTTCCCTCACTATGAGAGATCCTGGAGTATTTGCGCTTTATATATAAACTTCAAAATTGACACAGAACGACTGATTGAAATGTTTGTTCTTCATTTTACCTCCCAAAATCGGTTTCTACAACAATGACTGCCAAGAAGTTTTACTTAAGTTGGAAGGCATGAAATTATTTTCAGCTACATTTATGGAGTCCATTGAAAGGAGAAAAATGTCCAGTTGCCAGGATTAGTGTACCATAACATCTTTAAATAAACAGAACTTAAAAATGGGATGAGCCGATATTACTGCATTAAGGTACATGATTAGTATACCAATTTATAAAACTGCCTAGCTTGGAAATGTCATTACCTAGTTCCAGTCTGTAACAGCAAAATACTTAATACTTAATGTTGGACTTAAATGACATTCAGTTATCTCTTTTGAACCAGTGTTACCATTAAATAATGCAATAATTACCCACAGCGATTAATAGTTTCAAAAATAGCTTTTACAGGATTGTTACTTAATAGTACCTTGCTGAAAATATTAATCTGTGCGTGTTTTCTGTAAAGTGTTATAATTATAACAAAAATAGTGTATCATTTGAAATCACCATTTGTGTCATTTTTCTGTTCTGATCATATGGCCTTCTCTCATTTTTTACTTCCTTTATATTTTTATCTTAAAGGGATACTTATCTTCATTTAATAGAATATATAATTTCTTGCATATTTAATAGTGTATGTTTTGTATAAGGATCGGTTGTTGTTTGTTGTTAGATCATTATTTGCCTGGCTTAGTAACATCCTTTATAACCGTTGGGGCTTTGTCTGAAAAGCCGAATTTCTTGAACCAAAATGTTTTAGAAATAACCAAGTGTCCAACTGTAATTTCTGCGGCACTGTGGCAACTTTGAGTTAGTTAAATGGAAAAACACTCTACAAAATCACAGTTACAAAGGGAGCGTAAATTACAGCTGCACATTGCTGGTGGTCAATTTTCAAACTGCTTCAGTTTTTTCACAAGCAGACCCAGTGGTTGAAAAGGGATATACAGTTCTATCTTCTGGAATAGTTAGTAAGCACAATTAAACATGACCAAACCTAATAGTATATTATTAACAGCTACTAAAATGTAGATTCACAATTTATTCAACCAGCTGCTTTTGTTTTCTTAATGGCCACAGCTACTACCCCTGTCAGGTAAAGTCACGTTGTTCCTTCAGTGTCAGGTTGCCTAACTGATTTGTGCAATGCACATACACTATGCATGTCTAACTGTATAAACTTGTCTAACTAGCTGGTATGTAAATGGCTGCTGTCAGAAAAATCAGTCTGTTGTTTGTTGAAAAAGAAATACAAGTATGAAGATTACATCCTGAACTCTGGAGTCATAAAAGATCATAACAGTTTGGCCACCAGCATTTCACACATGTTATGACTTCCCATAAACACCATATACACCACTATATTTTAAGATCAATTCAACAAGCTTTAGCCATTATTAATCACTTTTTAATGTTAGCGTTGTTGTTGCTGTTTATGAATTTCCCTTTCAAAGTTTACTTTCATAAATTTTGCTCAGTAATTCTGCAGTTTACAGTGCGAACCCATGCATGATATACCATGCATTGACCTTGCTTTACTATGATTAATAATAAGTTTAATGATGTTTTGTCTCACAACCCCACTACTACTACTACTACTACTACTACTACTACTACTAATAATAATAATAATAATAATAATAATAATAATTTGGTAGGTTTATTTATCTCCACAAAAATACTAAAAAATAAATCCCAATAAGTATGAATTATTATTATTATTATTATTATTATTATTATTATTATTAGTAGTAGTAGTAGTAGTATTTAAAACCATATGTATTTTAAACACGCTTCTCCTGTCACAGAAGCTGAATAAATCCATGAGCTGACATGTACTCCATTCCTGATTTATCTTCAGCCACCCTGCAACTCCCGCTTCAGTTAAAACCGGTTGGAGGTAAATCTCCACGTTCCAGGTTTTCTTTGTGCAGAAAATTCGGTGCGCGCAGCTGACGATCTCCACTAGCTCCGGTATCTTCAGGTGTTGAGGTCTGTTCCAGGCTTTCCATCTCACTCGACGCACTTTCCTGGTAGTTTGGGATTCAGGCACTTTCCTGACAGACGAGTTTAGCAGACTTTCTTTCACAACACCAAATGCTGCATTTTGCAAACTTTTTTTTTACAAAAAATGTCGGGACCTACTTTGTTTATATTACAATTTGCATAAATCTGCGTAATTTTTACTTTCAAAAGAAATTGGGAGACTACGTTTTACATTTATTCCGTTTCATAAAGTTACTGGAAAATGCCTTTTCATCAGAGGACAGTGGAACCCCAGCGGGTAAGCAGGTTGAACGAGAGGGAGTACAGGGTAATAGTCGCAGGTGATCGCGGCGATGGGAACAAAGTGCTTGTGGAGCGAGTTAAAGTTAAGAAAAAGCTCCTGTTCACAACTTCGGAGGAGGTTTGCTGTTACACTTTGACCAGTGTCCTTAGACAGCTCTCTGATTTGTCGCGACATGCCAGCAATATTTTTCTGGAGATTGAGAGAGAAACCAGATTTGTATGGGAGAACTCAAACCGAATACAGAACCGCCTGGAAACATTACACAGTACAATCCACAAGCTTGACCACAAGAAAATCAAAATCCGTAAGTTGAATTTAGATTTATTTATTTTACTGATTTTGATCTCCATAAAAATTTATCTTTATCTGTTTCTGTTGGGAAATTACTGTTTTTTTCCTGGACCCGTTTGTTTTTACGTTTACTTACTGGGCAACGATTTTGCTTTAACTTTATTTGTTGTTCATTTGTCGTCATAATTGTGTTTGTGTTTTTCTTGAATTGTCTTAACATTTAATGAAAGCGGAATATCACAGATGTGATGCTAGCTGTGTTGGTTTCCTTTACAATAAATAACCTTTGACTGTGGTGAGATTAAAACGTCTGACACGTACAAAAATGTAACTGTTTCGTTTAGTGTTATTCAATTAAGTTGTCTGTGGTACTGTGCGATGCTGATTGCAGACATGGGTTGCTGTGCGTCACGTGCAGGCAAATTCATTTTTCCTTGTGTGTCTGCAGGTCTAACGAGTGCTGTATGCTAGCTTTGTTTCTTGATTCCCCGACACCTGTGAAACGTGATAGATCTTCAGTCCTTCATTGGCCATCTGTGTGACATAACAGCCTGAGGGCAGCTTGTCTGAAAAAAATGTTCTTTTCACTTTCACTGGTTATATTTTTAACCAGCCTTGTTAAACAGAACGTTTAGACAATGCAGCCAGCCACCTGAAAAGCTCCTGCAATAGATGTGATGCATTGCAATTATAGCTTTGTTGAACATTTTGTGATGCAAACTTCTTTTCTAAAATCTACATTCCCCCACTTGAGTCTTGAATTGAGGAAACCTTTTAGCCCTGACTGACTGACTGCTTAAGGATGGATAGGAGTTCTACTTTTGCTTTGTGTACACTGGCATTTTCTTCCTTTTGAGGCTTGTCAGGATTTCTAATGAAAGGCATTGGGAGGTAGTTGGCACCAAAACTTCTATCTGTGTGTAAAGCACAACTAATATCAGGCTGTTGTGTTTTGCAGATAAGTGTGAACAGTCTTTCTCTACCAACTTGTTTCACAGTTAAAATTGCTTGCTTAACAAACTTGACTTAATTTATAGCACATGTTACATTTGGTATAGGTGGCATGTACTTGTTTTGTCTCTTAGGATGCAAATGTCCGGTCAGTGGTAATCCTAAAATCATGTTTGTTACACAACTGACATATATGATGAATGAACTATTTATCTGGTTTACATGTGAGGCATAAAAACACAAGACAGTCAGCTTTAAACAGATGTGTAACTTGCATGTGTTTTGAAGCATTCATATTTCTGCACTGTGGGCTCACATATATTCAAGGAATGGCCCATCGAAGTATATTTGTAACAGGAGAGGTATGAAGGCAGTTATGTTTATCATATGGCACATTAACATTTCCGTAACGCTGAATTTCTTTTTAGAACATGCAATTCCAGAAGTGGCTGACACCATTGATCACTTGATCGATATTACAGTGCAGTGTTCATAAGGAATTACAAGACAAGGAATTTATAAACACAATCCTAACCAACATACCATACAAGGCAAACAGTATGTAACAAAATATATTCCTGCTATTTTAGTGCCAGCCCCTCCAAGCCCTGTGTTATCGATGAACTTCATGACATATCAGACTTCCTGTTTAGATTGATTGAGAGGTGTTATTCTGCTATAGACAGAAAAAAAAACACAGTAGACACTCATTTATATGAGATTATAGCCTTCAGAATGCACAATACATTGCAGTCATAACAGATTTATTATGTATGGTTGTGTGAGAGAATTCTTTCAATAAAGTATTAGTCAACATGCTGATTACTGAATTGCATGTTTACTTTGGAGGTGTGTTCCTGGCGGTTTGTCATGCATTGTACTAAAACTTGCAGCATGCACAGTTTGGATGTAGAGTTCATGGATTTAGAAACGATTAGAACTATTTTAATGATACAAACAAAGCAGTCTTGCTTGTTGATATACTAGGGAAGCATTTCAGCTGTAAGATCAAAACAGTGGTTTAAGCAATACTTTTTACTGACTTTATTCCAGTACTATCAATTTGGCTTTGAACTTTTTTTATTAAGTTGGTTTGGATAATACTTTATTACCGATTCTCTCGCCTAAATGTTGTGTGTCACAAATAAGCAAACTCGCTTACCATGTAATAATATACCATTGTCAACTTGACAAGAGAATGAGTTGATCAGTGGCTCTTTTTGACCTTTTCTATCTGTAGTATAGGGTTAATGTCAGCGTCTGGTCATGTGGAAGGGAGTTCAAGAAAAACCAACCCAAGACCTTTAAACACAAGTACTGTGCACCTGTTACTGTAATAGGAATTGATTTCCCATGCATTAAATTTGAAGTGTGCACATTGATATGGGGATCAGCTGGTAGGGAATGATGGATAGCCATTAAAAGAAAAGAAAAAAAACAAGCCACAAAATTTAGGTTAACAGAATATTTGAGTAGGTACCAGATTATAAGAGTGCGTGCGTGCGTGTGTGTGTGTGTGAGAGAGAGAGTGTGTGTTTGTGTGTTGGATAATGCACCAAACAGCATTTTTGTAAGGAAGGCATTGATTGATTATCCTTAACCTGAAGACACAAGCACATTCAAAGTTTCCTTCCTCATAGTTTTTTGTTTGTGTGAAACTCACTGCGCTGATACAGGATGGGATTTCTTGTGCACAATGAATGGTTCTCCAAATCCAAATCCTGGCGTAAACTTCGCAAAACAGATCCATTTGGAGGCGTGAGCCCAGCGAGAACTCTCTCTTTCTTGCTCTCTGAGCTTTATTATTAACACCTTTTGTTTCTGACAGACCAGAGAGAAAGACTGGGGGGGAGGGGGAGAATCACAGAGAGCGCAAACTGAGCTTGAATGCTGTGTTATTGCAGCTGTTCATGTAGGTGACAAACAATCTTTTTTGCTCTTCGTAACAGAAAAACAAAAAGCAGCAAGAAAGCCAGCATACTTGATTAACGAGGTATCAGAAGCACAAGCTGAGACTACAATGCTTTCTGAAATTACGATGTTTCTCACTGCCTGTTTCACCGCATGGTTTAACCTTCCGGTTCTTCTGGAATTTCAGAAATAGAACATGATAATACTGTAGTGTTTTTTTTTTTTTTTTTTTAAACCTGTACTGTAGTTTCTAAAGTATTTACCAGGTTATTATTTCAGACAATAAATGTTACAATATTGTGATAATATACCATTGCACACACACAAAACAAATGGTATAGATGTACGCCAGCCTTGATTTCCCTTGTGTTTAAGTGCAATGTAAGCGGAGTGTTGAGCAGGAAACGCATGTCCTCTCTGGAAATCTTTTTGGTATTGCAAGGAAATCTCCGGGTTGTGACCGCAATGTCAGCTGCTGTCTGTTCTCTGAACTACCTCTGTAAGTCTGAAAAGCTGTTGATTATAGTGTTAGTGTGTGGGATGTCCTTTGGTATACAGTACATACGATTTGTTTATGAGGGCTAGGTTAGTATGCTTCTTAAAGAGTAAGTAGCGGGTTCCGAAAAATAGAGCATTATACGTCCCAACTGTTTAAATAACATACCACATTTTTCTTTTCGTTGTTAACATCCTGACAACATTTTACACTTATAACTTTAAAGTCTTTTTCAAAGCTGTTCTAGTGCACTGGCGTTTGAGATCTGGCCTCATTGCAGGTACGTTATTTAAATACTTGTAGCAACAGGTGGGGACATGTAACGCTATATTTTTTTGGAACCCTGCCACTTACTCTTTAAGTTGCCTTGGGATGTGGGCATTTGGCTTCGATTTGAGGTTTAGATGATCACACACTGTTGCATTTCTTAGTGAAAATACCAACAATTAGTAATAACTAGTAATTGTATATGAAGTTCCCTTTTCTGAAAAGTGTAATAGTCTCCAGCTGTGAGACTTATGTGGGAGTCTACAATAGGAGAGAGGATCGGCTATGTTGTGCATGTTCCCAGTTCCCACAGAATGACATACACTGTAGCAGGCCTACTGGGAAGTGCCAAAACAAAGCTTAAAATGAGTGGACAAACAAAAACGTGCATTACTCTTTTTCATTCCCACTGCATTGCTACTGGTTCCTACTTCCGCTTAACCTTGCCTTGACCTTCCCAGCTAAACAGGCTTCTTGTAGGAACTCCTTTGTACTGTAGATGACTCTTCCAGTCTTTATAAGCTACAGTATTGTGTTCAACTAACTCAATTTTAGATTTTTAAAATAGAGAAGCTTACTGAGAGCTAACTTTCTTTATGTGTGATTACATTTTATTTAATCATAAACTGTATACATTTCAATATAAATGGACGACATATTGTGCTAAAATGTTTGATGCCTTTTATTTTGGCTCTCTATTACCCTATTCACACTTGTGCTGTAAGGTGGCCTTTTGTCATATGTGAACGCTCCCAAAAAACAAGTCAAGGATTACTGTATATCCCGGTAGCTCTTCCATTCTGAGTGCAGACTATCTTTACATATTTTAGGCCTGTTTTTCAGTCACATATGTGTCACAGACCTAAATATGAGGCGGCCCTGGCCAGCACAGTGGTGTGAACGGTGGTCAAAGTCATTTAAAATCTGTGCTGAAAATTTACCGTAGCAAACTCCAGTGTGATGTCATAAAGAAAGCCCTCTCTCCTGAATCCACAAACAAGGTATTTACTGATACCTCTGTCTGAGTTATTTTTAGAAGACGCCGAGTGTCTACTGAGTCACTGAGTTATAAGCCATTTAAAGGAGTGCCACTGGGAAGTTACCTTGAAAGACTTTTTGCTGAAATACAAGAGGATTTATTCATAGCTCTTTAGTTCTGCATGGTGTGTCTTTCAGTCTAGTAATGCCATGTTAGATGTTTTATTTGTATCAGTATTTTCTCCAGGAGAGAAGACACTTCAGCTTCGCTTCAGCCGAACCTGGGTGAGCCCATTCCCTTTTCTCCTCACCCGACCCGCTCTCCTTCTTGCACTTTGTTTGCTTGTCTATCGCTTTGAACCAACCTTTTTTATTTATTAATTTTTTTGGTAAAAAATGTAGCATTGATTACATGGTGCTATATATGGTTAATTCACGGAAAGTTACATTTTTGCTTCAGTATATGTGCGCTATAGAAAGGGAGTTATTTTATTTTGTATTTTAGTCAGATGTGTGTTGTGTCCTGTGGCACCCCCACCCCCTCCCCCATTTATAATGCTCTTCAGCTGTAATGCTCATATTGTGTCTCCCCTGAGACCCGCGTTATAGCAAGGGAGCACTGTGTATTGATTTCATGTTGTCAAGATAAACCAGACAGTTATTTTATGCCTGCATTTTTGTGGTTGAGACAAATAATGTACTACATTTTCAAAGCTTTTTCCAAGTCAATGTTAGACCAATTCTGAAAAAAAAAAAAAACCCTTTTCAAATTTTAAAATAATTATAAGAAACAACTTCAGACTACTTGAGCTCCCAACTTAAAAATTGTTTATTTCTATTAACGTGTTAACCTTATTGGAGGGGAAAAAGAGCGCCAAGACGATTCTATACTCCTTCGTAAAACAACAAAAAATAGAGTGCCTATTATGTCGATGAAATTTTAATTCAGACAAACACAAATCAATGTTTTCTGAATGATTCACATAATAATTTTTTACAAAAATAAAATATAGTTCACGTTTCCATTGTAATAATAAAATGGTATTCCAATTTGAAAACAACAAACTTTCATAATGAAAAAATACAAAGGGTAATTTGGCAAAGAAAAAAAAAAATCAGGGTATTTATTTATTAAACTCGGTCACACACCACTAATTAATATATAGATTAGACTAGAGCAGGGGTTCCCAAAGTTTTGGTCAGAGGGCCACTTACTAAGTGGGATATGGTCCGTTATTTAAAGACTCCACTAAGTCAAGTGGCAGCATAACCAGGTTGTGTACTGTAGGGACTGTTGAGATGGTGAATGTGTTTTTTTTAGTAACGGAGCAGACCTGCTTCACAGCTAGCACAAACTAAAAATTGATGCCACACCCTCCCTAGAAATCCACTGGATAGCACTAGGGTATCTGCTTTAATGCATTATTGCACTGCAGCTGCAAATTCTATATGTAGATCTAAATAATTAATCGAGATAATATTATCTTTTTTTGCAGACTTCAGATGAATTTTCTCATGTACTAGTACAGTAGTTCTTGTTTTTTGAACGTTACCTTTTGCCAGACAGTGTTATTCTAAAGAATGGCAACTTTTAAATCCTGTCCTGAAAGCTCATATTGTAGTAATAGTTAAAGATATTTAATTCAATGACAAGCATGTTGACTACATATTATTGGTGTCAGGAAGTATTGCTGACGGATGGACCGAAGGTGCATTTACACAGCATGTCTAATGCTTGTTTATACTGTTGGATGTTTAAAACATGTACAAGTCTCTAAATGTGCAAGCAGTTGACTTCATATTTCATTTTATGTAAATGTTGTTTTTCATAAGCAATGCTTTATCTGTGTTTGTAGTGGAATTAGCTTCATCCCTTCCATTGAGGTTAATAGGACAGTAATTTTCCACCTTGTTCCCAGTAGATTTTTGCGCTGATGTTTATTGCAAATGCGTTGTTGCAGACGGCATCCTGAGAGGTCTCTCTGAAAATGATTCTTGGGGAAAACCCCACAGTTTAAGTGATAACTTCAAAGCAAGTGAGCAAACAGTCCAGTGCTCGTCCAGTGCTCGGCACGTACCTGCTGAAAATAAACAAACTGCTCTAAGGTAGATTTTCCTTTTTACTTTGTTTGTTTACATGGAGTGAAACAGCTCAATTACCATAATAACAATTAACTGCTTATGTCAGTGGTGTTTCACATCCTGCTACTTTACACTAAAACAAGGATAACGTCTAACAGTAAAATAAGTACCGTGAGCTGTATGCTTTTAGGTAGAATTGTTCAACTGAAATGTATCATTGTTTTAACCCTTTGATCCATTTTTTTGTAACCCTATAAGTCATGTAAAGTACTGCATATTATAAACAGAAAAAAAAATCAATAAAGGTATAAATGTAGGCAAAGGCTTCTTGCAGGAGTGTTGTGGGTTGGGTACCACAGACATGCAGTAATATCTGACTGTGTAAATACAAAACAGCTTCAAGCACAACACTTCTAACTAAATACAATCTTGTATGTTTATTATCTGTTCTTAACGAAAATTACTAAACAGGAAAAAGTAACCCATGCAGTCAGGTGTACAGTATGTGTTCCAGTTACTTCTGAATGAACACAAAGTACCTTTACAGAAAGGCAACTCCAGGATAAAAAAATAAATCGTTTGTGTCTCGTACTGAAAGGTAAAAAACATCGGACACAGCATTTTGAGACATTTATAATCTGGAAGGCTTCCGCTTCGCTTAGTCGTTGTGGGAGTGAAGATGTATTTGTTTATTGGTTTGTACAGTATACTTACAAATAAAATCTAAGTTTGAGGTCTTATCAAAACATTAAACAGATAGAAATCTATGGTGTAAATTATATATTCAAGTGCCATTATCAAAATAGATACACTGCAATTTAGGGCTTGCAGAGCCCTAATGATTAGGTACAGACAAGACCAATTTTTAGTGTTTGTCGAGGCAGAGCCATTCCATGTTGCTAATTAACAGAATATCATTGATTTATAGTTACAGTCCTGCCCCTATCAGCCAGAGGTGCCAATGGAGAGCATGAGAACTTAACTGCAACATGCTGATTTAACAGTAAAAAGCAGAAGGTGCTTATTTGTGGGTAGGGTGCTGATTGCATGCATACTTTGCAACCCTCAGGTGTGTAATGAGCATGTTAACCTTGAATTGGAGATTGGCATAGACCATGCTCAAAAAATATGTGGTACATGTAGAATGTCTTCTTGATTGTTTAAGCAGGTTGAAGCAGGATATACTTGGCTGTACTTTATTACTAGCCTCAGGGGTGTACTGTGCAGAATCTCTTGCGGCAGGAATAAATTGGAAGATGTCTTATATTACTATGGACTATCTATTCCCTGAATACCTGTTCATGGGACTTCTAACCCAGGTTTTATTAAAACATGCATTGGCATTTGCCATGATCTGATATTCTTCACACTGTGAGTGTACTATAAGATGGTTGTGGTAGCCTTCTTTTTTTATGGTGCTACTGACACACCTGACCTGATAATTGTGAAAGTCGATGGTAGTTGTAATTTACAGACCTTTGTTATGTTAAGCCTTATTTGTTTTATGATTTTATGCTTCATTATTCAGGTTTTTAAATGTGTATTTAAAAAAAAAAAAAAGAAAAAAATGACAGTAGTTTTTTTTTTTTTGCCTTTTGGCAAGTAGGTAAAAATCTTTTAATGAGATTTAAGGAAGTTAAGAAAATAACCAACTTATTATATTTACCCACCTGAAATTGCACTGAAGTACGGAGCTGCAATTTCAGTAGACATGCCCTTCATGATCTCTTGCATCTACGTGGAAAATGTTCTTTAAAAGTAATCTCGCATCTCTCCTTATCGTCATATTGAAGAGCAGCCTCAGTACAGTGATTAATACAGTACACCCTCGTTATAACAAACCTGTTGGGGTCCAAACCTTTTGATTGTCGAGGGGTTCACTTTAGCGGTAGGAAAATCAAAATGAACGATAAACTGTTGGAGTAAGTTAATGAGATGAGATTGTGAATAAAAGTAGAATTACATGTACCTGTTTGTCTCATGTATGTGTGCAGTATTCTGCCTTTGCTTTATCCTGTTCGTTAAAGAATTAAAACGCAGTACAAAAAGCAAAAATCCCGAAACGAGGCTTTTATTCAAAATCAACCTGGGACATGAAAAGTTTGACATGAAAAGTTCATCAGATCCATTTTGCTTTGTTGCAGGGTTGCTGAACAAGCCAAAAAACTTTTTCTAATAAATGCAGCAAATGCTAAAACACAAACTAGCTTTCAAAGCATCCCTCCAGTGTTTATAATGACATATTTGTCTTTGACAACCGAAATGAATTCTACAAAGAGGGCATGAAGTTAGCAGATTTGGAAATAAATTCCTTGACAGTATTTTCACCTCGATGTGTGCTGCCCTCCCACTGTCTCTGGTGCCTCCTTGGCTGTATCTTCACAGCGGGCGGCAAAGATGTTCCTCAAAGATTTTCACACGTCACTACTTCCTGACCAACCTCAAAGCTGCTGGCTTTAAAACCGACAAATCGCCGAATAAAAAGTAAAAATGTCAGGTTTGACTGCCTCAAGCTCCTTGTTTTTCAAAGGGCTTGGTTCAGTTGTCTTTTAAGCTTCTCTTAAACCAGGTGGAAATCCCTAATAGGCATCTCCAAAGACGTTTAAAAAAAACCAGATGGTGGTTCTTCCGCCAAGTGCTATCCATGCAGTATAATCTGAATCAATCTTGATGAGAAGCATGAAAGTGCTTTATTCTCACATTTTATTAATTGAACTTTGAGGGCATTAGACCTGGGTGACAAAAAACAGAGCCGGAGGAACGCAGCCGCGTTAATGATATATTATGTTTCATTTTTAATTTGTTTTTTAAAATCCAGATTTAAAGTGTCTCTGTAACTGTTTATACTCCCAAGCTTTTTCTCTTCCCTTAAAACAAGCTGTCTCTTTAGCACAAAATGAAAATTAAGCAGTACGCTTAATGGATTCTTAAACTTCTTGGGAGTCTTCCTTCGTTGCTGTTTTTTGAAGAGGAACATGCACAACACATCCTGCTTAAACAAAATCAAGGCATCTCGCCAGCTGGGGGGACAAATTATCCATTCTGTCTGTCTCAGCATCCATGCCAATACTTCTCACTTTGGGAAAATGAAACGCGTGACTGAGATCCTAATGTTTTCAGTGAATTAGCTCCTTAACAATGCTCTTTGAAATGATTGCTCATTTCAGTCTACTCTACTTTTTCACATGCTTTTTTTTTTTTTTAACAAATTCTACATAGTGTGTGTGTATGTGTGTATATATATATATGCAGTCAGGTTTATAAGAATCAACCGCATATAGTGATCAAAACCACTGGGACAAAATCATTCTTATACTAACCAATGTAAAATAATCCACTTGTAAGAATAATTTTGTGGAAAACTGACTACATGTAATACGGTACTTGATCAAGTGCAATGACGTGTACAGCCAATAAAGCTGTTTTTGAATTTGAGTTTGATCACATCTCGCATGATTAGGGCGGTACGCAGCGTGGATAGTGCAGTGATGCGGGAAACACTGCATTGCGTAATCAGACAGTGACTGCACCACTGCATTGTGCAGATATGATTTTTGTGTTCTCTGTTAGTGAAACTTTGTTTCAATAAAGTGAATACACATTCACTGAATAGCCTACATACCGAGTACAGCAGTGCTATTGTGTGATATGCATGTAGAGGGAGTGGGAATTGCGGTGCAGCGTAGTGAGGAGGAGGAGGAGGAGGGTGATTGCAGAGCTTTGCATCTCAGCTTAATGAAAAACTGTGAGATTTGCATTGCAGCAGAAAATAAGTAAGTCGTAGATGCTTAAACGCAGTGGTAGTCGTGACAGTAAAGTACTGAACTGTAATGTCTTTTTAATTCAAAGGCCTTTACACATAACACCACACAGCAGTTAAACTAGGCACCCTCGCAAGACGATTGCTTCTCAAGTATACTGTAGTAAAATAGGAGTCTGCAGCCTTGAGTAAACATAATCATGATCATATAACAAGCTACTTACCCACGAAGGCTTGTTTTGATGTCCTAAATGACTGAGCACCATTGACATCTATACACATACTGTATTTAAAGTGCTGATGGCATGCTTTTGCTAACTGTAATGTGACAGAGTGGCTGAGGGCAGAGTAAATTATCAGGCTGGAGTCATGATTTTACAGTTTTGAAACCGGCGTTGGTTTTATTTTTCTATACCGTGGTGGCAAAACAACCGCTAATACAACAAATAAAATAAACCTAGCTCTCAGTTGGCGCACTAATAAACAATACTTTGTGTGGAACAAACATTATATCTCTTTCTTTCTTCTGCTTCCTTACTCCTCTATACCCCCATCAGAAAGCTGAGGGCTAAGCCCTTTTTATCAAGGTGCCATTAACTTTAACAAACAGACAGGGAACAAGCTATTATCATTCTCTTACTAACATACTCATTCTGCACCACAGTAATCATGTCGGTCCACTTTTAAGAATCAACTGCTTATAAGAATAAAATCACCTGGGACGGATGTGATTCCTATAAACAGAGTGCAGTGTGTGTAATGTATATATATTATAGTAAATGTGGACTGGAGAGGAGGGTCGTAGTGGAAAATTATTGCCCCAAGGGAAGACTATTTTTACCGACAAGGAGTTATAATCCCACCCTGGAGGAAACGATATGGTCTTCCAGAGGGGCATTTAATTTTCCACTATGGCTGAGTCTGCAGTACATATTTAGTATATGAATCAGGCAAGAAAATAAGTGAGGCAAGGTTGGATATTACTTTATATATTTTGCTTAAATATAGCTGGTACAGCATAAGTAAATACATCAATAACAGAAAATGTTTTTGAGGTTCATACCGCATACTATAGTTCTCAAAGTCTTTTTGGCATACAGCGCTCTGTGTGGATTCCTGACTGCTACATAACACAAGTACATTTAGATCCTGGCCGTCATATTTGTTTACACCGTCAAATTGAATTTGTTTGAATTTCGGAAAGTCAGAAAAGAAGAAAATCTTTAATCACCATTTTAGTTTTTTGGAGCACCTTTCTTTTGGAGTATGTTTTGTAATTAATTTTCTGTTATCTTACAGAACTGCTGTTGAGCTGTTCTTTCACTTTCAGCCATTTTCTCTTATTGTGAGGAGTGAACCAGATATGAAGTCCATTAAAAAATTCCCTGGTATCAGGCTGACAGTCTGTAAATGAGTCCAGTGTTTTTGGAAGGATTCCTGCAAAAACTGAATTTTCAGCCCGAAAAAGAGAAAGAGTGTTCTGTTGAAAAGGGGCGGGACTGACAGTGATGTGAACCAATCACATGACAGAGGCAGACTATTACCTTGTGGTGTAGGGATATTAGGGCAATAATTCAATCTGTTTTTGCTCCGATGATGAGGTTTTAACCAATCACAGGTCAGAGTTTCCAAGCACTGATATATATATATATATATATATATATATATATATATATATATATATATATATATATATATATATATATATATATATATATATATATATATATATATTTATCTCTATAGATAGAGACTTTCTAATATACTTTCAAAGTACACTACATTCTGGTCAGGTTACTAAACATGAGACCCATACAGACACATAAATTTAACATATACAGGACATGTAGCACTGCTTTATCCCATGGTCTCAAACCTTTTGATGATTGTTATGACTTAATATTACCAGGCAATTTCTGCTTTCAGATGATTTACAGCTGCTACAATGTAGAAGTCTGCATTTTTGCTGTATTCTAGGGCTTAACATACAAAGATGGCGGTAATTTCAGGCCATCACGTTATGGCTATGGAACATGTCTGGAGAAAGGCCGGTTGTCAGAAATATTGAGATTTCTGTTTAAAAACTAAATAAACTGCTCACACCTTTTGTAGTGCTTGGTTTATTAATTGCTGCAGATCTATTTGGTAGCTATTAGGCTATACGCTAGCAACCTTTAGCTTACCCGATTGATCATGCTCTGGTACGTGGAACCTATATATCGTCTTAAAAGCACCAGGTGACACTTGAAATAATGCTTTAATTTACTTGACTGAGTACTCCTTGTCTGCTTGTTTTTATCTTCTTGGGAGACATGTTATCACACAGCAGATTGATTTGGAAATGCATTGGGTTAAAAGCTTAGTTTATCCATGGCCCTTAGGTGTTGGATCTTACTTTTTGGCATAATCAACCTATTGAATATGGAACAGTGTCTATGATTTCCATATAGTACAGTACATGCTACCTTCACCCCATCATGCAGCTCTGCAGCTATAGATCACATTGCTCTCTTGATTCAGCAAATAGCATTGGCTTGGCCATTATAGATATGCCCCTTCCCCTTAAAGGGAGACTCCTTGTTAGCAGTGTCTGTTATGTCCCCCCATCTTATCAAGAGGAGTTACAATCCCCTGTCTGGAACTGGATAGATCTTTGAAGGGCACTAAAGAATAAGCTGATTCCTGCTGCTGCTTTAGACAGTGTTGTCGGTACTAAAAATGAACAGTACTAAATGAAGGGGATTATCTCGTACATTTATTTATTTTACCGTGTAGTTTAGGGCTTCTGTAAGATTGCATGCTTATATTGAACCCTGCTTAAATCAGATGGGCCACTTAACAAAACAAGCATCTAAAATGCCCCTAAGTTAGGACAAATGTACATTGAAATATGGTTAAACTGTTTTTAAACATGTTTTTGTTTGTATAAAATTTTAGTTTAGTACAGATATGTGTCGAAATGTGTATTTCACAGACCCCGATTTTAGAACTAACCTTACCTAATGTTACCTTAGGTAAGGTAATCCAAGACTAGCCCTTTTATCAGAGCTAAAAATAAAAGCAGACACACAAATGTTTTAACAGTGCTGGCAATTTGCAAATATTTACACAATGCAGTGTACACAGAGTTGATGCTGACCTCAAGTTTTACGTTACAGTTTAGCACTAAGTAAACTCATTTCTGTTGACTTTTGCGTACAATCAAGCCACTCAAATATATGTTAATATTGATTTAAATAGGGTTTTTAGGTGACGTTGGAAGTTAAAATTGTGACAAAAAGTTGTATGGGGGGGGGGTGGAACAATGTCTAATTCTCCGTGTAGTACAGATTAGGTAACATCATGTGACATTCCCAGCTGTAATGTTTACTTTTTATATTACAAATGACGTTTGTATGATATTCCCCACACCCGTCGTTTTTCCGGGGTGCAGCAAAAAGAAATCAGTTTAACTTTTTTTAGGTGTAACTAAACTCATTTGATTTGAGTAAGAACATGAAAAAAAAAACAAAACAAAACAAAACAAAAAAAAACCCTGCTATTGAAATTTTAAAATTTCAGATTGTTAGACAGCAACAGAAAGTTTCAAGGACAAACCCCATTTATCGTGCCAGTCTGTGCAACATTGACCTCAACTGTAGTTGTAGGATTGCTTTCAGTAGCCAGAACTGGGAAGTCTCAGAGTGAGAGTGATAACAGTGTGCTACTAAAAACTCAAGAGGGACCGTGCTTCAAGGTGAGCTGTCATAAAAAGTGAAGATAGATTCAGAACAGGCGAACAGGAACAGAGGATCAAAAAGCGACTGTCAGATTAATGGAGGCACACCGCTGAGGCCAGAGAAGTGAGAGTACAGCGGCTGTCCCAAACTGTTAGTATTAATTTAGTTCGATGTTAAGCAAATATTGGAGGGGGTTCGATGCTGAATAAAAGTTCCAGTAATGTTTTCAACATTTTACAAAAGCATGTTTAATCTGTAATGGCCCTGGTTGTAGAAAAGTGTTGTAACCTACAAAGATCTTCATTAATAATTGCAGTTAATTCTTGCTGCCTGTCTAAAACAGTGACCAACTGCAAGGGTTTTTTAGTCCTGCCTTTCCATGAAATAAATATGGTCTAGCAGGGGCAGTTAGGAGAATGGCGTCAGTTGGCAGCAATTCAGAAGTGAGTGAGATAAAACAAGCTGAGGTAGAGTACCCTGTGGGAGGGAAGTTTAAATCAACAGTGGCTGTTTGCTTGGCTGTGGAAGATTGGCTTCTGGGGAAGTGACCTTTTGGAACAGAATACAATGCAGGCAGTATTCAGGCTGCGGAAGCAGGATCAAATTGGAGGACATATGTTTTTTATTAATGGGCATGGATCATGAAAATGATTATTATTATTTTTTTTTTTTTAAACAGTCCATATTTGTAATACAGTTACGTTTATTGGTAGTGGCTTTGTTTCTTTGCTTTTCTCATGTGTACTGACTGTGCTTCCTTTCTACCACTAAAACCTCTGCCTAAGTGATTTGTGTCTTGACTCCTGAAGGAAGGAGGTAATCTAGAATAGCAGTGGTTTTGAAGTTTATAAAACTACATTACAAACATATAAAGAACTGCACCATGCAGTGCACATATTTCTATTAAAAGCTCTATTTTTGTCATTCCATTAATCAACTTTAAGAACGTCCTTTTTAATATTGTCATGGATTCATTTTGCTTAACGATAATGATAATAATTCAATTGACTGTGTACCATGGGTGATATTTTGGGGATTTTGTTTACTGTTCGCTAAAAACATTGGCCTACATTAGAAAATGAATAGCAATTCATGTATTATCTTTCTGAATGGTTGTGTGCCTTGTGTAGTGACAGGATGGGGCAGGTTTATGCCTTATTCTTACTGACACCTATCTGTGAAGTCTAGTTTCAGCAATGGGTTGAGAGGCAAGGACCTAGAAGAAGGTTTTGCTGCCTGATATCTTTGGTCTATATGTCAGTTGTTTTTATCAGACTTTCTATTTAGGGTCTGGTGTGATCAGGAAGGTGAACTTATGAACCTGGAGTGCACAGGGTCAAGATGAATGAGTTGACTGGTTTAGCATTTATAGCTGTGCGGAACTGGCATGCTGCTGAAGGCATGCACGTTACCAAAAAAGTGACAATGGAATGATGCTGTTGTGGACATCTGGAGTGACTTCCGCCATGTGGTTTTAGAGGAGTTACTGTACAAAACATTTCATTATTATTAGATCACACTTTACAAAACACATCCCTTATTCACACACAAAGTGTGTCTTTGAAAGAAAAGGAATCATTTTAGACTGGTTTTATATGAGTCACAGTATTCTATACTGTGGCCAAAAAAAAAAGAAAAAAAACAGATCTATAATTTACATCTTTACCAAAACAATTGATGTGGAATGGAAGAGATTATCCTCAACACCTGTGAGGTGAGCAAGATGTTCCGTAGCAGAGCGCAAGATGAACTTGACAGATTGCAGCTCTTTTAAAATCTGGCAGGATTTATTGCCCCGACTTTAGTTCTAAAGTGTCTAACTATTTATTAGCTGTAATAACAATGTAAGTCAAGAATGTTTTACAAACTGCTTGCAGCTTTTATTTTCATTTGCTATAATTATGTGTTTGTGACACCTTCTTTAATAGAACAAACTTATTCTTCAGCCAAAAGAATTAAAATGTTTTAATATGGGTGTGAGGCGAGAGTGTATTAAATGGAATGTCCAGACAGTAATATGTGTACAGAAATAAAATAATTTATTTTTATTTTCTATACACAACAAAAAGGATTAAATAACAAACAAAAAAACAAAATGGTGTGAGGGAAGGAGTGCAGGGGTGAAATCCAAAACAAACTGATGACACGTCTTTAATTTGTCTTCGTCGTGACCATAAACAAAAAAAAGACAAAAGAAATGTTAGTATTTCAAAAAAAACCCGCTGCACAAAACCAGTCTCTCCCTTCACCCGTGACTCCTCCTACTTTTTCTTTCGGACCAACCCCGAACACAGTAGTACGTTCCCTTTAGTATGTAATGTCCCGCCTCTGTAGTCAGTGGAACACCAATCCCCAACTGACACGTGTCCTTATCCTTCACTTGACTCCAGTGGCTGGAATTTACATACTCGTACTTCCGCCCCTCACCAAGGTGCCGCCCCTCAAAAGATGACTTTTGCCATGGTCACGAGATCTTGGTAAGGGAAGTCCCGAGTTGGTTTGATGCCACCTACTGTCGGGAGGCTGAATCACAGACCGAAACCCCTTTGACTCATCACATATCCCACCCCTCAGAGTGGAGCCGAAGGAACACTCGGAAACCTCTAACCCTTCCCTTTTACCTCCCTCCCGGGAAAAAAAATCAGCATTTTGATGTAACTTACCCGCACGATACCTTATTTGAAAGGCGAAGGGTTGGAGCGCCAGGTACCACCGCGTAATCCTAGCGTTTGAATCCTTCATCGTGTCTAACCACTTTAAAGAAGCGTGATCTGTGATGAGTACAAAGGGTCGTCCCAGAAGATAGTATTTTAAAGATTCCACTGCCCATTTCACTGCCAGGCATTCTTTCTCCACTACCGAATACCTCTGTTCTCTGGGCAGTAACTTCCGACTGATGTATAGTATCGGGTGTTCTATACCATCTCTCTCCTGGGACAGAACCGCCCCCAGACCAGTCTGCGATGCATCTGTCTGCAGGACGAACTCTCGGCTGAAATCCGGGCTTATTAATGCTGGGGCCTGACTCAAATTAGTTTTAATAGATTCAAAGGCTGTCTGACACTCTGCACTCCACTTAACTTTATTTGGAGCGTTCTTTTTAGTGAGATCAGTGAGAGGGGCGGCTATAGTGGAAAAGTGTGGAATAAAGCGGCGGTAATAACCAGCCAACCCTAACAGTGATCTCACCTGGGTTTTCGTGGTAGGTACCGGTGAATCCAACAAAGCCTGGACTTTTGAAACCAACGGTTTCACTCTACCCTTACCCATTATGAAACCTAAATATTTAGTTTCTTCTTTTCCAATAGCGCACTTTGCCATGTTCGCTGTGAGCCCCGCCCTCCTCAGAGACTGTAAGACGGCTTCTAATCTAGTCAAATGTTCTCTCCAGGAAGAACTATAAATGACTACATCATCGATATACGCAGCTGCATACTCTCGATGAGGTTGTAAAACCCTGTCCATTAGTCTCTGAAAAGTAGCAGGCGCTCCATGAAGTCCGAACGGCATAGTACAAAATTGAAAAAGACCCTCTGGGGTTGAAAATGCCGTTTTCTCACGAGAGGCTTTCGTTAATGGAATTTGCCAATATCCTTTCGTCAGATCCAGAGTTGAAATAAACCGAGCTTGCCCCAGTTTGTCTAAGAGTTCATCTACTCGAGGCATGGGATATGCATCAAACTTGGAGATAGCATTCACCCTCCTAAAATCGATACATAATCGTAGTGACCCATCTGGCTTGTCTATTGGTACTATTGGGCTACACCACTCACTTCGGGAAGGTTCAATTACCCCAAGTTTCAACATACACTCCACCTCCCTTCGAACAGAATCTCTCCGACTCTCTGGAATGCGATACGGTCTCTGTCTAACTCTTAGACCTGGCGGAGTGATAATAGCATGTTCGATCAAATGCGTTCTTCCAGGCACGTTAGAAAACACATCACTGAACATTTTAATTAGATTGCTTACCTCTTCACGCTGATCAGGAGTTAATTGTTCCCCCATCGGGACCTCAATTGCTGACTCTGACTCAATTGAGGGTCCAAAATCCTCTCCCTCCTGTACAGGAGATATAAAATGGACTTCCCGTTCTTTCCACGGTTTCAGGAGATTAACATGATAAATTTGACTTTCTTTCCGACGCCCAGGCTGTCGGATCTCATAATTGACTTTACCAATTGCTCGAATAACCTGAAAGGGACCCTGCCATTTAGCAAACAACTTAGATTCCGATGAGGGCAACAATAACAACACTTTATCTCCAGGTCGAAAGTTCCGAATTCTTGCATTTTTATTGTAGCTTTGTTGCTGCTTCTGCTGTGCCGCTTTGAGATTGTCATGTGCCAATCGACCGACTAATTCTAAGCGATCGCGTAACTGCAACACGTATTTTACTACATTTTTAGACTCCTTTGACTGTTCTTCCCAGCCTTCTCTTATGAGATCCAAGATACCCCGCGGCTGCCGACCGTACAAGAGCTCAAACGGGGAAAACCCCGTTGAGGATTGTGGTACCTCGCGAACTGCAAAGAGCAAGTAGGGAAGCAGTTTAGCCCAATTGCGTTTTTCTTGATCTACAAAGCGGCGCAACATATTTTTCAAAGTCTGATTAAATCGTTCAACAAGCCCATCCGTTTGTGGATGAAAAACTGAGGTTCTAATTGAACGAATTTTCAATAATTTATATAGTTGCTGAATACAGTCTGACATAAAATTAGTGCCCTGATCAGTGAGAATTTCTTTCGGGATTCCCACCCTAGAGAATATTTTTACCAATTCATTCGCTACAGCTATTGCATTCATAGAGCGTAAGGGAACAGCTTCTGGATATCTCGTTGCGTAGTCCACTACTACTAAAATATACCGATATCCTGACTCTGTTCCCTCCAGAGGGCCTACTAAATCTACACCAATCCTTTCAAACGGAACCCCAATAATTGGAAGTGGAACCAGAGGTGCGGGGCGAACTGACTTAGGGGCAGCTAATTGACATTCAGGACACTCCGATACATACTTCCGCACCAGACCATAAACCCCAGGCCAAAAAAACCGGGCCAGAATTCGTTCCTGAGTCTTTTCAGTTCCCAAATGACCTGAAAATGGAATGTCATGCGCCAATCTCATGATTTCTGACTGAAAAGGCCTAGGAACCAATAACTGTTTTACGAGCTGTCCCGTCCCGGGAGCCCGGGTTATTCTATATAATAAGTGCCCAGATACAGAAAAATGCGGAAATACCACCGGTTGTCCTTCCTGCATATCCTTCCCCTCGATATATCTAACCCGTTTCCAAGCATACTGTAACGTGGGATCATTTTGTTGTTCATATCCCAAGTCAATATCTCGGTCCCAATGGTTAGGTACACAGAGAGGAGTGTCTTTTATTACATGACCTTCCACCTCAGTAACCTCGCAGCCCCGGTTACACTGAATACCTACTCCCTTTCCTTGCCGTTTAAGCGATTGGTTTACTTTTGTGTCAGACCCCTCCCCTTGTCGTCTCAGAGTTCCCTCATATTTTTCCACCCGACGCTCTCTTTTTGTTTTTCTTGGGCGGATTTTAGGGTTAAACAGGTCGGATTGCAACGGAAAAATCTCGCCAATTGTTTTCTCCTGTTGCTTTAATTGTCCCCTGGTAGAAACTAAGACCATTTCCCGACCTAAAATACGATCAAAAAACGGCCAGTCTCTTCCCAGGAGAACAGGGTATGGTAAACATTGCGCTACAGCCACTTTAACGCAAGCTGAATAATCACCTACAATAAGTCTAACTTTAGTGGTGGGATAAACCCGAGTTTCTCCATGAATACAGGAGATAGCCACTTTACCCTGTGGCTCCCAGGCTACCCCATCCAAGAGAGCTTGCCGAATCAATGTTTGTGCACACCCAGAGTCCGCAAATGCGTAAGTACTCTTTCCCCCGACCTGTACTCTTAACTGATAAGGGCCCTCCCGACATTCCCCAGTGTTCCTACCTGTTACTGCTGACCAGGATCTTGTCGCCAGGTCCACCTTTATTACTGGACAATTCCTGGCAATGTGTCCAGGCTCATTACATTGGTAGCACACTTGGTTAGGAGGCATCAACGGAGTTAATCTGTCCTGCGAGTCCGCGACCGGCAGGTTAGGGGGATTCTCTCTCGCCCAGGATGGGGCTAACCTCGACCTCCATGGTCTGAAGGTCCGGTTACCCCCTCTGGGCTTCATTGGTTGGTTGGTCCGAGTTAGTTTAGGGGCAGGAGTGGGGTCTGACCCGGCACCTTCGTTTGCGTCTTCGTAGGCCTCCGCCAGGAGGAGGGCATCCTCGAGAGTGGTAGGTCTATTCCTCTTAATCCACTCTCGATTCCCTGGCGGTAGTATAGACGCAAACTGTTCTATAACTATTTTCTGCACCAGTTCTTGGGGTGTATGTTCTTCTGGCCGCAGCCACCGGGTGCACTGATCTAAAAGATATTGTCCCGCAACCCGGGGCCGCATCCCCTTGGACAGCTGGTATTCCCGAAAACGGCGCCGGTATGTTTCCTCCGTGATCCCGAGGCGTGAGAGAATGGCTTCTTTAACTTTAACATAGTCCCCTGCATTCGTGGCCGTCAGGGCTCGATACGCTGCCTGAGCTTCCCCTGTCAGGCAGGGTGCCAATTTCATGGCCCAGTGTTCCCTAGGCCACTCTGCAGCCTCTGCCACTCTCTCAAACGTAATCAAGAAAGCCTCGGGATCATCTTCCGAGGTCATCTTCTGAAGATTAGGCTGAGCTGCAAACATCCGGGCAACCGCTCTCTCTGATGTTGATATTGATAGTTTTTCTACCAGCTGTCCCAAGAACTGGGCGAGCTGTTCCAGGTGCCGTGTCTCTCTCTCCTCTCGCTTCTCCTCCTGCTCCCTAAACATTGTCAAAACTGTAGCTGGATCCATTTTCACTTCTGACACCACGTGTGAGGCGAGAGTGTATTAAATGGAATGTCCAGACAGTAATTTATGTGTACAGAAATAAAATAATTTATTTTTATTTTCTATACACCACAAAAAGGATTAAATAACAAACAAAAAAACAAAATGGTGTGAGGGAAGGAGTGCAGGGGTGAAATCCAAAACAAACTGATGACACGTCTTTAATTTGTCTTCGTCGTGACCATAAACAAAAAAAAGACAAAAGAAATGTTAGTATTTCAAAAAAAAACCCGCTGCACAAAACCAGTCTCTCCCTTCACCCGTGACTCCTCCTACTTTTTCTTTCGGACCAACCCCGAACACAGTAGTACGTTCCCTTTAGTATGTAATGTCCCGCCTCTGTAGTCAGTGGAACACCAATCCCCAGCTGACACGTGTCCTTTTCCTTCACTTGACTCCAGTGGCTGGAAGTTACATACTCGTACTTCCGCCCCTCACCAAGGTGCCGCCCCTCAAAAGATGACTTTTGCCATGGTCACGAGATCTTGGTAAGGGAAGTCCCGAGTTGGTTTGATGCCACCTACTGTCGGGAGGCTGAATCACAGACCGAAACCCCTTTGACTCATCACAATGGTTAGGTGAGGAACTGTATTTTTTCATTTTCATTGTAGTAGAGCAGTTCCTTTCCAGCTGTTCATTCAGTTGAAGGGTTACTCAGAATTCAGATTATGTAGGACTGTTTGCAATGGAAATAGGAATAGTTTAAATGCACGCCAAGGGCTGGAGCTATTCCCTCCCCCAGGAGGTTGACAGTGTATCCTGGTGGGATGCAAAAATACATTGCTACGTAATCCTCTTTAGAGTTCACAGAGGTGGCTGCACAATTTGTTTTCCATGTAACCCATGCTTGTTAGGTGAGGTGACAACAAAACATGCACAAATGATACTGGTGGTTAACTGCATATTTCTGCATAGAAAAATAAACAGACCATCAACTGTTTGGAAAAGAATTTGTTTAAAACAAAACATGCACAAATATACTGATCAGCAGAGCCTATAGAGAGAGCGAAACCAGAGGTTGTTAACTGCATATTTCTGGTGTTGCATAGAAACATTAAGCTCTTCTGTTTCCATTGCTCGAGAAGACAAAGTATACTTATATATATATTATATATATAGATATATATATATATATTAAAGGAATAAAAGCTTGTTAAGTAGTACCTTATAACAAGTGCTGACATTGAATTGGAGCACATGGTGTCCCAATACTTTATTTGAGGGTACGCTTATCAGCAAATACTGTAGCATGTGCTTATGGTTTGAAGAGTTGAAGCAATATGCAGTTCAGTCAAAAGCATGCAATATAATAACGTGCTTATGTGCTACAATGTGTGTGTGCGCATATCTGTGAGGGGAAAAAAAAAAAAAAAAAAAAACAGGCAGAAAAATATCTTTGGAGTGGAAAGTGTTTTTCCACACACAGACGCATTTGTTTATGTTCACAGTAATGCAGTACTTTGCATTTTACAAGGAATAACCGTGAGCCTGTACAGGTATACAAACTTTATAAGAGGCAGGCTGGTCTTCACAGCTTATGGGTCATAAACATGAGATCATAGTCCCTTTTTAAATGTTCATGTATCCATTGGAAAGGAGGTAAGTGGCATTATAAGGAATATGTCACAGGAAGGAGCAATTCAATTAATGTTCTGTTTTTTTTTATTTTTTCTTGTCTGGGCCATATTTTCAAAGCCTGTATTCCTGTCTTCAATTAACTCCTATTTTTTTAAAGAGGTGAAACGCCTTAATTTTACAGAACTAGAACCAAACAACTAATCCAAGGCCTCTAAAGCACTGTCCAGGTGTTTGTTTTTCTTTTTGTAACATTAAGATAGATTTTTGTCCTTTAAAAAAAAAAAAAAAAAAAAGTTACTAAAATGGAGAAAACGCTTTGAAAATATATGGCCTTTTTTAAAAAAATCTATTTCTACAGAAAATCTCTTCAATCACCTGTGTGTTGCAAATCCAGCAATGAGGATGGAATGAAGAAAGCAATGAACCATAGCGGTTGAGTGCAGTGAACCTGTGTAGCAGCCATTTTAACATCAAATACCTTCTTAAGACATTAACCTTTAATGTGGACACATTCTGTTGTACAGCAGTCAACATCTCACTTCATCCGTTGCTTCAGACAAAACAAATCTGCAATCTCTCACCGAACGCTAACTTTTGTCTTGTCAGGTTCATGATAGAATGGCTTTATGAAGACCAGAATTGCTGGAAAATGGGCATGTCTTTGTCAGTATTGCTGTTCACCAATCCAAAACAAAGATGCCAGCAAAATATGTTGGCCTAGTTTTATCAAATTGTATAAATCAGGCTTTACAGAGGACAGCTTATCTTTTACTCACATTCTTTGAAAAAGCTTGCAAGACCAACTTTTAATTGTAAAAGCAACCTGTCGCTTAGGTTTGATATACAGTGGTTTACAAAAAAATACTCATTGTTGAGATACCGACATTTTGGATAGTTCTGTACAGCATAGGCTACTGTGTGGCTTTTCCTATACAATGTTATTTTTAATAGCTTCAGTACAATTTTAAATAGTGTATTTTTTTCTATAATATAAATAAAATGCACATTATTAAGTCTATTATATAATATTAGAAAACTGATTACAATTAAACTAAGTTCTTGTCGCTGTACCACATGCTTTTCATTTGCTCTGATTTTAAGGGTTTACCACAAACTTCAGTGAGGCATACAGGTTGGCGTCACTCTATGTTAACTTTGTCAATAAATCAGGAGTCACAAACATTTGTCCATGCACGCTAAGATGGTTGTGCATTGCCCTCAAATGGAGCAACACAAATTAATTTAGTATACAGCGGTGTCTCATTAAGTTTTTATAAAACAAAAAAACAGGCAAGGTGTTAAAAAGGCAAATGTTCTATAGGCTACAGTATGTGTTGCATATTTACCATTGATTGTGACAATGAATCAACCTGTTAAGAAAACAATCCAGTTATAACTCATTTTTGGGGACATTCTGCTATCATCTTCTGCGCTGTATTTGTACCTATCAGGTACTTAATTACTTAATTGAACACCACCTTATTTCAGTGAAACATGTAAAGGTCAGTTTAGAACATGCGGTGGACTGCTCAGTTTGATAATGAATGACCTGGTTGGAACATACTCTGGATTGAAAGAATCACAAGAGTGTACCAATGAAGTACCGTACTGTAGCTCAGGCTGGAAGAGGACATGTGAAAGTCAAATAATGTTCCAGCTTCCCAAAACTTCTTCACGGCACCATTGTTTATCCCGCTAGCTGGGAATTCTTTCCTTCAACTTCCCATCAAAGAAAGTGCTTGTGTTGTCACTGGTGCTGTCTACACCATGATGTATGACTTTTAAATTACACTTCGCTTGTTTGCCTAGCAGTGTTTTCAGTTGTGCAGTAATTACTGCTGGTTAGACTTTTGTTCTTCCATTAGAGTTTATTTGTAGAGCATCCAGGTAATTTACTGTTTTATTGAGTCAAACCATATAACAGCACGAGGCTTTGGAATCAATCCTCAAACTGAAACTGTGGTGTATAACTAACTAGAAATGTCATGGTGGAAAAAAAAAAAACAAACAAAACTATGCACGATCGTTTTATGCCCACTTATTTCATTACATTATTTTAATTTAGTATCTTTTTTTCCCCCAATCGTTCAGACTGTGCAGCCCTGGGTTTTTATAAAATATTTTTGGTGACTGAAGTTGAAATGATAAAACACACGATTTGTTGAACTTCCTGACTCTCTTTTCAGCAGCCTGTAAAGCCTTTGCATCCTCTGCATTATAATGCTTCCCTTTTTGTGTGTGTGTGTTTGTTTGTGCTGAAGTCTCCGAAGAATTCACTCTTCAAACGCAATCGAGCGGCAGTTCTCTAGTGTTTTTCAAAGGAGCAGATCAACATTTCCTGTTGCCATACCCATTATGTTAACCCTCCACTCCATAAACAGCAAGCCCTTAGTGGAGATTTTGGCTGGCAGGACTGAGCAGATTTGAGGCAGGGAGTGAAATTTAATAAGCCTGAAAATCACCCCCAGTCTGTAGGGACCAAGGGACATGCATTTTCAGTGAGCATGATAAAAAAAAGCCTTTGACATTCAAGCAATTCAGGCAATACTTTGGCATGCAGTGTGGCAGCAATTTAAACACTGGTCGTTTTTTTTTTTGTTTTGTTTTGTTTTTTTTTTTTATATAAAATAACACACAACTACTCCTTGATTTGCTAAGGCAACAATTCTGAAAATGAACTTCTTAGAAATCATAATTTAATTGGTTTAAATGTGTGGACTGTATATGCCAAAGTATTTTTCCCCCACAGTCTTTCTAAACCAGACTCAATAGGTGCTGTAACTGTTCTCATGCTTGTAGTCTGCAGTAGCTGATACATCATTGATGAGTCATTCCATGTCAACTCAACCACAGCACCCCACGTCAAGATTAATATTTTGCCTTTTATTTTGTGTAGTGGAAGATACAGGCCAGGTATGAAACCAGGCGAAATATTTAAGCTCACTGTATTTCTGTGTTGCTGGGGCCCTTAACATTGTCCAATTGTCAAATTCCTGAGTGAACATTTTTGTTATAAAAGTATAAAAGCTTAATTTTTATGAGCTTTTAAGAATAGACAAGAAGATGAGAAAACCTTGAGATATGATACAGTCCGGTTACACTGGAATCTGCTCTTCCTGCTTCACAGATGGAAATCAGATTGGCTTTCTTTCCTTGGGAGAGTCTTGGTATTGTTCCTTTTTCTCATCTGTTAAAGTAAACCCTTATGAATACAGGTACCAACTTGTAACAGAAACTCTTTCCCATCTGTGCTTTTTTGTTTTGATGCAGCAAGGTGGCTATTTTTAATAGTTGCTTTTGGAACATATTTGAATCCACTTTGCATTTGTCAACCGTAGTTGTGTCAAAAAGTCAGTTATCAGCTAGCTATTTTACAATCTGCCTAAAATAAACAAACAATCAAATTTGAATTGAAAATTATAGCCACTTTAGTTTGAGGGGTGTGAAGGGATAATAAATAGTAAAATTATTACGCAAAGTCTGTGTTTGTGTGGCCCAATAAAAAGGCACTGTACACTAAACACTGAATGATTACACTACAGTGTGTCATAACTAGGCTTGCTACTGTTCGATACATTTTTTTTTGCCAAATCGCGGATTAACATCAACGTTTATTTTAGAAAGAATTTACCATTTTTTCGATCTTTATTTTTCCATTCGTGCAGAGAATGGATGAAATTGAGAGTTAAGCGTTAAAAAAAAAAAAAAAAAAAAAAAAAAAACACAGACTATTTATGCGATTTGAGAAACGTCTTATTTAGCAAAACCCTTTTGTCATATTCACCACAGAACAAAACTATGGTTACCAACGTTCTAACTGAAGTAATGTTTGGTCACAGCACAGCTA
Organism: Polyodon spathula; assembly: GCF_017654505.1. Classification (NCBI taxonomy): domain Eukaryota; kingdom Metazoa; phylum Chordata; class Actinopteri; order Acipenseriformes; family Polyodontidae; genus Polyodon; species Polyodon spathula. The sequence goes on from NC_054539.1 coordinate 22,402,331, forward strand.
TTCCTTGTAAAGATAAAGATCCTACACAAATAAAAAATGTGTCTCAAATAAACTGTATAAAACGCAGAATATAAAACTTTTATAGCATAAATTTACAAGTAAAAATAATATGCACAGAGCAAAACATTAGATAGCTGAACAGAACTAACTTGCACTTATTATTATTCAAAGTTTTTTTTCAGAGCGGAAAGGAGATGGGACAGACAGTAAGTGTAAAAACTGCACAAACTAGAGATGATTTCTAAATGATTGTTTTTGTTAAGAAATAAAAAAGTAGCGAGTGGTTTTACCGACGTTTATCCTATATAAATTTGTTTCGGTCAAATTCACACAGATTTTTAAGGATTCGACATTTAACAAGCGTTACCAATTACAATCGAAAAGTAGCAAGCCTAGTCATAACTGTCTGCCAGAAAGAGAAAAGTGAATGAAACAGCTGGTTTGACTAAACTATTGGGCCATATGGCCTGGTCCTGTAATAGCCAGCCTTTCATGCACTGGTAAGTATCAATACAAGCAGCACAAGCCTTGGTGTTATTGTAATAGTACTCTTCCATGGGATTAAATGCACAAGGTACAGTAGCTAATAGAAAAGGATGAGCTGTTGCAAGGAGTGGATAGTTTGCACACGCTGGGGAATTAGAACATAATTTGCAACTTCGATAACAAATTTGATAATTCAGGCCTCCGTTTTACTGCAGAATGAACCAAGCCCTGTCTGTTCCTATCCAACTAGCTACTGCATATGCGCAATTGCTCCTAAAAAGTGTAATCCATGTACACAGTTGGATTTATCAGAATTGTAATTGCGTTATCTATTCCCAGTCATGTAAACATAGAAAAGTGTCATTTTCATAAAGCCAGTCTTCTGATTCAGACTTCCAATACATTAGTTTTCTGAAAACTTGATCTTGTGTAACCGTACTGATTTGTTATCACTCTGGAATATGTTTCTAAACCAAACATCACTATTATAACACATTTATTTTTGAAAAAAAAAAGGTATATAAATGATAGACATTGATAAAATGCTTTTGGTTTCTTTTTAATTACTCGATCATTCATCCTTGACCATGACATGCTTGAGTGAATATGACTGAAGCGTGTGCACTTAATCATCTAATTAGTGAGACAGTTTATTGGACACTGGATATGATTTCAGCTGTTGAATTGCAAGCTTGAATAAAATTACATTTTAAAGAAATTGCATTAAAGAAAATCACAGAAACAAACCAATATGCCATGTCTGTCAAGAGAGCAGTGCCTTCGTGCAATCGGTTTGTTGGAGGCTGGATTAGGGCAGCGTACTGTGTCTCACCATTTTGGGTGCTCACAGCCAGCAATTTCAAACCTGGCGAGACTGTATAACCAACACACTCTGTCAATGACAGGCCACGAACTGGGAGACCAAGAGTCACAACACCTGCCCAAGATCAACAGGTCATTTTGCAGTATCTTCATGATGTCAGTTGTTAATTAACACAATAAAAAGTCACACAACCTGCTCTAAAACAGAGTTTGTCATTTTTGGATCACATCTAGTGAATTTTATCCAAATATAAGTGCTAAGTTTCTTTTGATGCTCAAATATAAGTGATAAGTTTATTTTGATGCTCAGTATACTTTATACAGTGTAAATGAGTAGCTCAAGTAAGCACCAGAGATATTGCCTCCAGTGATATTCAAAAGGCACCCAAGAGTTGAAGTGACCATTGAGGTGAACATAGCCGTGCAGGTAACATTTTTCAGTTCATACAACAATTTTTAGTTTTTTCATCTTTTGTTTGTATATAATAAAATCAATGCAAGACAGGACAAAGCCTTTTTGTTAATCTCGGTTAGGAGAATGAAGCTCTTCAATTTACAGAATTCTGTGCTCTCTCTCTCTCTCTCTCTCTGTTCTGCTGGATTATAAGTCGACTGCTCTTTAAATGTGCAAGTTTGCCTGTTTTGTAAGCGGTGTGACATGCAAATGCACAGTGTGAATGGTTCAGGTGACTGCCAACTGTTTCTCAAACAGCAAATATAATACATAAAAGAGAGACAGTGGGCTTCCTTTATTGAACAACAGATGATGAGAGCATCAGGCAGCAGCCAGCACTATTGCAAGTGACTGGATCCCCAATATTGCTTATTCTAACTTGGCATTACAAGGCATTCCAGTTTAGCATATTCTAGTATCGATTCTTTGTCACAGTGGAGTTTCAGTACACACTGTAATTATTTTTCCAATATGAGAGCTGGTTGCCGAACTTGGGAGAAGTCCTGATGCAAACTCTGGATTTCCATTAATTTATGTTGATGTAACTTTAGTCACCTTTATTAGTGCCTTGCTGTCTAGACTACTTGACAGATAGACGGAGGTCTCCATCTAACCAAACTGGTGAAGCTGATGGACAAACTAAAGCTGTGCATATTCAATTTACTGGATTTACGTGCGGCATCTGGAATACAGTAATATTGTTGTTTGATAAACTACAGCATTTGTACATAGTGTTTGAAGGTTTTTTTTGTCTATATATGCCACAGTTTACAGCACACTTACCTTAATCAAACCAAAAACCCAACCTAAGCCCACTCATACTGTAGCACTTCAGATTTCAAGTAGCTAGAATGCCCCAGGCTTCCATATCTGAAGTAACTTCATATATTGCGTGATGACAGTACTGACTGCTGCCCTGTGTCCTCATTTGCATTTCACTGCAAGGTTAGAATAAAGACAGAAAAACAGTCTAAGTCAGGGTCAGGTCATGAGGCATTACATTCCAAGTCACTTGTAATGGGTTGCAGCCGTCAACTGCAGTTGTGGCATTTTGAAAGAAAAGGCATTGGGGCAAGTTCCATAAGTTTCACCTTTTTCTCACTATTTTGGTAGTACTTTCGGGTAGTGTGTGTTTCCATGTAGTTTTCTTTTAGCCAGATAAATTATCCTTCCAAATGCAAGTAACCCAATTAATATTAAAATAGGGAGGTTATTTAAATGTTTCTGTCTGACATCCAATTTGGCCTTGCGTGACTATTGATATCGTACAGCTTTCTTAAACTGGGTTTCCACAAACTTTTTAGGATGTGTTGAAGCACTGCAAGCAGCCTGTCTCATTTGGCCACCAAAAAAATGTTTAAGTAAAATAAATATCCAAAGCAACAGAGGATAGGCGTGAGCGTCTCATCTGAAGGATGTACGGTTTTGTACAGAACTATAGCTTCAGCAAATCTGATCCTTGGGCTACAAACAGAGCTAAGATACTAACACTACAAAGTCTTTAAGTTAATGATATAAAAATGATTCAGTGAAAATGTTAGTTTTATTGGTATTGGTGTCAGACTACCCTACTCGCCGCATTTCACACTACATATTATTATTATTATTATTATTATTATTATTATGATTTTAATTCACCAGCGCAGAATTTCAATCACCACAATGCCCTGTAGTATCTGTATGTCGTTCTCCACTTGTCTTTTTTCTGGAGCTCTGCATCCAAAAAAAATGACTAATCACACAAAAACTGTATCAGTTTTAGTTTTTAAATGTTTTTTTTTTTTTTAAAGCCTATCTACCGACAGTTCTGTATAATTTAATTGTACACTACCTTATGAACATTTATTTTTTCCTGGATCAGATAAAACACAGCAGTTCTGGTACAGTAAAAACAACAACAAAAAACAAGCAAAGCAGATGAATAAATAAATAAATAGTTTATAACGGCCACAGTAAACAACAACAAAAAACAAGCAAAGCAGCTAAATAAATAAATAGTTTATAACGGTCACAGTCGTATGATGCGCTTTTGCTGTCAGCTGGCTTCTTCTTCAGCATTTTTACTAAAAAAATAAAAATTGTTAGCTTTCTTAAAGTAGCACTGTAGTCTGTAATAGAAGTTCCTAATGCTCTCTTCATTGAATCACAAGCACAACTGACTGAATCGGACGTTTGTGCGGGAAAGACTGCAAACATGTAAAATACTCACTGGTTGTCAGAATCAGATTTTCAGTGTAACACCAAAACTGCTATGTAGCTAATTGGACACTGATTTATTTATTTTTTTCCCCGTAGTGCGTATTCAAAGGAAAGACTAATCTGATTTCCCTATAGAAAAAAGTACCGGAAAGATGTTCCGGCTAGACTGCACCACCGACTACAATGTAGTACAATGACTCCCTCTGAATGTGATATTTTTACATATCCAATGAGTCCCTTGAACCATTTAAGTCAGATAGGACCGATTTATCCTGGAATTTCAAATAAGTTGTAAAATTTGGTATAAAACTACAGGGAGGAGCTGTTGAAATAATTTGTATTCCTCTGAAGTTGCCTTTAGCCTTTTCTATGGCTTCACAGGACTGTGCAGTCTTGTTTTCCCATTAAAACATGCCAGGCTAACCTTATACTACTATACAGGGAACAACCGTATCTATTTACATACCGAAAGGGAGGTCAGTTTGCGAGCAGCTATGTTAAACTATTAATGGAATTCTGTAGTGTGTGTGTGTGTGTGTCTATATGAATGAGTGTTTGTTCATTTACTGAATTCCTTGTCCACAGTAAATTGGATCGGAACATGTAATAGTTGTTGGGATACTAAGCTTGTACACTAGAGTACAGTTTGTTTAATTTTATGAGGAACAACTTACAGAAGATGCACATAGAAGACGTTAAATGACCGTTGTAAGTTTTCTAGTTTTAAAATATTACAGCAAGGTTCTGTCTATGTGTTAAAATGCACACTCAGCCGTTTAGGCTAAGATGTAGAAGGGGGTTGCATTCCTGTTGTAGCAAAGAGTAGGTACTTGGTGTTGTTGTTGTCCTCTTGGGGGGGGTGGACTTGGTGACTGTATAAAGAGTAGGTACTTGGTGTTTTCGTTGTCCTGTGGTGGGCGTGGACCTGGTGACTGTATAAAGACTAGGTACTTGGTGTTTGTGTTGTCCTCTGAATGGTGAAGCTGGTGAAGAAACCATACTATAGGACATTAAAGGGATCAGTATCGTATTGTATTGCTCTAAAAATGATGTATGATTTATCTTATTATGTTTGGCAAATGTCAAGTCAGAGATTTCTTGGTGAAGCAGTTTTTTTGGGGGCCACATTATTTAACAACAAAAAAAAAATCTGTCAGAATGACTTTTTGTAAAAACTGAGGGCCTTGCAAGGCACCAATCAGCAATTTTGCAATTAATTATTCTGCAATTACTTTTATTTGCAAAAGGAACCCCAGGCGAATCTTAATGAACATAATTATTTTGCAGAATGACCTGCCTTTATTAGGTATAGAGAATAAAGAATTGTGATCTGGCTGATGTTATTATGGGTACTTGTTTCAAAGTGGATAGTGAAATAATTTACCTGTATCTAATGCCAACCGTAGCCTTTGTTTGAACAGCAACTCGTTGATTGATCTTATCATCAGTCCAATCTAACAAAGAAATGCACCATCTGCAGCAAAATCTCTGCACTTTAAAAACAGCCAGCCACTCAGATCTGTGTAACTGAGCCCCCATTAATTGTGCTTCCATTCAGCTTTCTACTAAAATGGGAGATGCTTTGGGTTCAGTCTATAGAGCATTTTGTGGTGAATGTATCACTGAATTATGTGTGTGCTGAGCCTGGACAAATAATTTAATTGAAGGTTTTTGTGACTAGCCTGTATTTATTTTTTAAATAGGTTAGCAAAATTCCAGTTAAAGACTGACTACTGCATGGGAATAAATGGGACTGCCGTGAAACAAAGGCATTTTATTTAAAGCAACTGGTTTAAGATACAATCAGATTTATTTATTTATTTATTTATTTATTTATTAACGAATACAGAACAGTCCTAAACAAACATGTGGTGTCAACAGAAAACAAAGCAAACAAATAAAAAACAAGCAGAATGGTGAAGATGTGAGGAATACAACTGAATTCCATCAAAACAAGGTTCTTCTAGTCTCTCATGTTTTCTCCCTGTTACTGTGTGTAGAAAAATCCAGTACAGTACAGCAAAAAAGAGTCTTTAAGTAATTGGCTCACATTCAGTGCAAACACAAGGGGCTATGGCTAAGTTTTCTGCACCTGCATATATTCTGTGGATCAGTTATTTCAGTGCACTTGAGGTAAATGCATTCACAACATCATCAGGACCACCCTGCCTCAAGAATGATCTGTCTTGTTCATACCTTTTCAGTCTGCACTATCTCAGTTGGTTAATTTTTTCACAGAACTTCTACAAAGTCAGTATATTTTCTTTAACTAGAACACATCTTTTAAGGAATGACAATCTGTGCTAATGTACAGTACACACTGTGTTGCATAGTTTTTGTACAATATACCAGCACTACAGTTCATATTACACTTAACATTTTTCTAATTTAGAACCATTCATTCAGTTGTGTTGAAACTTGGTAAGGGCATTCCTGAGGCGACGGTACTCTACAGCAGGACTCCATTACTGCCTACTAGCCTACTGTGAAATCTAGTCTGATCAGGGGTTATTACAGACACAATTGTTTTTCTTTTTTTGGCTGAAATACTGAAAAACCCAACATGCCTACAGTACCTTCAAAATGTTGAGCTGAGTTTTTCAGAGAAGTGCTGCCAAATTGTCTGTAATAGAAGATTACAGCAGACACTTTGTTTCTACAAGGTTAGAGGCAACCTAATCCTCTGGAGAAGTCGTTGGTCTGAAAGCTGTTCAGGACCATGTTTTCAGTACGATTTTTGCAATGGAAATCGTGTTCTTCTTCATTGGGAAGTTCAACAAAAAAATGTATTGTAATCAAATAAATAACCCAACCCCCCCACCAGGAAATAACACAGCGGTTATAATTGTAAATTCAGTTTGCTTAGGAAGAGACTATTCATTATGATTCAAGGTAAGGCCAGACAAAAGCACAAAAGAAGTCCATCAGCGACACAGAATAGACAGACAGAGCAGTGAGATGAATGAATCATGCTGTATAGCTTTAGCTTATACAGATAATTACAGTGTATGAGGAGAGCGGTTCTTCACCTCTTATCTCAGTCAGAGGCTCTGAATGAGTCTATCAAACCCGGTTCAAAATCCATCATTCAGGGGTTACTTACAGGCTTTTGTGTTTCCTGCATAAGGGGCCGGACACAAACCCAGCAAGAAAGGACCAGCACACTCGGGATTCCTTTTACCACCGTTTTTTAATTTGAATTTGGATTTATAATGTAATAGTTTGAGTGAGAAGGAATTGCAAAATGCATGGCAGAGCTATTTTTCTCTTAGCACTGAGGTTATGTTTTTTTTTTTTTTTTTTTTTTGCATCCCTGTCAATACAGAAAAGATTCATTAATTTTCAGGGTCCAAAATGTGTCTGTAGTCCCAGAGAAAAAATGATTATAGTATAGACATAGACTAATATAACATAATATAGAATAAATCGAATCAGTGGCATGTCTTATATTCTGAAGATGAATGGGAAGATCTGTTGGAAAGGTGTGTGTGCGTGTGCGTGTGCGGCAGTTTCTGAACTCTGTAGAAGCCTGAAAGATTGAACTGCTTTAAAACAGCCCGCTTGAGGGATTCCCCATTCAGTATTGAGTTAGCAGTTAACAATCAATATTTGGACAGGTGATACCAAATTAATACTGCCCCATTTATTACAGCTCGATTTAATACATTTTTCAAAGATTTTGTAGACCAGCAGTTGGAACAAGTCAGAAACCTTTGCAAGTTAACAGCTGTTGTTTAATCCACTTGGCCTCCAGAGCAACTTTTGGACCCTGATTCTCTTGTAGAATTGAAAATGGGAGGTATCGGAAAAGCACAAAACCAATACTGCCTATAACATTTGTATGGAGTAAAGTGAGAATGATATGCTATAGTCTCATAAATGTGTATGAACACCACAATTAACAAGTCTTCTGCTTACTGTATCTGGGAACTTCAGCAGATCTACCCAAATTCTGTCCAGGCTGCAGCCTTTTGCTTTTGTGGTAGTTACTTATTTATGGTTAGGGAAGACAAAAACATCAGATTCCCTGAGGTTATGCCATTGATGATGTTGAAACAAGATCTGGTGTCAAGTACAGTCTGGAACTAAGGATTGATGCCACAATAAGAGTCTGCTGCTAGCGTTTTTAATTAACTGTACTCACCAAGATACAAACAGCAGTGCTGTGCTTCAAAACTTAGATAAAGGGTCTGTGATGTTTAAAGAAATCGAAAAGGTTACTTTTCTTTCTACATCTTTTAAATACAGTCTTTTTGAATAGGAATAGAAAGGCCGTTACAAGAAAGTACACCTTTCTAATTCTCTCCCAGGGAGTCAAGCATTGAATGGTATTTAATGAGGAGGATTATAATAGGATTTAATGCAGTGGGGTCTAAGACGTAATAACATTATATTAGCAGTTGGATTTTAACAGAGTGTCTTCATACAAGGGCGGAGTCTTTCTGTGTGAACTTGAGCTGCAACAAATGCCTAATGTGAACTTAATCTGGTTAGTAATGCAGTGGTTCTAGGCTACTTCTATATGACACATAAATGTAAGCACTCCAACTACTTAAACTGTTACAGGTATGTTTACTGGCATTTATTTATGGTTATTCTACTTGCATTGCTTTGCTACTGTAAACAAACAAGTTTGGAATAATATAAAAATGTAATTGTCATTATCAATACCCAATTCATGATGAAAAACGGTACATGGTTATTTTGTATTTATTATGTTGTTGTGGAGTTTATCTTGAACCTTGAAGCACTGACCATGATAAACCAAAAATCTATATTGACAGCCAAATATGATAGGATTCATTTATTGGGTAATTTTAACCTTCGTTTTGATATTAATTCTGATTCTATCTCCTTGGAATTTTTGAGACTACTGGATTCTTTAAATTATATCCTGCATAATTTCTCGTGGTTTAGCTGTTAAGAACGTCCCAACCCTACATGTTACTATTTCTGATTATCTTGCCATTCTTTTTTAGGTGAATCTGCCAAAGGCTGTCTACTGTGGACCATACGTTTAAATCCCGGGTAATTAATTCTTCATCTCACATGAGCACGCTTCAAAAAAGAAAAGGCCTACAATCCGGGACCAGGGCCGACCTTTACATGACACAAAGCAGACTTAGGCTGCCTTTTCGTATCACATTTACCACAGAAAAATCTAATTGGTACACTGAGAAACACCGATTTTCTATGATGTCAGAGATTTTTTTGGTTTTACATTTGAGGAGGGGCAAAAAACATGCAAGGCTTTTTTAGTTTTTGTTTGATAATAGCCAAATCAATACACGTACCATATGTAAACATTAACACAGGCAACTTTGCTTTAAATTTACGTCAACATGCCTGTCTAATGAAACTGCTTCTGGTATTCAAGTTCAATGTTGAATGAGGCTTCCGTTTACTTCAGCCAGTATCCAGAGTTGTTAAAAAATGTGGAAAACAATAACAACCACCCCTAAAGAGCAGATCAGCGAGTTTGGCAAGGATGAATTTTACGATGATGGTAATGTGCTGTTTTTGTACTTCATGCAGTAAGGCGGTAGATTACTTGTAGGCAGACGATTTTATAATGGGAAATGCTAAACATAAATTGAATGAAACAAAACGTTTCTGTGCTCCACGCCAGCGTCTCACGACAATCTAAAGCGCTTTGTGATGGTGGTCCACTATGAAGGGCTCTATATAAAATAAAGATAGATTGATTGATGGAGTCTGGCTGGAGATTGCTGCAGCTCTATTTTACAATAGCCATCCAGATGAAAAGACAAGGTTGAACTAACATGAATATTTTTTTTTTCTTTTCTTTTTTTTGTTTTTGAAACAGGGAACTATTTGTAATATTTGAAGTGAAAAAAAAGTTACTGATTTTAATGGCACTAGTAAGCTTGTAACTTGCTTAGAATTTGAAAGTGAAAAAATGGTATGTTCAGTGTAATATTCATTGCATGTTATTGTGATTATTATTGTTAATGTTATTCTACATGCGATAGAGCAGTAGTTTATTATGTGTCATGCATGAGCAAAGCGTGTTTGATATATGACGCTGCATTGCTGTATTTAGATTAGGGCTCTTCTCTTAATGAAGTTGCCATAGCTACATGTGGAACAAGGGTTTTGTTATAGCCATATTTTCGGTAATCTTCTAAGAGAAAGGGTAATGCTAATGTTCAGTCTTTACTTGTAATGGTTAGGGACTAGAGAATAATAATGACAAAAATAAATGTTAACCTATAGTGTGGTTCAGGGGGTGGTACTAGGCCCGTGCGCCCTTTCATCATCTTCAACCAATTAAATCTATTCTGTTTAAACCTTAGTCACCTCCTCCTAGTTGTATTGTGTTTTTTTCATTTCCTCCTCCTCTAGAATGTCAAACCGCCTTTGCATCAGTCTCCTCTGGGGGGTTAGTGATTCCACTTTCTCCAACCCTGTAAGCGTTTCTTCATTTACCTCATAGAGGAGGGTTCTCTGTGAGTCAGAGGGGACCCCCGGCCAAACCCCTTCTTTAGCATGCTTGATCCTTTGTCTACTTCTCTGTCAGGCTCTGATGCCTGTATTCATGTGAGGGTCCAAAGTGGCGGAACCCATCTTGTTTGTCGGGTCTCCTCAAAGACGGTGACCCCTCTCCTGTTTGTTGGGTCTCCTCAGTGATGGAACCCCCCCCCTTCTATTATGTTGGGCTTTTGAAGAGGCAGAACACCCCGCTCTATGTGTATTAACGTCTTCTAAATTTGTTTTCTTTCTGGTTCGTGAGCCTCTTCATTTGTCGGGTCATCTCAGGGACGGTGACCCCTCTTTGTTTGTCGGGTTTCCTCAATGACGGATCCCCTCTTTTATATGCGTAGGGCCTTTGAAGGACAGAGCCTCTCTTTATATGTTATTCGTTGCTAACTTTGTCCTAAAACATCACAGCAGATGGCCTTGTTCAGCCCCGTAAACAATATAATAGTTTAACGATCGTGTCTGTAAACAAAGACTGTATTCATGCAGGTTAAACAAGTACATATAACTGAGAAGAAACAGGTGTCATGTAAGTTATATGAATGTTTATTGTAAGTGGAATGAATGTTAAATATTTATTTTTCTATAAAATGATTTCAGGTGTAACAGGTTATTGAATAATTAATTAATTTTTATTTAATGCCATGTCTTTCCTTAGGAGGGAGCAGTAGTACTATTGGTGGTCAGTCATGAGTTTGTCTTGTGAATGTCAATCATTGTGTACAACCTGATAGTCAGTCATTTGCAATCTGAGTGAAGTAACCATTACGAAAATAAATATTTATTCCTGTCAACGCTAGCAAGTTGCTGTTTCCTGCGTTCTAAATACCTCTGTGTTAAGAGAATAATGTGATTGTGGGTGTGGGTAAGCTCAGACCATCAGCCTGTTAGACACCATAACAGTAAGTAACAGTCAATATGCTTTAAAAAATATATATATACCATAAAACTGCTACTGTACTGCATTGAAAAAAAAAATATTAATAAGAAACATCTGCTACAAAAGGATTACTGTATTTCCCAGTAGCTTTTCCATTCTGAGTGCAGGCTATCATTCCATAAAAATAACTAAACAGTTTGCCACATTTTAGGCCTGCTTTTCAGTCACATATGTGAATAAAAATTGAAACGGGGTTGCCATATATATATATATATATATATATATTATATATATATATATATATATATATATATATATATATATATATATATATATTATAAATGGTTTACTTTCCTCTGGTATAGTTCCCTCAGCTCTTAAGGTAGCTGAGGTAAAGCCTATACTTAAGAAACACAATTTAGACCCTTAAAGTCCTCAATATCTAGGTCTATATGCCAATCTCCAACCTACCATTCTTAGATAAGGTTCTAGAGGGAGTTATTGCAATTCAATTACAAACATTTCTAACTCTTAATGGTATATTCGAGAAGCTTCAGTCTGGTTTTCATGCTACACATAGCCCTTGTCAGAGTTGTGAATGATCTGCTGATAAGCTGTAACTCTGGCTTTTCATCAGTTTTAATTCTTCTAGATCTAAGTGCTGCCTTTGATACTGTAGACCATTCCATCCTACTGAATCATCCTGAAAGCTCAGTAGGAATGTCTGGCCTTGTCAATCCTGGTTCAAATCCTGTCTTTCTGATAGATTTCAGTTCGTCTCCATTGGGGAGGTAAAATCAGCATTTTCAGAAGTTGTCTGTGGTGTTCCAGCGGGCTCCATTCTAGGTCCCTTGCTGTTTTCATTTTATATGCTACCGATAGGTGATATTATCCGCAGACACGGAGTGAACTTCCATTGCTATGCTGATGATACCCGGCTATATTTGTCTCTAAAGCCAGTAATTTCCTCTGCCTTGGTGTTATTAGTTACTTGCCTTACAGACATCAAGCATTGGATGTCACAGAATTTTCTAATGCTGAGTTCAGATAAAACAGAGATTATATATTCTGTGGGATAATTTTGGAGTTGTGTATACAGAAAAGTGAAAAGTACCTGAAAAAAACGAGTCCATCTCCACCCCCGATAAAAATAAAAAAATAAAAAATGTAGTTCATGTATTCCTTTAGTTATTATCTCAAATCCGTTACTCTGTCACCCACTCAACACAGGGAAACAGCACGGTGGTTGAAGTGGAACCTTTAGTTTTCTAACATTAATTATTTCTAATGTATCATTAAACTCCTTAATAGTAACAGTGAATTTTAGGTTTTTTTAACTCGTGTTGCTGTAAAATAGCTCTCTGTACTCTAGCTACTATAGTAAGAACAGAAAATGGTGAGAATTGTAGATTCAACAATGAGTGGACCAAGAAATACTTATTATTTATTTTACCAGCTGTACTGAACTCAAAGCCAATGTGTTTATTGTGAAATGAATGTGCCAGTAGTTAAGGAATCCAATATGAAAAGGCATTTTGAAACAAACAAGGTGCTTTTGGAAATACATATCCAGAGGGCACAGTAGTTAGAAGCTCAAAAGTAGAAGCGCTGATCTCTTCTTAACAGTTATACTATTAATATGTCACAAACATTTTAAAATGTTTGTAATGATACTCCGTTAAATTCTATTTAAATTCTAATTACTATTTAAATGGCAAAATGTGTAAGTTTTGTTCAATATATGAATATTAAGTTATGTAATATTTGTTATTGCTTAAAAATGTGCAGAGTAAATTACTCTGGCCCGCCCACTTTTTTCCAATCTGACCCCCTTTTAAATTAAAAAAAAAAAAAAAAAAAGTTGAAAAAAATTGAATTGGTCATTTTGAAATTTAACATTCCCAAGAATGGAAAATCAGGAGCCCTAATTATTTCTGTATCTGATGCTGAGAGACTAATGCATGCCTTTTTGTTTAATCTAGAATTGATTATTGTAATGTACTTTTTTCTGGTGTCTCAAAACATGTGGTATCCTGCTTGCAGCTTGTTCAGAATACCACCACTAGAATTCTAACAAAAACCAGAAAAAGTGAACATATTATCCCCGCTTTGGCCTCTGTACACTGGCTCCCTGTACAGTATAGAATTGATTTTAAGAGTTTGCTGTTAACTTACAAGGCCATGAACAGATTAGCACCTAGTTATTTGCAGGAGTTACTGGCCCGTATCATCCATAGATCTGAGATCACAGGATGCGGGGCTGCTGGCTATTCCTAGGGGTCAACAAAAGCAATGCAGGAGGGAGGGCTTTTTCTTGTGGAGCTCCTAAATTATGTATTGTTCTGCCTTTGTTTGCCAGGGAAGCTGGGACCGTTACAGTTTTCAAGTCAAGACTAAAAACGCACTTTTATAAAATGGCTTTCTTATCTTCGTGGGTTTTAACGTAATATTAAAATTGCTGCTTTAGTGTTACGTGCATACTGTTTTTTAAATGGTCTGATTATGGCATTTGTATATGTGACATGCTATACAAATGTATTGCAGTTTGTTCTCATTTTCTGCTGTGTACTGTACAGTGCTTTGCAATACATTTTTTTTTATAAAAAGCGGTATGTAAATGCAATAAATAAATATTACAATCTGTTCTATGCTGGAACAAGACAAGAAAACAAGTTTGCAGTTTTAATAACCTGGAAACAGATGCATACTTTTAAATCTTTGCATCATATCAGATTATTAAAGTGTACCAATTGTAATGGTGTAAGCATGCTTTAAATAATAAATAACAAAGGTGGAAGGGCTGTGTTAAATAATGGCCTTTAAGCCTTTATGGAGTTATTGGTGCATGTGCACAGTGTTGTTACAACTGTTTCAATTCATGCCCTGATATTGGTACTCACACACTGTACAGTAGACTACAGCTGGTGTGTTTCCACTATCTACTTTCACCTTCCCAACCTGTGGTCTGTGAGTAAATCCTAGGTGGCCCCTGAAGAATTTCCCAAATTAGGCAACTGCTCTTACCTATTCAGACAGATCTCAGCCATTAATCTGAAACACTGAAGGTATGACAGCATCTCGGCAAACAAACTGCTAGAATGAATCATTCATTGTACTAGAAAAAACGATCATCCTCTTACTTGCAGCCCTCTTTATAGATTGTTTGCGGTTGAAAATGAATGCTAGTTCACAGTAGAGTACAGTAAGATGTTGATTTTATTTTGTCTCTGGCTTTGACAAAAGAAGGATCAAAACATGAGATGGAAAAGTAAAAACAGAGGGGGGTGTTAGAACAGAAATGCGTTTTTGCCAAACTGAACCTCTAGACCTCCGCGCACAATCCCCCACCGTGGGCTGGCAGATGGGTTGTCTTAGCAGCTTCTTTGAATGAATTTGAGTGGTGGAGGTGGAAGCCGTTGGGGTCCGTCGCTACCGCTCCTTGTAAATGGCCTGCTCCCTATGGGATGCTTCTTTTTTTGTGCTTTTTACTTGTGCAACCAAGCAGGACAAAGATGAGGGCAGGATTCCGAGATCTTCCTCCCCTGATTTAGTATTCATACAGAACAGAGCAGTGCAGCGTGGACTGGCTGAGAAACAGCACACTCTGAGAACGATGCCTGTGAGAGGGATCAGCCTATGGAGCTTCAGGAGGAGGAGAAGTCCATACTCAGGTACTGCTCGCCTTTTGGCTTGTTTGTAATTTTCTGTCTTGCCATTTTATGCAAAATTCAAACCAGGCGCTCATTAGGAGACTTTTTATAGGCGAGTTACGGTTATAAGTATTTTCTGAGGTAAAGTTCTCTTAAAACAAAACCCTTTCCGCTATTGACCTTTTTATACTGCAATTAACTAAGAAGTTAACTTAAGTTACCTGAATGCAGATTAAAAAAAAAAAAAAAAAAAAAAAAAAAATTAACTATACTGTATTGTATGGATGCTGCCTGTATTAATTTACAGTGCCCTTCTGTAGTAGAACTGGCTATGTAAAGTAGTGCATGTTTTCATAGAATGTTGTAGTCACATTAAAAGGGCATTTTGTTAGTGTACTATTAGATGTACAGTATCAGGTACAAACCCCTTAAGAAAAATGTGTGGGTCTAACAATAGATGTACAGGTCATTGATGCAATGTCCTTAGGCAGCACCCTGGACAGTCTTGATCCCTGTGTACAAACTCATGAACACATGGAATGTTCTTTTTGAAAGGTGCTGGGTTTATCCACACAGCAGCACAGTCACAGTGCAATCATCCACACTGACACTGCGCCCTCTACTGTGCCTTGACCCTGCCCTGGAGGCAGTCCGAGGTTAGCTCACTCTCAATGCCCTACCGATAACTCGCAACCATTGAAAGATTGCTGCCAACAGATGCCATTTAGACAGTGATTTTTGACTACTGAGTCCTGTAGGAAAAGGCCCCCAGCAGCAATCAGATATAAATTACTTTTGAATCACTATGGACTTGAGCTAAATAGTATGTGGCATCCTGGAGGTGAAGTACTCCATCTGGCAATCCACTGAACTGCCCAGCATTCGCTCTGTTGAGGATCAGCTTTGAAAGGAAATTCCATTGTCCAGTCCACAGCTGAGCAAGTTGCTTTTAGCCTTTTGCCCATTTCTCTTCTTTAAAATATAACTGTTGTTTGAGACAAAGTAACCAAAGGCATTTCATTATAGTCTTATAAATATGTTTATTATTCTTCATTATTGGGTTGATAAATCGTCTGTCCTGTAATCCTCCTAAGGTGTGAAACTAGATCTGCTGCACAACCCTGGCTTTGTAATAAGTAATTGTTCAAATGGTGCCGAAATCGCTTCTCTGTTGGTCTGTAAACAAGAGAGAGCATTCCATTGTGTGGGAGGTCATGTTCTGCCATTGTTTCAGCACACAAAGCTTTGACCCCTCTCTCAACCTCAGATAATTTAAATACAGCCTGCCTGAATACTTACTGAAGAAGTTTTGACTACTTTTCTGGGTTAAGAACTTTTAAATCTCTAATTACTGGCATTACTAACTGGTATGCAGTTCTTCAGAAAGACACATTTTGCTGAAGACAATTTGAAGATTATTTCTTGCTTACCCAGGGTCCTCTTTAATGCAAATGTCTCTCTTTTTTTAACTGAGAAAAATACAGAAGATGCAATAGATTCTTCTCTACTTAATGATGCCACAATGTACAATATTAAACCTGTAGCATAGCAAACTACTCAGTATTTAAAACTGTTCCATTTACAAAACACCTATCTTACGAATGGAAAAGGTTGCCTAGATTTTCTTTTCCTTTACAGATAATTATGTACATTTGTTTAATCTCACACTTTCTCTGTCTGATAATTAGCATAGAAATTGTAGAATGCAGACATGCCTGAACTCCATAGGCACCAATTTTCTCTTGTTGCCTGGAGCCTTTGAAGAACAGCTGCAGGTGCTGAAGGCTGGACAATTTTCAATGCCTGATTAAAGCATAATGGATTTCCATTCAGAGACACATGCATGAATGTATGTATGTATGACATGTACAGTATGTATACATGCATGCAACACTGGGTGCCCCAATGGTGTTTATTTGTGCATAATATAGAAGTACACATTTTTTTAAGCCACTTTCCCTTACCATTGGCAGATTTTAATGTATGTATTCTGCATTCATACTTTCTAAACCTTTAACTTGAAACCTGTTTTTTAGCCAACACTATCGTTTGTGGGTTGGAAAATCTAGGTTCGGAATCCTATTTTAGTCTCCATCCAGGCCTAATGTAACTACAGTTTTATAAGCATCTCACATTAAGGTGAATGTGGTACCTGAGCTGGGATATAATACTTCAGAACTTAAATACATGCCCTAATCAGCATTGACAAGGGTCAGGGATGTGTGGCTACTGTCACCTTCTTTATAATAACAGGGAGTGGAGCGATCCTGTGAAAAGAAAATGTTCACTAATTGCCTTGGCGCCCGTCCTAATCTATGCCAGATTTCATGATCAGATCGTTTTCACTTGACACCAGTCCCTCTGGAGTATCCTTCCTTGCTGAACCACAGTGTGGCTGAATCAGTGTTCCTTAATTCCTCTTAATTAGCACAGTTTGCTGGGCGTGCAGGTGAATAATGAGACTCCCAAGAACTGGAACTGAGGTTGGGTCAGAATGCTGACCCAGCCCCACCCATACCAGATTGAATTGACTTTGTTTTCTCCATTAAAGGAAAGACGAAAGTGTAGTGAAACAATTAAGCTGACAAATGGTTTTTGATTCAAAAACACTTTATATACAAGAATGGTATACCTCCAATACAATCATATAAGCGCGAGATTTAAACTGACTTTGGACAAGGCCTCAGTACAATCATTTAAAAACAACTTAACGAGAAGAGACACACACACACACACACAATGTAAAACATATAGTTAATAACATAATTAATACCTCATGCAGAAGGTCATTACTACAAAAGCATATTGCATTTGTCATGTGCATTGCTCTGAGAACTGTTAAAAAGGCAGCATTGT
Source organism: Polyodon spathula (assembly GCF_017654505.1). Taxonomy (NCBI): domain Eukaryota; kingdom Metazoa; phylum Chordata; class Actinopteri; order Acipenseriformes; family Polyodontidae; genus Polyodon; species Polyodon spathula. The sequence goes on from NC_054539.1 coordinate 22,420,179, forward strand.
GGTTTGTATTATAGAGTAAATTTAATAAAGTGGTTTTCTACAATGTTCTGCGCTTGTAAAATGTAATGTTACTTTCATCTTTCTGTCCTCCACACTAAAGTCAATATTACACTGTTTCCCAGCTCATGCCAGAATGTTATAATCAAGCAAATGTTTCAAACTACTTTTACTGAGTGTATATTGAAACATTTGTCCACATAATTTACGACTATTTAACAAGTGTTTTAAAGGAATTGTTACACGTTTGAGCCATATAAATTCTGTTGGCTTCTGGATAGTTCCTAGTGAACAATATATGCACACAATACAGTAACCTGTATACAGTGAGGCTAGCCTTAATGTGTATGTAAATCCATAGTGTCTCCAAACATGCAGGTCATTTGGTAGGCATGATAACTGAACAATAAGATGGTATGGTGGTTTAGTTCACATTGTTTTTTAGTGTTGTTTTAAATGTTTTATAAGAAGCCATAGTTTAAATGCCCAGTTGTATATTGTTACTGAATTTTCTCCATCTCAGTGTTTACAATATGTTATTCCTGCCAGTAACTGTTATAGTATCTTGTAACAGTAACATTACCTTTTAAAGGCGTGCAAGGATAGTCAAGGCAATGGTATTTAACATCTGCCCTTACTGTACCTCATAATGAAGCGTTGAACTTTGGCTAATTCAATTGCTTTCCCTCAGGCATTCTTTCATATAGTATGAAAATTAGTTACCAATCCACATGCATATAATTATTCTTTCATTGTAATTTTTGTAATAAGGCAAATTAAGACAAAGACTTTCTTTTGCAAGAAGACTTTGAAAAACCCTGGCAAGCAGATTTTGGGACTTTCTTTTTTCTAATCCATGTCTGTTAACCTAAAGTTTGACCTACTAAATGCTTTCATTGGTTTTCCTATTGGACTGAAAGAAAATATTGGCAGATTGTTGTTGTTTTTTTTTTTCAAATTGTGTTTGAAATACACAGCATCTATGCCAATGATAGTTAAGCTACCGGCATACAGAAGAATAAACATTTTAAATATACTGTGCTAAAATACAATACAAGATAATGAATGCTGAAAGCTAAGATTCAGCATTAAGACTTAATTGAGATCTTTGTACAGTATGCCTGGAATGAGGAACCTAAGCCTCTAGGTGGATAGTTAGCCAATTTACAAAATGCAAAAAATACTTTTTTGTGTCTCGGGTCCTCTCTTATTCAGCTACTGACAGCCATGTAATGTCAAACAAGAGATGAACAAATGCTCATGCCAGTTTGCCATAAATAGCTTTGTAAGTGAGTTCTAAAATTGAAATAAATTACACCCCCCTCCTGCTTATAATATGCATGCATGCACAGCATAAAACATTCGGTTCAACAACTAGTCTTTTTTGAAAATGTATTTATTGTTTAAAATGCAAATGCAGTTTACAGAGTAACGGGCCAGTTTGTTTGGCAAATGTTTTTTGTTTCAGTGTCTTGTGAAATGGCTTAACATAGAGCATTCACTGTGGTAGTGAATTTAATACCTTAGGTTTGTACTGTACTGCTGCACTGAAGTACATATACCATAGACTGATAGATAATACAGTAAACCTGAAAAAAAATATATATATATATATACTGTGTACTGTTCTGAACTGAACCCTATTACAGTACTTCAATAGAGTTGTCAGTCCTGCTGAAGTAATGTATACAGTCTTGAAGTGTAGCAGTGGTTGGAACATAATCAAATTCTATTTAATAGTTAATAACCTAATTCTAGTTAGGTATCTATCTTCTGGATTTTTGCAATACAATAAGTTGCAGTACAATAAAAAAAAAATGCAAAACTGCTTTTTTCCTACTTTTTATGCACTATTTAGGGGTTTTGACTGTGTATCCTTTACAGCATTACACTTTTTTTTCCAAATTTTCCTGAACCTGTATGATTCATCTTTTTGCTGATTTTGTGAATGGGAAGAAGAAAGTGGCACATTTCCTTTTGTTCTTGATTAGGTGCTAAACACTTGGGAAGCATGTTGCATCAGGTTGTTCTGTAATGATTTTGTACTGCAATGTAGGGAGAAGTGGTAATTGTTTTAATTCAAGGCTTGCCATTGGAATTTGGTTTCCATACAAACATTTGGGATTTGCATGCCTAATTATCTGTGTCGTTAACAGACAGTATACTAAAAAAAAATTGACATTAAAACTTTTTAAAAATACTTTAATAGAAAAAGCAATGTTAGCTTCTGATACAATCATGTACAGAATTTTACCAGTCATTTTGTCCAACAGCTCCAAAAACACTGGCACATTTAACAGTGCCAGGACAGTACTATTTTTGAACAGTTGGTAGAAGTATTAAAAAGTGTAAACAATATGACTATATCTGAAGTCAAGCTTCTGCAGATATTTTGCTTAGGAAATTTGACATTATTCCACACCCGAAAAACCTAAAAATGTGGATTTCTAAAAACACAAAGAAAGCCTGGTCTGAATTCTAAAAATATATCGTGCAATACAGTGTTCAATAGGGTATACACATCAAAGAGCAACAGTCAGATTCGTATCTCCTTCAATTATTGTCCTTAACCTTGTTGAGTTTGGGTTTTCCATTGTTGGATTTAAACAGCGAATATCAAATTGGTTGTAAGTTCAAGTGCATTGTTATAGAGGTCTCTCCTAATAGGTGTAATTAAATCATCTTGGAAATCAGGAATATAACTTTAATGCAAATTGATAAGGCCCTAGTGGGTGGAAATGTATTAAATATTATAGTTATTTCAGTTATACGTGCAATAAAAAAAAAAAAAAAAGTCTTGTTAAATTTTGTTAAGCGACAGTTTAGCTAGTTTGGTGAGTAAAATTCACTCTTTTCAGCTTCAAGGCAGGGGTTTCACTCAGACCTGAGAGGTGTATTATATCCACTCACCAGAAGAATCTGAGAAGAATTTGGGACAAAAAAAAAAAATAGTATTAAAATGTTTTTTAAAGTAGTTGTGTTGCGTGTTTTGCAAAATGACAGTTCTATTCCACTGGAGATGGGGGCTGCAGCTCAGGGGTTGCTCAATATCGGGTGTGCATATTTGTAAAGCAATGCTTCCATTCGAGTAATTTCACTTGGAAGTTTGAAACCTTTGCTTTATGCTCAAACTTATAGGCGTCACTATCTCTTTTTTTAATTTTTTTAAATTTTTTTTTTGCTGTACAATTGTAAGGAGTCATTGACTGTTTAATGGAATGAACCTTCCACTCTATATTGAACAGAACATTCCTACTAAACTGCTAAGGGTTGCACACAGTCTGAGTCAGCTGCTTCAAATTACTTTCGGTCTGAAACTGCTGTTTTGTTGTATTGACTGATCAGACTCTCAGTGGCCAGCTCTTGGCCCCTGCTGCGAGGGGTTCCTGACATGATGCATTAACAGTGAGCACAGTGTGCCTCACTCCTGTCAAAATTCAGCTTTTAGTATTACTCTCTAGCTTTATTAAAGTATCATAGAGTTTCACTTCTCCACTTCACAATGTTTTACACTACAAACATCTATTTGTAAGTGTTTATGTCTGACCGAGTATTAACACCACTGAAATATATTGTTAGCAATATCATGGCAAAGGATTCTAAATCAAATATAGCAAATTATGCAGTAAACGATTGCAGTGGTAAATGAATCACTGGTAAGTTTACAATTCCAGAAATGTAATGGAGCTATTGTGTGAGTACAGCTAAGTGTTGCAACTGCCTAGTACTGATGCATAGACACTTCTTTTCCTTGCTGTCCTCAGAATGTAATTAACATTATTTGGTGATGGAGTGTTTTCATGTCTGGCTGCTAAGTTTTAAACACAAAAATGTCCTTTTTTTAACGCATCTCTAAGCTGCTTGCAGATATAGTAGCCGCTTCTCCATAGTGAAAAACAGTTTAGGATTAACAGCCCCCTTTTGATTTGTTAAGTGGTGTAAATTCATGTAAACCCATCATGGTACATTTGATAAGGTAATTAACAAAATGCAGCCCTTGTCATTTCAAATACTCAGTACCTGTTGATATGCAGTGCCTTTTAAACCTGTTTTACTGTAAATAAAATTACTTTTAAACAGTGTGTGTAAAATAAACAGCTCGTGTGAAAATAAATAGGACTCGACGCACTTGACGGGCGCTGAATAAATGGACCGGAAAGGGTTAGGGTGCTCAGACCCTCGCTTGTGACTTAATATAGTGCTGGATTACCCTTACTAAACTGCCATTTGAGCCCCTACATTCAGCAGAGCTGACAGTCCTGTCATTTAAAGAAACTTTCCTGATTGCTATTACCTCCTCTAAGCAGGTAGGTGAAATGCAAGCATTCTCAACAGCGAAAGCCTGTTTGTTTTTTGCAGAGTCTAGAACTAAGGTTATTCTCCGCATTAGTCCCGTGGCACTGGAACAATTTTTAAAGTGGGGGTGCTGAAAGCCATTGAAAAAAACTGTAACCCCCGTATATGATGGAAGCCATGCAAAGCCAGGGGGTGCTGCCGCACCCCCAGCACCCCTAGTTCCAGCGCCCTTGATTTCTGCTTTCCATGTCAATCAGTCAGTGGAATTGGACGCCTTCCATCCACCTCCTTTCCAGTCTGACAGAGAGAGACAGTTGCATACGCTCTGTTCGGTTAGGACACTGGTGTATTATGTTGACCACACCCAGAGTTGGCGGCAATTGGAGCAATTGTTTATTTGCTTCGGACAAGCCCTGTCTAACCAGCGGCTGTCAAGGTGGATTGCAGATACGGTCAGGATTGCATATGATCTAGCCAACCTGCCTCCACCAGAAAAGGTCACTGGTACTCGACAAGAGGCCTTGCAGCCTTTTGGGCTTTTTACGCATTTGTCGCAGACATTTGCAACGCTGTAGTATGGGCCACGCCTCATACTTTTACCAGGTTCTGCCGACTGAATGTCATAGATCACAGGAACCCTGGTTTGGGACAAGAGCAGCCACTCATTCTGCTCTTTAACACATTTTTTTTTATTATTGTTCCACTTTAAGTCCTGGGGTAGTTAGCCACAAACCTTTGGGACTTCTGGTGTTAATTGTCAAGGTTACTCGGTGTAACCCTGCAGCATATACACTGCATGAGGGTCCTCCCTCACTGTACTGTGGACTATATGCCATGGATTCTCATCGGTCCTCGGCCAGAATGCTAAAGCAAGACCTTCACTTTTAACGGTTTGGATATTCTATCCCATTAGGTAGTGGTTACATTTCATACTTGAAAGGCAACGTTAGGTCATTATTACCCTGGTTCCTTGAAATAGAAGTGTAACCATTTCCCTTCAAGATCACTTAATTCACTCCAACACAGCAGGCCTGAAGAGAAAGTGTCGCTGGGCCTTATGCATCACTCGTATTTATCTCGTATTATTAATTGACACATACGGGACTCATAAAGGAGCAGCTTTGTTATAAATGCTCAGGTAATTCAGGCTATACAAGGTTATATCCATTAGTTTATGATTACTTTTCTATTTCAGGGAATCAGGGTTATAATAATAACCTAATGCTCTGTAAGATATTGAATGAAGTGGATTTCTGCCTAATGGGATAATTAATTGGCAAAATACAATGCAACCTGCTGTGCCTGCTTCCAGCACAGGGTAGTTTAAGAGAAAATAGAAATGCAGATTAGCAGTTTCTGTTTGCTTTTGTTTAAAATATGCACCCTCAGTTTTACAAATATAACAGATTAACATTACAAAATTGAAAAACAAACATAACTGGTATATTCCTTATTATTTTACCAAGAGCTGCTTCCATCCTGGTCTCTGCAGAATAATCACTATTTTAAGGGGGGAAAATTCATTACCTAAACAGCTCTGCCCTGCACAGCTGATGCCCTGTGCACACAAAGGATGAAACACAAACAAATAACTTAGTCACTTCAAATAAACAGCTGACGGAAAAACTGGCCATGGCTTCCTTTCCCTGGATTGGGGCAGTTTCCATAGGGGTTTAAAAAAAAAAAAAAAAGTCTCGCCTTTTTCTCACTCTATTTTGGTAATACCTTTCGGGTAGTGTGTGTTTCCATGTAGTTTTCTTTTAGAAATTCTACTTCCAAATGCAAATAAGCTAATTAAAATATGGGCAGGTAAATTTAAATGTTTACTATAAGTAGAAAGTTGCGTGAGGTTACAAACAATTTTCTTGTAATCATAAGGCATGGCTTCTAGACATATTTCCATGCAAAAAAAACTTTGGTCAATTGTAGAGCTTTTTGTAAGGCAGTTTACCCTCCCATTAAAGTTGTTCAGTGTTTTAGATGCACAGTTCCTATAGCGTGTGCTGTGTGCGTGGTATGTGTTGCTACGTCACATAAATCATGACGGTGGAAATGGAGTATCGTCTTTCAAAGCTGCGTGGAAACCCGGCCATTGTGCATCCATGATGTATCCATGAGTCGTGATACAAGAGAAGCCTCCCCTCCCCAGTGCTCCGCCGATCTGTGACAGTCAGAATATAATACCTAACTTTTTTTTTTTCTTTTTTTAGCATTGGCTTTATTTGTGTTTTTCCTCTCTGAAATAAATGTGCTAATGACGATTTGAAGTAAATGGCTTTGAGAATTTAGCCCAATGTTTAGTTATGCAGAAACAGTAGTTCTAGAAAAGAACCAGAGAGTGCTTTTGTACTCTGATTCTTTTGACTTCAGATGTAAATCTGTGGAACGGGTATTCTTTGTAAAGGATCCACCTTTTGAAGTGTTTGTGGTTTTCATTTGCAAAGCAGGTTAGGGGAGTTTTTGATACAGGCTAAATGACACCTCATGGCATAATGCAACAGTGCAACAGGATGTTTCCACTAATGTTCTTAATAGGTTGCAATACATTAAAAATTCTGTGGTGTTATATGGTCTACTTGACCATATAACACCAGTTTTGGCATCTCTGTACTGGTTACCAGTTAAATATAGACTTTAAGATTTTGCTGTTGACCTTCAAGGCCTTGAATAGCCTGGGCCCATCTGACATCAAGGATCTGCTTTGCTGCTACATTCCCCGCAACTTGTGGTTAGCTAAAAATGAACTCCTTTCTGTGCCCAGAACAGAATTACGAACTATGGGAGAGCATGCCTTTTGCTCTCTGGCCTCTTGTCTCTGGAGCTCCCTATTAGCTTTTCAGAGCAAGACAGGTTTGCGTAGCACAGTGCAGTGAGTACTTGAGTACATGATTACGCTGTGCCTTGCATAAATTGCGTAAGCCATATTGAACTCTTGAAGGAGCTGTAATCCCCTGTAGTTCTCAGGCTGCTGAGATGTCATTATTTTTAATTTCATGTAGAATTAAAAAACAGCAATTCATTTTGTTTAGAATTAAAAAAAAGTGTGACCTGAAGTCATCTCGAATGCTTCTTGTTTAATTGGGAAAGCCACTTATTCTGGATATTTTTACTTCTCCCGTGGCATCCCGATAAAGCAGCAGCGACTGTGTGTGTGTGTATGTTAATTTTTTTTTATTTTATAAGTAAAATGTTTACTTAACTTTCTACAATAACTCAACAACGTTATTAAAGGGATGGACAATTTTTGCAGAACTTACTAGAATAGTGTAGCGTGGATTCTGTTAGTCAATGAGAAGTGGCCTTGGTTCCACACATCATAATTTAAGGGTTAATCCGTCTGAAAGGGCAGATAACCTGAACATTCCTCACATGGTGTTCCATTGACCCTGGCCTTGGTAGTCATCCTGATAATCTGCAACAGCCTGAGGGTCTTGAAACACGATCAGATCTCTGAAAAAGTAAGTAAATGAAATTGGATTTAAGAGTGCATTACTGACAGTAATTACAGAAGAGTTCTATCTTAAATCTACACAGCCGTTGAAATGCCATAAGCAATCCAAGAGAGTAACTCCTCATCTCCAGTGTGTTGCTCTCATTATGTTGCAATTATCCAGGGAAAGACTGAAAGCTCTTTGTAGAATACAGGGCTGTTTGTGAGAAGGGCACGTTCGGTACCAGACAGAAATACCAGATCTTGCTGTACAAAGAACTGTTTGGTGTCAGTATTGTTTTTCTTCTTATTTGAGGATATAACTATTTAGTTTACTGCTTTATAAGACTAATCTGTCAAAAACCAGATTTAGTATTTTTAACTATTTTTTATTTTTTTGTATGCTGTTTACTTCATCATATCTTCACAGGTTTGGGTTCGGGTATTTTAGAGTTGATTTGTAGTGACCCCAGCAGTTGGTGTCTGGTGTCCGCGGTGAGTCAGGAAAGAATTGGCTGAATAAACTATGAAGACATGTTGGAGGATGCTGCAAGGAACAGAGATTTTAAATTAGTAGGTTCCTCTGTTCATATACAAAGGACTGGGTACTGTAAATGGACCAGGAGAGCAACAGAAGTGTGTATAAAATATACAAATACAAGGATGCATTGATTGGCTGCAGTAAATGAGAAATATCAACTAAGAAAAGATGTGTCTAAAATAATAAATAAATAATGATGTAGGCATGTCTTGTTGTGACAAAAGGCAATAGAGGATACATGACAAGGTGGTGAATCATTTTCAGTTAAGGCAGACTGGAACAATTTTTGAGCTTAACTGCAGTAAACTCACCTATACGGTTTACACATATTGATTATTTATTTGTATTACAATATTAATGGAATTCATAGCATACTTCAGAGGCATGCCATTCCATCAGGATTACGGCTAGTTGGGCAGTCCTTCATTCTTCAGCAAGATAATGACCCGAAACACACCTCAAAGTTGTGCAAGAACTGTCTGGCGAAGAAGGAAAGTGAAGGACAACTCAGTCTAATGACCTAGTCTGCCCAGTCTCCAGACCTCAATCCCATAGAACTTGTATGGGATGAACTGGACAGAAGAGTCGAAGCAAAGCTACCCACAAGTGCCCTACATCTCTGGGAATTGCTGCAGAAGTGTTTGTGAGGCTGTTATTAAGGCAAAGGGTGGCTATTTTGAGGAATCCAAGATTTAGAGACAATTTTCAATTTTCTTGAACATTGCTTTGATACTCCTTATGTTTTGTTTTGAATATTATAACATGTGTTTTCATTTTCAATTATTTACAGAAACATATACAACATAAAACATTGGCAATTCTGCAAAAAAAACTAGTTTCCAGCAAGTGTACACAAACTTTTGACTGGTACTGTGTGTGTGTGTGTGTATGTGTGTGTATATATGCTGTTGCAGAATCAGCAGTGTGTTCTGCTATGAAAAGGAGTTAAATATTTCGGCTGCTGTAATGCCTTCATCAGTGTTACGGAACCCTGATTACATTAATTCAAAGTCTGCTTGGGAAGGAGTGGTACAGCTGAATATTCCATATCTTACTGCTGTTCAGCTGTGTCTCCTGTTTTATTCCTTTTCTGGTGCTCACATCTTGGTAAACGCCTACCATCTGTTTTAGTATCGCTGTAACAGACTTCTCCAAAGCCAGGAACATAAATGTAGTATATCTGGTTTTAGTTTAGTAGTATAGATCATTGCCAGAACTCTGAATCTTTGTGACTGTCCAGAGGGTCTGTAAGAGTGGTTCAGCCTCCTTTATTGCACACTGTATAAACCTGAGCACCTTCTTATCTGGCCCTGCTGTTCTGATGAGTTTAAAAGGAGTGATTTAGACTTTGTTTCATTGAGATGGAATAAATCTCTGTTAATTGCTGAGCTATTAAGTTTGAGTCACCCTGACACACTGCTGTCTGGAAGTAGTTTCCTTTGTTCAGGGAAAGGCCAAGGTTGATGCTGAGGTTTTCATAGAGTGAAATGAAAAGCATGAGTAAAGCGTTGGGTGTTGCAGACAGGGAAACCAAACCAACACCTGTTTTAACTCTTCAGATGCTCCACGTGAAATGAAGACGCGAAGTTGATGAATTTAAGAAGTAAGAAGTAAAAAGCATAAATGAAAAATGCACTATATAGTGTAAACTTTGAAATGTAAAAAAAAAAAAAAAAATGTAAAAATGTTCTCCTTCAGGCCAAAATGCTACATCACTGCAATCCGTTTGCTTGTTAAGAAGAATTTCCATCTACAACTAACAGCACTGGCTGAAATGTTGAAAAAACAACAATTAGACACTTAGTCAAGAATTACTGTACATTCTCTGCAGATCAGATTACATTGCATGATATGCTCCATCAGTTGAAACTACTGCACCCTTTGTTGGGATAAGTGCTACTTTAATATGGTAGGAGGCTACAAGGTAAATTTACAGTGCAGGCACGTTTAGTGTAGTTTACATCAGAAGTGGTTTATGAAGCAGTTCTGGAACGTTTAAACAGTATTGTGTTCTTTTCAGGGGGGGTCGAGAGAGGATATCAAGACGGAGGTTGAGGTTGATACACCCCGCAGGCAAACAAGATTTATTTACATATCAACATGCTGAACAGCTCACGTGACTCTACCACCAGTGTCAGCGCACAGATCACATACAACACAGTGTACGAAAATGTTGTTAGGATCTACAATTCTGGACAGATCTGTTCAATAATAAACTAACATTGCTGAAGAGGTTGATCATGGTTGATAAACGGCTGGCGCAGATATGTGATGGATTACTGTATTAAGTCTTGTTTTTACAAACAAGAGCTGCCATCTACAGTACGTTTGAAGCACTGCGCCTTCACTTCCAGCTAGGATTTGAAAGGACAGCGAGCATAGTAAGGGAATGGGCTGTACTGTACTTATCCATAATTGTAAATGGGTCTTATTTTATTACCTTTTAAGGCTGATTATACCTAGAGCAGTTATGTTTTTTTATACAGAATGTAGAACTATTAACATGCCATATGTGCTTGTTTTGTTCAGTGGTCAGTTAAATCTGTATTTAACTTTGGAAACAAGAAAGAAAGGTGTTGATGTGTGTTCATATTTACATTATTGTCACGCTCAAGAAATGGAATGCATTGTTGTTTGAATCCTGGTTTTAATTGTGTTTTAAGTGTGGATTTTTTTTTTTTTTTTTTTTTTTTTTTTAGCATCAGACCTTGAGCAGATCAGCATGAGAACTGACTGAGTTAAAGTGCCATCTTGTGGCAAAAAGAGAGCCTAACATTCTCACTTGAGGATCTGAGAGACAAAAAGATAAGAGATAAAAATGCTGAGTGAATGACTAATATGAAATTTGCAAGTTCTATGTTTTGGGCAAATCCATATTAGTTCATCTGCAATAAATTAATCTTTCCTCACCATTCGGCAGAATTTAGGTCATTTTATAAAACTAAAATATGTAATTTACCAATTGCGCTATATTTATTTAGCTACTTGATAAGTGTGGGAGGATACAGAGTTTAAGTAACTTGCAATACAAGCACGATTGGTGTAGTTAGCTTTACCTCAGAAACTTTTTATGAAGCAATTGCAGAAGGTTTACAAAGGACTAGTGCTGTGTAAACAAATGGCTTAGTAATCTGGTAATGTCTTCTACAGTATGCTCTTTACAGCGGAGTGACGGGATATGTGTGAGGTTTTTTATGTTGTTATATATCATTATCTTATTGGTAGAGGACAAAAGTTTGAAAATTGACTTTCATTAGGACAGCACTGAGTTAAGGCAGAAAAAAACAAAAGAATTAGCATTAGGATATCAACGACAAATTTTAAATCTGTTCACAACTTTCACAGAAAGAGACTGGATTTTCCACAAAGACGGCCAACTTTTTGCTTTTTCTATGCAGGAACAATGTTTCACCAAAGCATGAAGTCATTTACTAATTTTCCACTTATTACATGGTGATAGATGGACTAAACTGATTTTCATTATACAGCCTACTTCTCAGAACAGGCAGAAATTTTCAAGTGGGTTCTGATTCTACTCAGTGTTACAGCTGAGGCTGGCTTGCTCTCAGGTCCTAAAAACTCTGAGATTTGGAAATTGACATGGAGTCAGAGATTCACAGCTTTTGATAAAGTGCAAACTTTGCAAGTAAGAAGGTTGAGCGATGGGAAAGCAAGTGAGAAACATCCTGCACGCTGAAACTAAGATTAACATCCCCTGTTTTTTCCTGCTAATTTTAAAACATAGTAAACATAGTTGCTTGGTAACCAAATAATCAAAAGGTGTACAGTGAAGTACATCATGAACATTTATCATTGTGGTAATCAAAATAACAAAATAATGTAATGAATGAACCCCTGTCCAAGCACTCCAGACAGCACTGATTGTGCCAAACAAGTATCCCTAAGAGATGGAATCTAATTAGTCTAGCCAGGAGCCCTGTGGATTACAGGGAGAAAAAAAAAAGCACTTTCAATGCATAAGTCTTTCTCAAATTGCTTGGTCTTTGTTATGTTCTATTACTTTGCTAGAAAGTCAGTGAGCCTTTACCTTGAACCATAGAAAGTTAATTGTGGCTGTCAATAGACCCTGTGAGTGAAGTGGATGGATGAATGGCTGTTTGTTTTTCTTGGTGCCGCAGAGTGTTTGTTTTATGGTTTCCTGTGCAGTTACTAGAGCAATAGCAGCAGCAACAGCACCTGTGCTGGGAACACCATCTTTCCGACTCTGACCAGATATTTTCAATGTAGGCTCAAATTTGTCTTTCTGAAACATCTGAAAAGTTGTGACTTTTCTCCTCAAATTGTTTTTAACTTTTATTATTTTATTTATTTTTGTTTCTTTTCATGATCTTGCATGTATGTTTAACTGCATTGATAGCTGAAGTTGAAATCCACAGTTTAATCTTATAGTAAAAGCTATAATTTTACAGTAAAATCTTTTTTTTTTTTTACCTGTTCTTTTTAGAAATAAGTAGCCTTATTATTATGGTATTGCAATTCCACTTGTTTGTCAGATTAAACTGGGGTCCCTATGATATGGGTTGTGTTGAGAAGGGGTCTGATGTCAGGAAAGGATGAGAATCACTGCCCTAGGCAATGCAAATCCTAGCAACCATTTGAGGCAGAAAAGCTACAGCAGAGTATAATTCTAATTCTTAACATCATACTACAATCTACTGTCTGGGGTATAAAATAAAATAATGAACATGTTTTCTGATGTGAAGTTATGTTAAAAAACAAATATATAGATTAACAACTATGTAGTAAATGACATCACAAAAGTTAAGCTGGCTCTTTTTGAGCAAAACCAAATGGCTTATGCTGCTAAGGCTGGCCTAGGCCTTGTGGGAAATCTTCTGTCACCCTCTGTCACCAATATTCTAATCCAGTAGGATCAAAGATAGAGAAATGTGTTTTGATTGTTGGAAAAGGAGTTTTGAGGAGTTTTATTTGAGCAGGATTTAGTTTAATTCTCTGGATTGTAGCAAAGTCCTGATGACCACTCAAACAAATGATTCTCGTGCTCTTCGCTAACCAGTCTGAAAACTCTGCATCTACTGTGCGTACTGCTACCTAAGAGAGGTATTGAAGTCCCTATTTATACAGTGACTATAGTTTCTTTTTTACATTTTTTTTTTTTTTCTACGCAGCCTGGGCGCTTCATCAGACCTTTTGAAAGGTAATAAGCTGTGTCAGAAATTGATAGTAATTTTAAGAAATGTCTTTGAGAGAGCATTCCTTCTTCTATTGACACCTTTTAAATAAAGGAGGGTAATTCACTGGTGTCTGAAGATTGATGTCAACGGGTTTATGAGAACTGTGCACTAGATTAATGGGACAATGCTGTTTGCTGCCCGTTCACCTGGATAGCAGACAGTGAAAGAGGTCAGATGAGATTTGTAGACCAGCCAAAGGACCCTGTTGCTGTCTGGTTTGCAATGAGGAAGTCATCCGAAGTCAGAAGATACTGGTTTGAGACCCAGTCTCCTAATGGTTTCAATACCTAACCCAGCTGTGAATGCACTATAGTTGAAAATGGGGAAGGCTATGCAATGGAAGGTGCCATCTGTGAGCACAACACTTTTTTTTAATTTTTTTTATTAATGGTGTCTATCCAATATCATTATGCAATTACATAAGAAAGACCTAAACACAATAAAGGGCTGTATTCACAAAGCATAAAGTCATGCCTTGAGACTTTGTTTTGATTAATTACAAAACACTTTATTGATTTCAATTGATTAGAGTGTTGTTGGTTTCTAGAAGAGTTTTAAATGTAATGCAGTTAACCAAAATGGGCTATTCACATGTATTTCAGCAAGTGACTGAAACTCAAGATCTTAAAAGCCACTGTCGTGGTGGTGAGTGCAAATGCATTCTTGTGAACTGTAGCAGTGAACTGAGGGATACATACAGTATACCATGGACTACTATAGGTATATGTGGGTAACAGGACAACTGATGAGCAGTCAGCTCAGTGAGGAAGAACTTAATGTGTACTCGTGCATGTTTCAGAAGAAGCCTTAAAAGGACGCTAGACTAACTCCAGCTCCTATTTTTAAGAGGTGCTTAACAAACATAAACAGGACTCTCTTGTGAAAGTCTAATCTTCCTGGCATACAGTAGACACATCCCAGATGTAACTCTGTTTGGCAGGAGATCATGGGGTTATTAATATATCTTAAGAGCAAAATGTTTGACCTCAGACAGTACTAGGATTATCTTGCACATTTTAAGATACATAGTTCCTTAAGCAAAAGAAATATAATTGCCAAGTTATTTTTGGATTTAAATACTGGAAATTAATATCAGATGTTACTAACCTCCAATTGGAACGAAATTACTTTGCGTAATGTTATATACAGATTCAAACTATTGAATGAAGGTGCCAGTAAGGCTGGGTGAATAAAGCATAAACAGCAATGCTTGTAATGATAGCTAGAGTATTCAGTTGATTGAAGTAAGTCACACAATGTTTTCTATGTGGTACGGTAGTGAAGATATTTTACATTCATTATTTGTTGATGAAAACTACTTTTTGATGTACTACTTATATATATATATAATATATAATATATATATATGAGCTATATTAGATATATACTAATAATATCTATATATATATATAGATATATAATATATTGATATTGATATAATTTGCATAATATAGCCATTAGGGGGAAAAAAGAGCCATAATACTGAGAAAAAAGCCATAATACTGCAGTAGTGACGTCAAAATGGCATATTATTCTAGAAGATTATACTTGACCTTTGACCCATATTGCACTCCTGTGCATCCCGATCCCTTTTCAAACAAAATGTCTCGTTTTCAATCAATCGACAACACCCACAATTCCTGGTTTTTAAACATACCCATTGAAGCACCTTTTCCTTAAGATTACGGGTTTAGTTTTTTTTTTTTTTTTTGTAGTTCATTAACTACCCAGTTTAATTCACCGTTGCTGAATTATCAAAAAGAAAATTCTGTTTAAGATTCTTTAATGTTAATTTAATATATGTTATTATTATTCATTAAATTCACTTGCAATTTGAACCTTAACACCTGTTTATTCTCCTTTTTTATTACAGATACTAATATCCATTTTATTATTATTTTGATATTATTTTGTGTTGTTTAAATCTGAATCTGAACTTATTTACTTTGCATTATTCGAGGTCTGACAACACTGCATCTTTTTTGTTATTTTGACCAGTTGTCATTTTCTGCAAATAAATGCTCTAAATGACAATATTTTTATTTGGAATTTGGAAGAAATGTTGTCAGTAGTTTATAGAATAAAACAAAAATGTTCATTTTACCCAAACGCATACCTATAAATAGTAAAACCAGAGAAACTGATAATTTTGCAGTGGTCTCTTAATTTTTTCCAGAGCTGTATGTATATGCACAAGCATATTGTGCAAGGCCAATAGACACAGGATGGTAAACTGTGATGTACTATATAATGTTATTGATATAATGCTACAGATGTGACCTGTGAAAAATAAGGTTTTCAGCAAATATGTTTGTTAGAAATGTAAAACTGTTGAAAGAAGAGCTTGGCCTAGTTTCTTCACCTGAGCAGAGTTTGGTGAGTGAGCATAGAATGTAAATCCTGCTGTATAAATTTATAGTATATTTGTGTTTTAAGTATTCGGAGTTGATTCAGAAATTACCAGACCAAAAACTTCATATCTCTTGCCCAGATGTAATTTTTCTTTGTTCTACATTGTAGAACCTTGCAATAGTTAATTGTTGTTTATGTGCGTAATCAGCTGTTTTCTTCAAGACATGTAGAAAAACATAACTATAGTGCCGCTGAAAAGGCCTGCGTGCCAGAAACCACTGCCCCAGTTCTGAACTGCCTTCAAAGCCTTCAAGCTAAAATTGGATGGTAGTTTCATTTTGTGTGGCTTCCTTACCCTTAGCCTGAAAATAGCATGGGGCACACACAAAAAAAGAAATTAGCTTGGGTCCTAGAACAACCTCTTTATAAACCAAAACCAATGTTTTTTTCACTTAAAACTAAAAATAAAGCTGGGAAGGGCCGGACTTCAACAACTTGATTCTCTTTTTCAGTAGTGTTACAGGAGCTCAACAGTACCACAGGTACAGTATGCAGTATGCTACACTCTTGCCTGTGTTGTATACTTTTGCAACTAAAAACTTGAAAATTGTGCTGTTTTCACTACAAACTAAACTTTACTGTCTTTGGATTAGTTTTAGCAGTGTTGTGAATTAAGTTACCATGTCTACAAGTACTGCAGGTGTGGTACTTAAAAATGTTCTGCAGTAATATTATTGAAAAGAATAACGTGAATGTGTAATAATGTGTTTCTGTGGCACACCTCCAGACCTACTGTGAGTTGTGAGTCAAGCCCAGAAAGCAATATAACTGCTTTTGTTTTATTTTTAACTATGATGTAGCAGAAATGATTAATAGCTCGTATCTGGAATGCAGTGAAAGCACCTATTCAGTACTCCAATTGGCGAATTCCATGGTGTAAAAATAATTATGGTTGATATTCTGTATAAAATGATATATTTTGAGAATATTATTTGGATAAATGTTGTTTCTACAGAAAGCAATAATAATAATACCACCAGTGGCAAAAGTTGTATGTGTTTTCTAATTTTTAATATATTCAATTTTGGGGTGTTCTTAAAGGCAACATGGTTCTGTCTTATTAGATCTAGGGAAGTAAATGTTTTCTCAAACAGATTAGCTCTTTTGCAGTCATTTACAGGCTCTGTGAAATACAAATTGAAACTGCACTGTGCATAATCTGTAGCATGTCCTGCACTATAGCCTTCCAGTCACTAAAAACAACTACAGCGTGTATATTTATTATGCCCCCCCCCCCACATACAGTGTACAATGTACCTTGGGTTTGTCCACAGTTTAACTGGAGTGACACTTGTTTGTATCCTATGTATTGTATGTAGTGTAACCATAACTCCAGTTTATTCTGCATAAATGTTTCCTTGTTTAAACACTGTTTTACTGTACGTTTTCACGGTTTACCACTGGTTTCACAGAATACTTTACCTAAAGTAACATTAAGTAGTCCAACATTAGTGCTAATCAAGGTCAGTGAAGCCAAGCCTATGAGTTCGGTTTTGCTTAAGACCCCTGGGAAATGACTTAGCATATTCCTGCTTGGATATTTCTCTTCTTTCTGTGAGGCAATGGATACATCTAGAGATTACTCCCTAACTTAATTTACATTTCATGTACAGTTCTAAGAAGTTCAGTTATATGTAAAATACTGAAGATAACACGCTTTTGGTTCATTTTATCCGATGTTAACCCATCTCTAGTTTACAATGCGTATTAGAGTTGGGCTTAACCTCAAATAAAATGGGCTGAAAAGATTTTGTTGCAGTATTTTTCCAAATGTTTTTCTAACACATTCTGGAATCTAAAGGATTTTGCTGTTGTGTTTCTCAAGCTTTGGTACCTATGGTTTGGTGTGAGCATCAGCCCTGCTCAGCTTACTTTGAAACTTAGTCACAGTGACATCTCCCGACCTTTGCAAAAATCTTTAAAGCCCTCCTGTCACCCTTTCTTAAAACAAGGCTCTATATCCAGTTGGAAGAAAAATCAATAAAGCTGGGCTTCCACTCAGAAAATTGGTGAGAATGAAAACACATGTACTGTATATGTAGAATTCTCCTTAAAAGCCATGCTACTATTGAGACATAAGTCATTATTGTAATTGGAAATATTGACCTTATGGCTTCAAAACAGCAACAATTATTTGGGTCTGTGTACTTAAATGAAAGAAAATACATAAAATAAGCTTACATGGATATATGTTATCGATTCAAACAATAGGTCCAACTGTGAAAAAAGCTCAAAGGATGGAATATTACAAACAGAAACCTGGCTGCACATTGTTGTATCAAAACACTGTTAGTCCTGCGTATTGTTTTTAGACTCCTGGTTATGTTATACTATTAGCTCTGGGGCGTATTGTAGAGAATGCAGCGTTTACCTTCGTATGTTTACAGCCCTCCCTACAAGTGGAATAGCACACTGTATCTGTCTAGTAAGTGTCTTTCCTCACAGGAAGCTTCTCTATTTGAAACGCCTGGCTGATCAATTATTAACAAACCATGACAGTTGGTGCGCCCTTTTACTGCGTTCCATGAGCCAAAGGTCACATGGAAGGGACTGGCTGATTCATAGGGTAATATAATAGTGCTTTGCCTGAGTCAGAGGAGAAAGATTAAAATGTGCACAGTAATGAAGATGGGTTTGTTTGCATTGATCATTTTTTGAGGTGGTGCTTTCTTTGTGACGAATATAAACAAGCGATTTATCCAAGCAGGGCACAATGAATCATTATTGTTATGGTCTTGATGGTGAGGAGGGAGAATAAGTGCACGTTAAAGTATTTCAAATACAAAAAAAAAAGGGGGAACATTTCTAAACTGTCATACATTTCTAGTTCAAACTATTTCAGAAACTTCTGTGACACCACATTTCTAAATTTAATTTTCTGTAGAACTCCAGGATGTGTCACAAAAGAAGGTGTTTATTATTTTTTTTAACTCATTCCTAAAGCACATAATGAGCTCTATTGGAGTCACCTTAGTGCATGTACGGTACCAGGGCTTTTATTGGCAATACTGGAGGTAGCCTTTTAGCTGTTTATTTTTCTAAAATGTTATTGAAGGATTGCCTATATTTGTTTCACGGTTAAACTAAGTAAACCCTAACTGTAATTTACCCAAGAGATTGATTCTGCATCCTCCCAGGATAGCAAAATAAAAATATATAAAAAATGTCTATACTGTATGTCGCTAGGAGAGCACATTGAATTGGGGTAATTCCATGAAAATGGTGTTTTTTTGACACTGATAATTCATCAATATCGGGCTAATGTCTAGATTGTTGTGTTTATGGATCTGTACTCATACACACACTGTATTAATGCCATGGATTGGCCCAATTGTTGTTTGTTCAGATCTTTGGTGGTTAAAAATCAAATACTATCATGGTCAGCATACTGGATAAACAAATAAAAAAGAAACCTAAATGGGCACTACTGTACAAACTTCAGCATATTTAAAACTCTGTTGGTAGCCTTTTCAAGTTATCCCTGAACTTACGTTTAAGAATAACACTGAAAATCCTTTTCAAGCTATTAAAATTCTCTACTGAAGCTGAAGCTCCTTCCTGTCAGTGTATGATTCTGCGGGAGTCTGTTGTGTGTATTTCCACTGTACACAAAGGAGGTGTGATGGTAGCTGCTTTGGCAGGTCTCTTGCACACAGTTATGTACAACACGTGAATAATATTGCCAGACACCTGGCTTGAGAGAGGAGGAGTTTCTAAGCTCAGTTGCCATGCCTGTGGACAGGGGAGGGAGAAGGGGGTGTGAGTGAGAGAGGCTGATCATATTTCAATAGATCACTTGCCTCCTAGTAATCCTAACCCAAAGCTCCTGAGCCTCTCTCGGTTGATCGGTCTGGCTGCTAACAAGAGACATCGCAGTGGCATGGTCTAAAGGTGGAAAAAAGGAAGACATTGAAAGACTTTAGGAGAATCATTGGCACCTCCTTAAAAGCAGAATACTGTGTATTTTTTTTTTCCTTTTTAGTTTTGCATTTTTGATTTGAATATGTAAAGACAGACAAAACAAACCAAAAGGTGATCTGTGGCAAGGATGGGAACAGAACTGGGATAGGATGACTAATCTGAAATTGAGAAAAGTTGGGAATGAAGTAAGGATACTATCCGTTGTTGTTTGCATGGAGCAATACCAGACTTCTCATTTAAATAAACAGCTTAAAGAACTATTTGAGCATCACTGTGAACATTGACAGCCATACCAAACCTTTCTGTGGATTGACATTTCCCTTCCAGGTAACCATCAGTGAATGACTTTAGTTTTATTCAATCACAATTTTGTTACAGTATTTAATAACACACCTGCATTCTTCATATCTCTAGGAATCCCCAGCTGGAGCATAGAGTATTATACTAAAAGTGGGATCAAGCAGTTCTGGATTTCACATTGGAATACAGTGCTTTGAACGTTGAGGCTGATTTTACGTGTATTACACATACGTCACTGTGTTTCCTAATGTTCACCTTGTATTAAGAAAGTGAGCCAGCACTAAGGATTTTCTAGCCAAGCTGAATTTTCCCCAAGTGTGTGTATGCAATAACACAAAACAACAATTACTGTCGCTGTAGTACCATAGTTATCTCTGAGGATGAGGAGAGGTCGCAGTTCAGGCTCCTTCAGAAAGGAGAAGAAGGAGAAGATGACCTCTATATCCCGCGCTCTGAGCTGGATCAACTTCTCCACGCTGACCCGGCATACCCGCCTCCTGTTCCACAGCAGTGGGGAGCTGTCGTCAGGGCAACAGGGAGAGGGGGAGGATGACGAAGATTGGGTTTATGCCCCTTTGCATCGGAAAGGTAAGGTGGGTCACCACCTGAGCATCAGCATCTGTCCCTGTTCAGAATGGTTTTGCATAGCCAGCTTAATAACTCACTTGCTAGAACAACCTGTAGCAGTGGTCTTCACATTGGCACTTTAGAAGGGGTCTTTCTATAGAACATTTTCAATGTTTTATGTGTAATTTAAGACTAGCAAAATGTGATCATCGTATCCAGACAGAGGAGCATTTCCATACTAGAAATCTGTGACGGTTATACCCCTTAAGTACAAAAGAGGGAGGAGTGAGAGGGTGGGTTCATTGGATCACTTTAAGAGAGACTCTGCTGTATTTATTGTTTTTATTGCTGTAATTATAGGGTAGAAGTAACTAATTCAGTTGCATTCTGAGAAAGCAAGTCTTGTATAATGGAAACTGAATTATCCATCTGCAAGAGCAGCACTGTTGCTAATCTGTCTACCATGTTTAATAATCAGGGAGCATTGGTTTTGTGAGCAGGTGCTGCTGCCCCTGCTGTGTTTAAATAGCGAGCAGTGTACATGTGATGAAGGCAATGCTGCAGGGATGGAGTTGAGAGGTCTGTGTGTTTTTGAGACGTGGAGAAACGCCCTCCACATCAAGCATGCTCCTTCTTAACCTCTGTATTTACAGTCTCAAACTCACGGTATAGTAATGAGAGCTTTAGCTTTAGTGACTTTCAAACGAAATGTGTTCATTAAATTTATCAGTTTTAATGCTTTGAAATTGAGTCGATGAGGTCGTTAATGAACGCATTTTTCGTTTAAAAAGCTTAATTCTTGCAGGTCACCTACATCACTTCCTGTCTCAATGACTAGCTAAGGGGAACTCAAATGCACGGTAACGAGATGAAGAAAAATGAATGGCAGCATAACTTGCTGTTATGGAAACTACTAGGGTACAGTGAGGCGGCTCTCCCATCTGTGAGCAGCAGCCAAATGGACATACAAAATAATGGGACTATCTGTGTTGTGTATAATTTGTAAACTTAATTTTAAATTGTGCATTTGGTCATGCAGAATGGACATTTTTATTTAGAACACCACATATAAAATGCTGATTTACAATTATCTGGCGTGGTGGGTAAAAATTGGACTGCACAGATTAAAAAATAAATAAATAAACACCACTAGTCATTTACCCTCAGGGGGATATGTTTCCACAGCTTACTATATACAACTCTTTGCATGTGCATTTTGCAGTCTTTTTTTTTTTTTGGTTAAAAAGAAACAAAAAATGTACCATAAGCCATCTATGTGTATTCTGTAAATGTTTAATCTAATAGTTAAAAGGTTAAAGTGGGGCTGTCAGGTCTTGTTTTCAAACAATATCAGCACAGACATTATATAGAAACCAATGGATTGGTGTGTGTAATAGATATGGAGCATATGGTGGCTTTCATCATCACGTCACCTTAAGATCTAGCCAAAATTGTAGATATTTATTACTGCCATACCCTTATCTTTTCGCCTGTTGATTTGCCCCGTTGCAGCTGTACTTTATGCATCCCTTCCTGCGATGTGATCGGCAGTGAACAAATCTCATTCATAACCATAAGTATGTAGAAGTCGTCCAAAATATTTCCATAACTACAAATATTGAATTATGTACGTAGTCTCTGTATTGTTGCTGTTAAATTTCTGTTTCAAGGTAAGTGATAGGCTTTTGTTAATTAAAACCCCCCTTTTCCAAGTGCAAATTAACTCCTGATAAATTATGACAACACAAATTTGCTTTTAAATTACCACGCAAACAAAAGAAATAGTCGCAAGAAGCACTGCTCGTTAAGATATTAACATTATTTCTTAAGTCAACATCATTTCGGAAATCATGTTAGAAAGATTATTTAATAGCGTGATAGGCATAACACCCTCTTGAAAAATGCCAAAAGTAATGCTGCATAACAATCTGTTGATTAACACTGGAGTTATCATTTACAACCTTTTGAAAATCCTGCCCGCTGAGTCCTTCTCTATCAAAAGAGAGGTTGTGCGCCAAAGTAAGCCTGGAGCAGTTATTGTTGCAGACAAGTCTGGGTCTTATTAGCCTTGTTTCTCACAGTAGGACATGAATCTTCTGTCGAGAGGAAACACTGGTATTTTAAACAAGAAGTATTCTGTTTTACTCTACTAGTCTGGTATTTAAAAGGGACATTTATTATTAAAGTAATAAAAAGCTACAGTACCATGGAATTTTTTTTTTTTTATTTAAAGTACAATTTACTGTGTAAATTGGAAGACAGTTGAGTGACTACTAGAAGGTACTGTAATTTTGCAGTAGGAATATACCACTACTAATTACTACCATATTGCCCCAAAGGTCTGAAAAGTAGCAGTATGTCAGAATGTTGTCCGCTATATACTTTCACTTACACTTGAGTTTCAACCTACAAGACCTCCAGTTTAACTAAAGCTTTCTGCATTTATTTAATCTTTTTAAGAATGAAAAAAAAATTGACAGTCAAGCCTTGCCATGTTGTGCAGTACCATTTTTAATACAGTCACCCTCTTCCTTTCTGCATATGGGCCTCTCGGCACATTTCGAATTCATGTGGGTTCTCTACAGTCTCTCCTTGGCATGGTGAAATTCACTTGTGAAAGTGGGGGCACCCAACCTGCTTTTGTTCTCCTGACTGTAGTATGCTCCAGTGTGAATACTAGAGTACAATCAGGAGTGATTTATGTGGTTTTATTTGCTAATGGACTTTGCTGTTCATTTTCCCCCAGTTCTCAATTTTAATTACAAGCAATTAATGAGCATAGCTACAATAATTGGGTGGGTTCGAGGGTGGAACTGCGTTTTTCTTTTTTACAAAAGACACTTCATATCATTAACTGGCT
Organism: Polyodon spathula; assembly: GCF_017654505.1. Classification (NCBI taxonomy): domain Eukaryota; kingdom Metazoa; phylum Chordata; class Actinopteri; order Acipenseriformes; family Polyodontidae; genus Polyodon; species Polyodon spathula. Next base: position 22,443,719 of record NC_054539.1, read on the forward strand.
AGATTGCTACGACCACGCTATTGAAGGGTAAATGTTGAAAAAAAAGAATACAGGGTATACAGTATTTTAGCAGCCACCCTATTTAGAGCTGTCTTTTTATCACAAATAATTTAGCCTACTACACAGCTGGCTATAATTCTGTTTTTATAAGTATATATTTAATGGCTGCTCTTCATTACCATGGATTAACATTATACAGATGTTGGACCCCATTGATATTTTGCTTTGTTTCTTTGAAACACAAGTATACTAGACTATGGTGGCAGAGTGTTGAGGTTTAAAAAGTGGAAAAGCTACAATTGCAGGAGCTTTGAATAGCTGGTCATAAACTAAATATAAAAAAGTAGATATAAAATGTCTCATTTAAAAAAGAAAAATAAACATGAAATTATCTTTGGTCTGGATGTACTTTTTGTTTTGTTTTTAACAAAGTCTAACTTGGCATTGTTCTTTCTTAACAAATATTAGCCAGTGAACTCAGGGACTTCCTTTTAATGAATTCGGGATCAAATCAAACACACGCTATGCTGTAAATTAAATCAGCAAATCAGATCGATTAAAGAGGTCTAATGTTATTAGATGGAGTCCCGCTATGGCACATATTAAAGAGCACAGTTTATTAGAAATTGCCACAGACTACAGGGTTGTGCCAGAATGTTTCCAGGGAGTGTGAAGTGGAGAGCTTGCTTGGCAGTCTGATTTAATGAGGGGCTCTTTTGTGCTTGGTCCCCCCCGCTGGTGTTCAGCTCCAGTAATGTACTCTACATGATTAACTGCACCTGCCCACAGTCTTCAGGGAAAAGACACTGCAGGACACCACTCGCACCAGCTCTCCACTCTCAATACACACACACACACACACACACACACATTCAGTTTATAATTTCTTTTGGCTTGTCTGCTATGCAATTAACAGCCCCTTTTGTGTTTTCTTTTATTTTGATTCTGCGCAATTGTATCAGATTCTTACAAAAAAGATTGAACTAGTTTTGGTTAATACTTTTATAAGTAGATATCTTATTACAATTTGTGTAATTAGAAACCTTACAGTACGTAGGTGTTCATTGTTAACTGTACTTTCATTGGAAGCACTTAAACACCAGATAGCGATTACAAATCGGGAGGGGGGTTGTTGCATATGTTGACACGAAGCAGATTGCCTGTCAAAACAAAGATAGCATGATCGCATAATCGTCTTTTTGCTTGGTTAACTTTTGAAAGGTGTATTGAGTCATGTGTTGATACCACATACATTCATTCTTAGGTATCCAGGTGCTGATGTTTATGCATCCTCAATGCCCTTTTTGATAAAGTACAGTATGGGAAGTAAATATTATGTCATGGAGTGTATGGATACAGTACCAGTATGTTAATAACCTGCACGCCTAGTGTCTATCTGCTTGAAAATCTGTGCAAAACCTCGTTTGTCATTAAATTTGTCCTTGTTGGAGAGTTTCGATCAAGACTGCCCCAGTGTGTTCTCAATACTGGTTACTCAGCTAGATTAGGCATTTGATATAAAACGGTCCTCTAAACAGTATTTAGATTAAAAAACAAACCAAAGTAAATGAATGGTTAAGTCCCTTTAGAATTAGTTTTACTGCCGCTGTTCATTTTACTTTCAGTGAGATGTCAATAGCTGCATGCCCAAGCTGCTGTACTGGGTTCTCTGTGTGTTTCAGTTTTCATTCAGAGTTTAATTTACTGTTATTTAATGTCATATTCTAATAAGCAACTGATTGCAATATTTTATACTTGATGCTCAAATAATCTTAGGGAATGCTAGTGGGAGAATCATAGAAATTAAAATAATTCCAATTAAACAAAAGCACATACAAATCAGGAATGCATCACATTGTATAGAATCTTAGAAGAGGCTGTGAAAGTACTCTGTTTATGCATGGAAGATACAGGAATGTGCCGCTATCCACTTTCTGTTAAGGACTATAGGCAGCAGCATTTGATAAGAAACAATTGAGTTTGGAAATCAAGTAATTAGTTTTTTTTTTTTATGGTTGACCAATTGATGAGTATAAGCTGTGTCCACTGCGATGGGAAATGCTGACAGACCAGATAAAACAATTGCATGCAGAGCTGTGCTATACAACAGGGTTGTCCAGAGGGACCATTGTGCATAGTGGAGTTGGGTTATTTCTTTTTTTGGGAGGGGATTGTCGGCAGTGTGCCTCAGAAAGCAGTGGATTGGATAGCAGCTTCCTGGGCTGTATGTGTGTGCTGAACGGAGCGGAGCAGGACAGGGGAGCTGCTGTGCCTCTCGGTGCAGGAACTTTGCAAGGGGTACAGAGCGCTAACTTTTCTGCAGGGAATACTCACAAGATGTTCTGTGTGAAAGGTAGGGGTTCAACTCTCACTTTTTCATTACATCTTGTCCCAACAAAGGCTGAGTGTTGTACATGGTGGTGGGTATGGAAACACTTCTTGGAGTTGAAATACTGTTTTTCAGAAACAAAGGGAAAAGGGGTATCGTGCTACAGTTACAAACCTGAAGTCAACTTCTGTATATCTGGAACTGAAAAAAAGGCTAATCTATTAGCCAGGTTTGTAGTTTTCCATTTACTGTACTGTACTTGGAATTTGCATTTGAAAGGTGATAAAACATGCTGGCAACAGCACTGTAACTTGAACTATTTGGGATTGGAAATGTTCTTGCTCTGGAAGTTCAAGAAGCCAGGTTTTTTACAATTTTATTCTGTGGTAAAGATGTTTATACAAAATATTATTTGTAAAAAAATAAATAAATAAATAAAAAAAATTAAAGTTCACGTCCATGTGTGTGCACAATAGTTCTAGCAGTAGTGGAGTAATTGCACTGAAATATGGGTTTGTAATGGAAAACCGACTGTAACTTGCCTTGGAGTTAACATTTCCTGTAAGACAAGAGCCAGCTGATTTAGAATACAGTATGTCACCTACAGTACTGTTTTAGGAAAATAACTTTTTATCACCATTTCATCTCACAAATGTGCGTTTGTAAGGTTAGATGTAGAGCAATATTTTTGTAATTTTGAGTTCAGTCACTGTACAGTAACCAGTTAGGTGAGTAAATTGGTAACGGTTAGGGTTAGGGTTTTTTCTTGTCTTTTGAAGTTTATTTTCCTTTGAGTTGAAATTTACCACCTCAGCTGTTTGCTCCTTTGTAATTGTACTTGATGGAATATGTATTGCTCGCTGTCAATTAAAAAAAAAAAAAAAAAAAAGCAGGATCCATTCTGCAAGTAGTCTGGGAACAGGTTTATAGGGACAATGCAGGATGTCCTTAATGCAACATTCTACGAGGGACGTGATAAGTGGTTTGATATGTCTACAGCTATGGCCAAAGGTTTTGCATCACCTAGAATTTTAGGATTGAGACATAATTACAGGAGGATTTTAGGATTGAGACATAATTATAGGAGGCTGTGTGGTCCAGTGGTTAAACTGGCTTGTAACTGGCAGATCCCCGGTTCAAATCCCAGCTCAGCCACTGACTCATTGTGTGACCCTGAGCAAGTCACTTAACCTTCATGTGCTCCGTCTTTGGGGTGAGACGTTTTTGTAAGTGACTGCAGCTGATGCATGGTTGGTTCACACACCCTTGTATCTTGTAAAGTGCTTTGTGATGGCGGTCCACAATGAAAGGTGCTATATAAAAATAAACAATTTATTATTATTATTATTATTATTATTATTATTATTATTATTATTATTAAACAATTTAGATCTTTTATTTAACATCTTTTATTTAACATAATGGAGACTAAGAAACTACAAAATGATATCACAGAAGTCTACCGGAATCCGTAATAGTAGTACAGTATTTCATGTTAGATTTCAAAATGTCACATTTTTAAATTTTTGTTAGTTTTTTGTTAAGTATATGGAAAACTACAAAGCAGTATGTAATTCAATATGTTAGTGTAGTTTTCAGCATGTTAAATTTGACTTTATGAAGCAACATTAGTTAATTTTATAGGATGATGCAAAATCTTTGGCCATAGCTGTCCTGTTTAAAATGGTTTTCTGGTTCATTTTGCAGAATTAGATTTCATGTGTATGAGCCGACATATGGGCCTTTGCCTTATGAAAGTTATGAGTGTTGTAGCTGGAATGTGTACCAAAGGGGAGCACAGAGTCTGGTTTGTAGATCAGTCTCAGTGCCTTTTGTTATTTGCCAGCATGCCTTCCATAACAAGAGTGCAAAGTAAAGGTTCATTAGCATCTCCGCCTCTGTCTGGACTTAAATGTCTGGCCACAGGTGGAATACTACAGTGGCTTCTAATATTTCTGAAGTGCATGATTCATTGTACCGTCCAGTACAATATGCCATTCTTTTCCATTGTAAAAGTGATAAACAGAGCATTGTTGTTCATTTTATAGTGCTCGTGTAGCCTAAAGCACAGAAAGTGAGTTTCAGTTCTTGCCTAGAGAATTAGCACCCTCCACTTACAAAATGTAGTGGCCCTAGCCACATTAAACATAGCATTCATTTAACATGTTCCTGTATCTCTGGTTAAATGCGTATGTGCTATAAAATCAAAGTTGTTCTGAAAGAATTGACTTTACACAAGTACAGCAGTATTGGAAGAAGGCATTAGCCGGAAGATTTGTCAGCATGACATTGTTTCTAAGAGTTTTGCCTCAGTGTTTATAGTACACCGCAATTATGTTAACAAAATGATGTGTTTGTTCATCTAAAGTATCCGAAAGTACCTGCCAGAGTACTGGGTGAATTTTAAGGCTCAGAGGCACTTTGCATGCAAAGTTTCACATTTATTATCCTCGCCGTTGTTTGTCCACTATACAACTCATTGTCAGTTAGCCTGGTAATACAGCTTTTTTTTATGATGACAGCAGCAGAGTTTGAACTGTGGCTGTGGTTTAAGGAGCATGGTAACACTCTGTCGCACTATTTGATAAGTTGACGCTTGACTCCTTAATGCAGAGAGCCAACGTTCTAGGGAATCTTATCCAAGGTAGAGTAGCTGACTGTAGAACAGTTCCACTTTGGACTGGGAGCTGAGATACTGGGTTACTACCCAGCTCTGCCACAGACTCCCTGAGTGACCTTGGGCAGTTTTACCGATGTGCTTCAGTGACACCAAGCTGTAAAATTAGATTGTTTGGAAAGAAGATCTCAAATGAGTTAAATAATTCAAATAAACAGAATAGCTTTATTAAGATATGATGGCATTTTAATTTGATAGTCAGGACTTGAGCTGTATGTAACATTCCTTTACCCTGTATCTAGCTTTAAACTTCTTTGCTGGTTGACACAATTTCAAACTTAAATAAAAAAATGGTCATAAATATCATTAGTTTGGTTTACTGTAAGTTGAGAAAACTGTAAATGTCAGACTTACCCCAGTGTTTTAAAAGTACTGTCAGTTAATTCTATGTTATGTAAGTGCTTTAATGGAAAGTTAGCAGTTATACAAAGTGATCTAGAGATGTCTGGAATGCTATGAAGTGGGTGTGCATGGTCTCCTTTAGCAGTTCATGTACTCCCCAACCCCATCCCCACCTACACAGCAGCTGCCCCTCTGAATGATCTCTTTGGTCTGACATTAGCCTGGGTGGGGATCATTGCTGGCCTGTCTCCTTGCAAATCCAGAGCAGTTGTTACTGCAGAGGTTCCTCCCATAGCTCCGGCAGATATGTTTTCAAATCCCCAAGCCTGTTTGCCAGTTGTCTCGCATGTGTGCCCCAGTGTAAGTGCATTCTTCAGAGTCTGTTTTTGGCTGAGTTCTGAACCAAAATAAATGCACAGAATGCAAAACAGATTTTGCGCTGAGCCTCAGCATCACACGTGTTTATAGCTGGAGAGGCTCCTCCAGTTTAACTACTTGGAGCATGAAGTCTGTACTGTAATCCCGGATCCTTTCAGTAACAGCATAAAAAGGCAACCTCTTATAAATTACAGCTGTTTTCTGTGTACTGCAGTATTGTTACAGGCCTCTTTGAATTGTAGAGCCCCAACAGTATGAGCGGATTGAAATCCTGTGAAATGCTGTTGCAGTATCTCTACTGTCTTGTTGTGGTCTGACATTCTGTACTCAGTCATAGCAAAAGAGAGGCAGTGTGCCAACTTTTATTTGGCGCGTTTTTACGATTTGGAGTGAAAATCTTTGCCATTTACAGCCTGTTGTCTGCTAGCAGAGCGATTTGTGCATAATAATTTTAGTTTTTTTGTAAGGCTGTGATTTGAAATAGCACATCTCAGTGATGTCCCTGTGCAAGATGAGGACAGTGATATTCAACCAGGCAAAACATGTACCTGTGACAAAGACAGCTGTAGTGGGGACGTCAGACCAGAAGAAACACACAGTACTGCGAGATGAAGTGATGAATGAATGTGCTGCTGCGCAGTTTATTATTAAACGTACAGAAAATAAAAGGTTGAACAAAACACAAACACTGTTACAAAATAAATGGTGCATGGGCTAAAACAAATAGACAGACAGACAAATGGTGGATGAACAGAACACAAGTACTGTGCTGGCACTTCCAGCACGCAATAGCAATTGTAATATAAATCTCCCCTCTCACCTGTTCTCCACACACCGAACACTCAACCCTGAGTGAGTGAAAACATGCTGCTTTTATGCAGCTGTACCAAGACTCGATTTTGCTAATCAATCATTCAATTGGAGTCTCGGTACAACTGCACGTGAATTAATGAAGTGCAATTTCCCATGCTCACATATTATTACATTTTACCTGCATGCGAACTGCTGTGCAATCCTCGTGCCTAAATACAAATATACATTTTAAACATTAGTGTGCATAACCCATATTATATCCTGTGTACCAACTACAGTACACCAACATTAACACACTACACGCAACATACAACACAGAAATACACACAGGGGCGGGGCAACATTGCCACAGTACTATGCACTTTTTTGCATCAATATTAAAAATAAATATATGATACATACTTTAGAGAAGCATAATAGTGTAGTTTTGTTTTTCTTGGACAATACTACTGTAAGGCTGTTCCATGTGCCGTGTCAGATTTAAAAACGAGGTCTCAAACTGCATGAATCCTCACTCTGTTGACATTGGCGCTGTACTGCATGTGGGATGTCTTTGCTCGACAGCTTTCCTACTATAGAGTGTCTTGGCGGTGGAGCCTACTGCAAGTGAGCCTAACTGCCCACACCTCTGCTTTCTGCTGCTTCAAATCAACTGACCTGAACAAGCATGATTATACAGCCAGAATGACATAACCAGAATTTATCTGTACTATTTATCAATATGTTCTTAGATTTTTAATGTGGGGACCAGTTGTAAAGTAATTTGTAGTAAATCACTGGTCCATATCTACTCTCTACTGCTATATCATACCACACAATTTCAGGTTCAGTTTAACATAGAAACACCAAGAATTTGCTTGTTGTTTTTCATTGTAATAATGCATGACTTATTTGCAGTACCAGAACCTGTGGAATTACCACTTTCCTCCAGTTCAACCCCCTCCTTCAGAAATCACCCGAGTGCATACTGACAATAACAACAGCGCCTTAGCCACCTACAGCCAGGACTCCCATTAGTTTGTTTTAAGATTAATGCTTTTCATCCTAATGCCATATATTATTTAATGATCTCAAGCCAAGTGACAATACAAGCAGAGTCGTGGTATTTAGAAATTTAATTATGCCCTGTGCATAAAGACAGTGATTGAATCGCAGTGGTTAAGTCTGACCTTCTCCACTAAATTTACAGCCATTTGCTAATTAAATCTGAAACACAGAAGGCAAATTTTTCACTGTAGGTCTGGAGAGAATACAGTAAGGTCTGAGCAGTAAGCCCCTACACAATCATAAAACCGTATTGCTTTAAGGAGAGTTTCTGTAACGTCGGATATTCTTGACAACTTACAAATGCTTTCAAAGAATTTTCATAGCCGTGCCCAACTAGAAGCCTGACCATAATCCTGTCTGTTCCGTGCTCTCTTTCATGTGAGCACAGAGATACCCTGCTTTTGAATTCAACTTTGGAGCTGCACAATCATATACCATACAATATACTGTTATGCAAAGAAATTGTACTTACTGTAAGAGGTAACTATTTGTGAATTTTGCACACAAGGCTGGAAAAATACAGGAAGTATGCAGGAAGAAAAGATATATACAGTACAGCAGAAACACTGGCATGCTGACAAGTACAGTCCACTAACAAGAAGCAGGTGCAACACAATACTTCAAAAACC